>NW_006408871.1:2009064-2016112 GCF_000296735.1 Chrysochloris asiatica | reverse complement strand
GGAGTAGAAAGCCTCATCTTTCTCCCGCGGAGTGGCTTGTAGTTTCGAACCGCTGACCTTAAGGTTCGCAGCCCGATTCGTAACCACTGCGCTACAACTGGCACCTAGTAGGTGCTAAATAATTCTCTGAAAAATTTCACTTTGTTTTTTTTACATTTATCTCTCTAAATCTATCAGGAATTTAATCAAGTAAATAGTGTGAAACAACACTAGTTTTATGTTTTCCCAAATGATTTTAACCATCTGACAGTTATTTATTCCACCCTCGGACTTGAAATTCTGTCTTTTTCAAATACTGTTGTTGTTGCTGGTAGGTGTCGGATCTGACTCATAGTGACCTTATGAACAACACAAAGAAACACTGCCTGGTCCTGTGCCAGCCTCACAATTGTTGTTATACTGGAGTCCATTGATGCTGCCACTGTACTTATTTTGAGCGCCTTCCAATAGGAGGGGCTCATCTTTTGGCACTACATTTGATAATATTCTGGTGCTATTCATCATGTCTCAATATTCTGGTGCTATCTGACAGTGTCCCAAGGCTATTCACAAGGTTTTCAGTGGCTAAATATTAGGAAATAGTCTACCTCTTCTTCCCAGTCTGTTTCAGTCTGGAAACTCAGTTCAAATCTATCCCCATAGGTGACCCTGTTGGTATTAAAATACTGGTGGCATAGCTTCCAGCATCACAGCAACACGTAAACCACCAAAGTACAGCAAACTGACAGCTAAGGTTCCTACTAATTATAAGCAGATTTAGAAAGCTGTAATAATTAAAATAAGAATAAACAGAATGGTAGAACTGAATAGAGGCAACAAATTGAACTGTGTGCAAATTGGAATTTAGTATTTTATATATATAAATGTGACATATATATGTATGCTGTTGTTAAATGCCGATGAGTTGGTTCCGACCCGTTGCGACCCTCTAGAGGGTTTCCAAGGAGCAACTGGTGAGCCTGAACCACAAACCTTGCAGTTCAAACTGACTTTGCAGTCTAGCGCATTAATCCACAGTGCCATAGCAGGACTCCATATATATATATATATATAAAATATATAAAAGCATACCTTCGTTTTCTGAGAAGGGTTTCATTCTGTTCTTTAGATACCTGTTCATTTCTCCATTATGGCACATCTCTAATACCAGGTATACATAATTGCTATCTTCAAAATAGTTATAAAGCTGCAACGTAAAAGTACAAAATAAATGATAATACACAAAACAATTCAGTCACCCAAAATAATTCAGTCACCCTGGAAACTTCTATGAATATGTCTCTTACCTCCAAGATAGAAGGATGTTTCAATTGGCAATGTATTTTCACCTCATTTTGGACTCTCTGTACCATTCCAGCTCTGTACATGGCTTTCTTGTCGATCTAAAAATACCAGATGAGGGATTTAAATGTTGAAGATAAACTTTTAAAAGTAAAATTGTCAAGTCAATGTTCACCATATGATCCAGAAATTCCACTCTACAGTACACAATCAGACTTGAAATCAGGTATGTGTGCATTAATGTTCATGGCAACATTACTCATAAAAGCCAAAAGAAGTTAATTATTCTTAAGTGTCATATATAAAAATAAATAAACATGGAGGAGTCCTGGTGAAGTGCTGTGGGTTAATGCACTGGACTGTAAAGTTGGTTTGAACCATAAGGTACTCAGTTCAAACTCACCAGCTGTTCCTCAGAAACCCTATACAAGGTCACTACGGGTCTGAACTGACTCGACAGCACTTAGCGACATATATAAGGAATTATTCTTCAGCTATAACAAGAAATGAAGTTCTGACACTGGCATGTAAGTACCTTGAAAACATATGTGAAATAAGTCAAACATAAAAGGGCAAATATTGTATAATCTCACTTATATGAAATACCCAGACCAGGCAAATGTATAGAGACATATTAGTGGCTAACAGGTGCTGGAGAGTTTCTATTTGGGGTGATGAAAACGTTTTGAAAATAAGCAGCGGTGACGGTTGTACAACACTGAGAATTAATGCCACTAAATTATATACTTGAAAAGTTAAAATGCATTTTTTTCTTGTTATAAGGAGCCCTAGTAGCGCACAGTGGATTATAAATTGGGCTGCTAACTGCAAGGTCAGCAGCTTGAAACTACCAGTCACTCTGCAGGAAAAAGATGAGGCTTTCTGCTCCTGTAAAGATTTACAGCCTTAGAAACCCTATACATGGTCACTTATGAATTGGAACCCACTTGGTGGCATACAAACACCACCACTGCCACCACCACCACCAAATGTATTTTACCTACATAGTTAAAATGGAATTTTTTTGTGTGTATGTGTTTTATCTGTATAGATAACATTCAATTTTTAACTACTTTTAAGAACCTAATTCAGTGGCATTAATATGCACTTTGCCTATCTATCTACCTATCTATATGGAGTCCTGGTGTGGCAATGAAGGATAAGCACTGGACTGATAACCATAAGATTGGCAGTTCAAACCTACCAGTCACTCCTCGGAAACCCTATACAGGATCACTGAGTGGAAACTAACTCAACAACACTTAAAAACAACATCTAAATATTTAATTTAAAAAATCTTACCCTGGAAGTCCAATGAATATAACAGGAAATAAGAAGAATTTTGTTTTAAGTGGAGGTAGAAGCCCTGGGGTCCTACTATGTCCTCTCTGAATCCCCTCCCCACTGCTTTTCTCACCCTTTGTGATACCTAAGAGGTTCTTTGTAGCTTAAAGGTTCTACAAAAAAAGTTTTGTTGATTTTTTGAAATATACTTTATTGTGCTTTAGGTGAAAGTTTATTTACACTGCAAATTAGTTTTCCATTCAATAACTTATACATGCATTTTGTTTGGTGGCGTGGGTGACCATCCCCGCACTATGTCAGTGCTCTCCCTATTTCTACCCTGCCATCTGTTTCTATCCCTTCAGTCTCCCTGCTCCTCCATGTCTTCTGTGCTTTTGATAAAATGTTACCTAGTTTAATCTTGTGTAGTTAATTGTTCTAAGGAGCACATTACTCACAGTGTTATTGCTCATTTTAGATGCCAATCTATTATTTGGCTTTAATGTGATCTCAGGAGTCCTGATGTGGCACTGTAGGTTAATGTGCTGGACTGCAAAGTCTGTCTGAACCGCAAGGTCAATGGTTCAAGCTTACCAGCTGAAACCCTATACAGGGTCACTATGGATCAGAACCCGACTCAACAGCACTTACCAACAGCAGTGGAGATATTCTCAGGGATTCTTCTATCACTACAGTGTGTCTCATTTTTAGGAATTTGAGCCTGATTCTACATTTCCCTCTCATTCTAACCTGGGCTTTTACTATATCACTAGTCAAAGAGGTTTTTATGGTAGCCAGGCTCTATCTAGTTCTTCTGGTCTCAGGATAAAGGAGGCTGTGTTTTATGTGGGTCATTAGTTCTATATATTAATTGCTTCTTAAGTTTTTGGTTTTCCTCATTTTCCTTTGCTCCATGTAGGAAGAGACCAATAGCTAATCTACAGAGAAGTATCAATAGCTGATCTACAGAGAAGTTTTGAAAATACCAATCTTTACAGATGGAAAAATGAAGTCCAAAGAAGTTAGAGACCTGCTCATTTGTTTTATATCTCCAGAACACTGAACTATAAATTGTATGTGGAATCAATATAGATAACAGGTCAGAAGTATCAGGGTATAACAAATAAAAACAAAAAAACAACATGGACTTTATTGTCAGATATGACTTTACTGTCAGATGGACTTTACTGTTCAGGATATGGCACTAATACATGTCTGTTCCTAGGCAAGTAACTTAATTTCTCGAAACCTAAATTACCTAATCTGTAAAATGGAGAGAATGCTTCTTTCACAGGGTTTCCATCAGGATGAAATGCGTAACAAAATACAATATAACCTGCAAAAGTGCTTAACAGTGACCCTATCAAAGACAGAAAATTTGCAAGATCCAGAAAAACAAGGCAGTCTTCTCCAGTTCTGGTTCTGAGATGTTTCACTCCAATTATTAACTTTTCAAAAAGTCACTATATTAAAAAGAAATACTTTAAAATGTCAGTCTCAAGTACTTTTATCTATTTCTTAATGAGGCCAAGTTATTGTTTATCTTCCCCATGCACCTAGCAGAGGACTTAATAAAGTAGAATCTCAGTAAAAGTTCCCCCAACGCATTCTAATAATAACCTCATCAAACAAAAAATTTACTAGCACACTATCCTATCTCTACCGAAAAGAAGAAGTCTTCTGTTCTCGTGAAGATTTAAAGCCTTGGAAATCCTATACAGGGTCACTATAAATAGAAAACAATTCTATGGCACTTAACAACATCCTATATCTAAGAACAAAACAAAACAATGTTAGCCAAACATTAAAACAAAACTTCCTTTCCTTTTCCTGACTGGTTTAGATAAATCTCAGTTTGCTTAAGTTTGTTATTCCTAATAGATATACTTCTCATAATCAAAAAGAGTTATTTTGGGTTAAAACTATTAAAGTGCACAGTATAGAACTTAATTATCATTTGTTCTTTGTTTCTTCCAATTATTACAGTTATACCAGATACCAAGTCTTAATGAAGTTTATACATACTATTAACTAACTTAAGTAAGGTCCAGCTCTCCTAAAATGTCCTTAATCTCAACTGGTGGACTTGGTTCTGTTGTCTTTTGTCTAAGCAGTGGGTTTCACCCAAGAAAGACTGATAGGAAAGGAATTTCTGACATCTCAAATAGCACATATCTTAATATATACTTACCATTTTAATTGCAACTTCCAAACCAGTGTGAATGGACTCAGCCCTGTAGACACCAGCAAATGATCCCTTACCGAGCAGATTTCCAACTTTAAAATCCTTTAAAAGTTAAAATGAAAGATTACTACTCACTCACGGGAGTAGAAAGGAAAAAAAAAAAACACTAGGTTCTGGGGAAAAACCAAACGGATTGAGATGGGGAGTATGACAAAATATAAGCAGGTATCACACCTCAATACTGCAGGTGCCTAAGGTGGGGGACATGTTGCCTCCTTGCAGGACTCCCTGAGCCTCCAAGTCAGGCTCAAGATACAGCCGACTAATGATCTGGTACCTCAAACCTAGTGCAGGCTCACAGACCTCCTCCCACCCAGTTATAAAAGTACTTTAGTATATCCCATGGCAACCTGAGCCGGGTCAGCATCCCGCCACAATGCCCGCCGGAGGTAACCGCCAGCCCCTTAGAGAAGCGGGTGGTAGCCTCGCCTCTTCCTAGCGCGGTCGGTCCGGCGGGACCACAGACACCTAGCTAGCCTCCGGGCTGGGACCGGAGGGTGTCCCCGGGGGGAGTGCCGCTCCGCCCCCGACAGCTGGGCACGCCCCAAGGGTCCTGGCTAGGCCCAGAGAATTGGGACCTACCCAAAGCACCTAGGCTTCCGCCCCCAGCCGTTAGCGTCGCCTGATCTCCTTCTCGAAGTGGTCAATGAATCCTGCCACTCCGACTCCCACCCACCCCGCGGCAGTCTGCCGAGTTTTATCACCTCGATCTTCTCCCCGATGCAGGTCGCCATATTTCTAGTCCCCGGCTTGTACTCCTCGGATTAGCTCCCTTCACGCAGACCCTTCGAGGCAGCGCTCCAAGCAGCCAGCGGGTCTTGGCGCCCATCAGGTTCGGCTCTCTAGGCCGCCGCTCCCGGCGACGACAGCACAGCCACCGAAAGGTCTCCCGGACACTTTCCGAGGCCTAGGCGGAGACTCAGCGCTCCCATTTTGAAAAACTCCCGCCGGTTGCCGCCCAGCAAACTGGCAGTGACGTAACACGACGGGCCACTCCGGAGAGGCTGCGTCGGGTCCGGGCATGCGTGCAAGCGCGCCTTGTAGCGGCCGGCCTAGGCTTCTAAGTCTCTCAAGAGAGGAGGGAAAGTTCCCAGCAACCTGTGGCTTCTGCGTGAGCTGTCACTTGTCCTCTGCTGTGCAGACCTGCCCCAAAACGAATGAAGGGACTGGCCCTAGAAGTGGGACTTATACAACTGATCGGCTAGTTACTTCACGGTTTGAAAAACGACTTCGAATTCTAGAAAGGGTTTAAAACGTTTCTAAGCTTTCGAAAGTTTAAACTTGACAGCGTAGGAAAAATATCGCTGCTTTCCTTAAACCCAATTTTCATCTCTGTGGTTTATTCAGTGGTGGTTGTGTGCCGTTGAGTCGGTTCTGACTCTTGGCGACCCTGTGTAGAGTTTCCGAAGTTTTAAATCTTTGTGGGAGCAGAAAGCCTCATCTTTCTGTAGCCCACGACACCATCAGAGCCCCTTGTCTTTTGTTGCTGCTGTTGTTAGTTACATGCCATAGAGTCGCTTCCAAGTCATAGCGACCATGTATAGGGTTTCTAAGGAGCTGGTGGATTTGTGGTTATCCTACGTGCTGTCCAGTGTGCATCCTTTGGTGTTATACCAGGCCTCACGGCTAGTGTACTTTAACAGGAGCCCTGGTAGTGTAGTGGGTTATGTGATGGGCTGCTAACTGTAAGGTCAGCAGTTTGAATCCACCAGCTGCGCCCCTGAAGACGGATGAAGCTTTCTTTTCTGAAAGGATTTACAGCCTCGGAAACACTCTACAGGGTCACTGTGAGTCGGAACCTACTCAATGGCACACAGCAGCAGCAGTACTATAAAAAATGAACTCTGTTCTTTATTTTGCATTAAGTATGATGTCATTTGTAGAACATGATTTTAAAAAGATCTCACTCACGTTGTTGCTGTGTGCAGTCGAGTTGGTTTCAACTTAAACTGACCCTGTATAGGGTTTCTAAGGAGTAGTTGGTGGGTTTGAAATGCCGACTTGTGGTGGTGGTTGTTGTTGTCAGGTGCCATCGAGTCAGAACCGACTCATAGTGACCCTATGCATAGCAGAACGAAACAATGTCCGATCCTGGGCCAACCTCACTACCGCCGCCACACTTGACGCCATAAATGATGTCACCTGGCTGATCCAACTCGTTGGGGGTCTTCCTCTTTTTCTCTGACCCTCCACCTTACCCAGCATGACATCCTTCTCCAGCGACTGTTCTCTCCGGAC
>NW_006408871.1:1976997-2004614 GCF_000296735.1 Chrysochloris asiatica | reverse complement strand
CGTTGTAGGGCTTAGCTCGCAGCCTCATAGCTGTTTTTCCCTCACTTCCCTTTGTTGGTGGGAAACATGGTCACCCATCAGAGCTACACTTATTTCTTCAGGTTTATTTTTGCTATTCTTTTTTTACTTGATAGTTAAATCTTTAAGTATATGCATTAACATATAAGCTTCAAAAATAGTGCTTACTTTGCATCCCCTCAAGTCTTATATGAAGCTTTCATTTATTTAAAAATAGTTGTGATATTATTATGTACCTGGTATTCTAGGTGCTTTGGAAGAAATAAATCTCAGTCCTGATAGACTTCACATGCTAGGAGTGACAGGCAGATGCTTTCCAATGAACATTTAAGTTATACACACACACACACACACACACACAGATATGTGGGGGAAAAAATCTAAAATGGATTGGGATTTATGAGTGCACTTGCAATTTTAAATGAATTATCTTTCATTAAAATTAGAAGCATTTTCTAATTTTCAGCATGATTTAACATTTCTAGAAGTTACCTTTCATTTTCATGTATATGGACCTATGGAGTTCTTTTTAGGGAATCTCTGTTGTTGTTGTTAGGTGCCATCGAGTCAGTACCAAATCATAGCAACCCTATGCACAGCAGATGCCCTATCCTGGGCCAACCTCACTACTGTTGCCCCACTTGAGTCCATTGGTACTGCCACTTGGACAATCCATATCGTTGGGGGTCTTCCTCTTTTTCTCTGACCCTCCACCTTACCAAACATGGTATCCTTCTCCAGCAACTGGTCCCTCCTGACAATTATGTCCAAAGTATGAGAGATGACGTTTGGCCATCTTGGCCTCCAAGGAGCACTCTGGCTGCACTTCTTCCAAAACAGATCTATTGGTTCTTTTGGCAGCTCATGGCACTTTCAATATTCTTCTCTAACACCATAACTCAAAAGCATCAATTCTTCTAGGGTCTTTCTTATTCACTGTCCAGCTTTCACATGCGTATGAGGTTATTGCAAATACCATGGCTTGGGTCACTAAGGCGCACCTAAGTCCTCAAGTTAGTGTTCAACCATTTCAAGAGGTAGTATATGATCAAGATGTATGGATTACATCTCAATGTCAAGAAAACAAAAATCCTCACCACTGGACCAATAAACAACATTCTTGTAAATGGAGAGAAGTTTGAAGTTGTCAATGACTTCATTCTTCTTGGATCAACTGTCAATACTCTAGGAAGCAGCAGTCAAGTTGTCAAAGGATATATTGCATTAGGCAAATCTGCTACAAAAGACCTTTTTAAAGGGAATCACTGTAGGGGCTTTCTAATTTTATTGCACAGTATGAAAACTTGTCTTTGGTATTTGTTGAGATTTGCTTTGTGCTCTACAATACCGATCTTGGTAAATATTTCATGTGTACTTAAAAAGTCTTAATAGTTTAGTGAGAGGATTTAAGATGTAGCATTTAATGTTTATATGTTATTGACTACTACCAATTATCACTATTATAGTGGGTCTCAACTTTTGTTAAATTGCCAACTGTCTGATGTATTCTGAAGCAGTTTCAAAGTTGTTACATTCCTGGTGAATTACTCATTTTACCATGATCAAAGTTCACTTTTTAAAAAAAGTCATAACCCCTTTATTATTTTTGTTTTACCTTAACATCATTTTTATCTGATTAGCAACTTTGAAACTTTTTGACTGCATTTTTTGCATTTATAAATACTATTATTTTCTCAGAAAATATAATAGTATCTAGGTTTAGGTTCCTACTTGACAGTTTTTATACAACTTGTTCAGTGACATTAGCTGCAGTTTTCCCAATATGTCAACATTCACTTTAGTTGCATGCTGGCTGTTCCATTTCCAATGCTCTATCTTGTTTTAGTTTCCCTGCCAGTTTATCTACTGTCTTCTCATCTTTGCTGTAAAGTAACTGTTGACTTTTTGGTCTCTAAAAATAACTTTTTAATGGAGTACCATACTCACAGATAACATCCTTTATTTTTGTGTAAATCTGTACATTCACCAAAAGGTAACCTCAGGGCAGTTTTGATAAAAGGCTTTAAAAAAAGACTATTGCAGCTCGTGTCTTGGAGAGTCCTCTATTGTCAACTGGCCCAGTAAATATGGATTTTCAAAGACTTTTTAGTTCTGTTTCATACTTTTCTTCCATTCTGTGAGGGTCCATCTATTGTGGCCCTAATTAGATCAGTCTGGTAGTGGTAGTTCGGGTTTCAGGGTAGATGAGGCCTTTGCTTGTGTAGCCTATGAGCCCTGTTGACTAGTTTCTAAGATTTGGGTTTGCTCTTCTTTGCTCTCGATGAGACCAATAGTTTCATGTTAGATGACTGCTCACAAGCTTTTAGACCCCAGATACTACTCACTTAATAGCAAAATATAAACTTGATGAATTCTATTATGCCCATTGACTGAGTTATCCCAAGAGACTAAGGTTGTAAGGCTTCAAACCCAGAAAACCAATCTCACAAGGCATTTGGTATGTCTGAGGGGATATTTCTAAATAAATATGTATGTATGCATGCATCCACCCACATTATCTGTATGTACATGTACAAACACTTTGGTGTATATATATATATGTACACACACATACATGTACATACACTTCAATCTGTATATATGTGTATATATATGTGTGTGTGTGTGTATGTGTACGTAGTTGTTGGTAAGTGCCATCAATTTTGACACATAGTGACCCTGTGTAGGGTTTCCAAGGAGCAGCTGGTGAGCTTGAACCACTGACCTTGCAGTTCAGATGACTTTGCAGTTTGATGCATTAGCCCACAGCACCACACCAGGATTCCATATATGTGTGTGTGTATATATATATTGTTGTTAAGTGCTGTGGAGTTGATTCTGACTCATAGCAACCCTGTATAGGGTTTCTGAGGAGCAACTGGTGAGCTTGAACCACCAACCTTGCAGTTCAAAGCAGCTTTGCAATCCAGCACATTAGCCCACAGTGCCCATAGCAATCTATATTAATATATATATGCACACACAAACCTACACCTATCCATTCAGTTCTGTATTATTATTGGTGTCAGACCTTTCTTTTGCATTCATTTACTTTCAATTGCTATGTCATTTTGTTAAGAAGTCTCTTTGTAAATACCATATAGGACTAGTCTTTAAACTTACATTTTTAGAACACTTAGATTTATTATATTAAGTGCTGTCTAGTCGATTCCAATCCATGATGACCCTATATAGGGTTTCCAAGGAGTAGCTGGTGAGCTTGAACCACTGGCCTTGCAGTTCACACAAGTTTGCAGTCTGACGTATTAGCCCACAGCGCCACACCAGGACTCCAGATTTATTATTATGGTTACTAATATTTAAATTTGTGTGTGTGTGTGTTATTTCTTTACTTGTTTGCCTGCAACAGGATTAATTAATTATATTACATATCATTTCCCAGTTATTTTCTCAAAAATTATCCTGATCTTTGCTCTCTTTAAAACCAACAGGTTTATACTGCTTATCACCACAGGAAGTTAAATAGTTAAGTGTAAAAGGTCATGGAAAAAGGCAATGAAAGATTGGACACACTAAATTTAAATTCCCTTCTGGTATTTGCAGGCTGTATAAACCATTCTGAGCCTATTTCTTCACCTTTAAAACGGATTAAAATTTTGAGGATAAAGTATTGGGAAGTACTTACAACCCGAAGATACTTCCTTTTGCTTTGTTCCTCTTCTTATAAAGGATATGTTTTTTAACACATTTGTACTGAAAAATAAAACAAACCCTTTCCAATTCTCCAACATTCAGGAGGAGCCAAATAGCAATGAACTGCCAGTTGATCAGCTCCTCTAGGCTTTAAAAGTATTCCTTTGAATTCACTGAAAAGTTTTAAATAGAAGCTTTTAGAATATACATACTTAAAGTATATGCGAAATCTCACATGCATGGAGGTATAAAGACTTTTCTGGATTGAGGGTCCATAACCATGAAATTTCACAAATTATCTAACCTCTGATATTGACCAGTGGACTTCAGTAATTTTCTTACCCCAACACAGTAAGCCAAAAGACAGGAAAAGCAATTCTCAGGGGAGGTGTTAATCTCTCTGAGGCAGGGAGCACCCCTTATGCCTTTTGTGAATGTCTAGTCATAAATTCTTTTGTTCCTAGGTTTCTTCTTCCAATATAAAGCTAAATTATTCTGACAAAACTTCCAACATTAGCAAACTACTATTTTAGTTTTCAGAATCAACAGGATCTGAAGGTTGGAAAAATTTACCAAGTACTTAATCAAAAATTTTCATTGCCAAGTAAATTTCTGTAAATGACTCTGATGATCTGCCCACAAACTATCCTCTGATCACTATAGGCCAATATGTGACAATTAAACCTAAGTGTGTAAAACTCTTGTTTCAAACAATAGGTAGATAATGTATTTATTATAATTGTATAACTTCGGAACCGACTCATAGCGACCCTATGCACAGCAGAATGAAACAATGTTCGATCCTGGGCCAACCTCACTACCGCTGCCACACCTGAGTCCATCAATGATGCCACCTGGCTGATCCATCTCGTTGGGGGTCTTCCTCTTTTTCTCTGACCCTCCACCCTACCCAGTATGACATCCTTCTCCAGTGATTGTTTCCTCCGGACAATATGTCCAAAGTAGTGATAGTGATAATGGCTTTATCCTACCAAATATAAAAGGTAATCCACTTTTAATGTAAGTCTCCTTCCTAGACACTAAGCCATAAATTTATTTTGGGGTTGGGGAAAAAAGGGTGGGAATATAACACTTGAAAGTTTCCTTTACCTAGATTTCCAAGTCTAATTACATTTTAACATTTACAGCCTGAGTGGGTGCAAATGATTTCAAGAGCATTTTAACTCAAGTCCTCAGAAGAAAAAAAATATTTAAGAAACTCAATGTAAGACTAGAGAAATAAGGAGGACATATAGCACATGAACATAGTCAGAAGGCTGCAAAGGTATAGAATGTCTAATCCTTAACAAACTATTTCGAATGATCTTTGACCTCTGTTATTTTGTTTACATTCATATTTGTATGAAAAATGTGGGACGCTGGTTACTTAATACATAATACTCACAAAATTGACCTCTTTTGGTTCAAAGCTGCTAAAAATTATTCTAAGGCCAGAATGTGAAAAATTTACTCATGATGTAACTATTAAATTCTGTAGATACTACATATGCAAACGAACAACACGGCATATCTAGAATGAATTTAGAGCCCCAAAGATTCTTAACAGTAAGACTTGGTAAAAAATAAATCGGAGACAAAGGTAATAAAATTAACTATCAAAAGGTAGAATATTTTTATAATGCTATGAAATAAAAGTTAAGGACAATCTGAAATAAAGCAAAATATATTTGAGAAAAACAATAGTTATTTACAAGTCTAAAACTAGGTAAGAGGATAAAGCAGGAAGACAGGAAAGACTAAGATCATTTATAGACTATGTGCTGTGATGCAATTAAACTATGTAGAACACACTGAATTTCACTAATCTCTTTATAGAGTAAATTTTAGAAGCCAATACATTTCCCTAAATATCCTGTGAGTTAGGGCATAACTGTAAATTAAGAGATTCCACAACAAATATCATGATTCTTTGAGTTGAATGCTTCAAGTCATTTAACACAAATTCATTTTAATAAACATGCTTTTTCTTCTAATACTCCCTCTAACAATACGATAGAGGTATCCTGAAGGGACATTAAGATGAAAGAGCCATTTCCAACTTCAGGGACTATTCACTCCTTTAAACATTTGTTTTCTTTTCTTCTAAGCAATCAGTTCAATGTTCTTAAAATTCAACTATCCTTTTTTTTTTGTTTGTTTACCCCTGAGTTTAGCAAAAATATCGGGCAATATTATAAACCCAAAGTTGTTTTGTTAGGAAACATGTGAGTACACGGAAGAGTATTTTTAGTGCACTTTAAAAATACTAGAGATGTGATCACCAAAGAGCTAAAAGTTTCTTGTTTTTAAAAGAGTTCTTTGGTCTGCATTAAATTTTTAGTTGTTACTTTTTATCAGAAGAAAAGATTATATGCTTCATAATGTAGCTTTTAAATCAGACTAAAAGTTTATGTTAAACCTGATACAGTATACATATATCTCTTTTTGATCAACAATCATTATCTTCTGAAACTGACTGCTTTAAAAAGATTATTTAGTTTGTTAAGTGGACTGATTATTATAAAACATATTGCAATTAGAGGGTAATAAAATTGTAGGATTAAACATTGTAAGTTAGTCTACTAATGCCATTTAAAAAGTCATTGCTGGTTAACTTTGTTTAATCAATGTCTTGTTAAGTGCCATCAAATCAGTTCAAACTCACAGTAACCCTGTATAGGGCCAGGAGTGGCTGGTGGATTTTAACTGCTGACCTTACAGTTAGCAATCCAGCATTAATCCTATAGCACCAAACCAGGGCTCTTAATATGGATACATTAACACAGTCAAGTATACCTCTTAGGCTAAAAAATCAAAAAACAAAAAAATCAATACTATATCACAAAGCCAAACAAATTACACTTCACACTGAAACTTCCAAAGTTTAACCACAAAACAACATTTACCTCAAACAAGTTTTTTGCTGTAAAATTCTAAAAGGCGAAATCATATTTTTCTAGTCATTTATGTAAATGTATATAAAGGATTTAACTGTAATGAACTACTAAATAAGCCAATTGCCATCAAGTCCACCCCAAATCATGTTGACCCCAAGTGTGTCAGAGTAGAACTGTCCTCCATAGGGTTTTCAATAGCTAGTTTTTCCAAAGTGTGCCATCATCAGGCCTTCCTTTCTTTCAAGGTACTTCTGAGTGGATTCAAACCTCTAACCTTTTTGTTAGCAACCCAGAGCTTTCACTATGTGTACCACTTAGGGATTCCAAAGCTCAACTATTTAAAATAAAACAGAAAATCCTAATGGGAATGTTCATAGGCTTATCATTTTAAGTTATGAAAAGTTAAGAAGGATGCATATACCTATATAGGATCAAACAGAAATAAGCTAATTTGTTCACTGCATTCAAATGTCTGCTGCCTTTAAATATGGATAATATTTCTAAGCAGTTAAAGGTGTGCTAATTTTGATAAAACACTGCCTTTATTGATAATTAGATCCTAAAATTCACTTTAAATATAAGTATTCTTCTTACAGTTCACTTTATATATTATTTCTATCTATGAAATAATCATACTAAAAATTGATCAAAGAAATCTAAAAATCTTTAATGAGTCTTAATGCCCCTTGAGATGATCTGTTATTTCAATAGTCCAATTCTGTATGTGCTTTCCTACTTCTTTTAAAACTTAATCTGTTAACTGCTAAGGAATTAAAATATCTGATATATTCTTTGCAAACTTTGTTTTTAAATTCATGACTAACAATTGGCTATTAAGAATTGGTTTCTGAAGCCAAAATATTTTATACTTCTCCAATGAGTCAAAGTATATTAATCTGCATTTATTGGTCACTCCAGATGTTGACTATAAACTTAGTTCTCCTTTGGTTACAATAGGAAATCATTCTATTTTGCTACGCATCTTTTAAAATACCTTCTAAAATAGTGGCTTTTTTTTTTTTTTTAAGTTTTTAAATTTTTGTCTAGCATTGACTATTTCAATGTAGATTAAAATTTAACTGAACCATTAGTTGTTGGTTGTTATTGTTTTTGTTAAGTGCTGTTGAGTCGGTTCTGACTCATAGCAACCCTATGTAGAACTTCCAAGGAGCAGCTGGTAGGTTTGAACCACCAACATCATGGTTAGCAGTCTTTAATAGCCTACCTGAAATTGTATTAAGAATAACATATTCTCTTTCATTAATATATTCAATAAATTCCTATATAAGGTCAAAGAGATATTGAAAACATCCCTTAGCAGAATAAATGGATAGAAAAGTATAAATATTTTTGGACACAGTTAACTGATTAAATTACGTGTTATTTAATTGCAAGAAGTGGACTGTTATACATCTAACTGAAACACAAAACTACACAAAGTGACTGAATAGAGCAGGAATGGACAGGTCAGGTTAAACTAGTCAATTCAGATTCAGAAAGGACTGTTTCCACATTTATAAACAAGAAATTTTTGAAGCATAATTCTTAAAGTGATTAAACCAAGATAAAGTCATACACTCGCTGCATTTCTGTGTATATCCCTTTCATAACCTCCATGCTCTTCCTATAATGAACTTTACATTCAACATACAAATGAACGGAAATTGAATATGCTAAAAACCAAAAAATATTTCGCTAGATAATACCAATGGGTGTAATTATTACATCTTAAGAGTACCAAGAGAAGAGTGGTTTAAAGACTGGCAGACATTAAAAAATATTGGGGTTTTGTGATTTCTTTAATGCATAAAAGAGACACTTTCTCCCCAAAGACTGAATAACAATCCCTGCAAAAAGGACTACTCTATATCCTACTCCTTTCAATGCAGACTACATTGTAGAAACAAAATCTCTCTTAGAGAACTAATTGTTAGAAGTAATGACTATCCCTAAAGATATTATACTCTCAATTTTTACACTTTAAGAAAAGTTCATATTAATTTCTCTTAAAATAAAGATTTAGCTTTGGGAAAAAGTAAGTCTCTCAAACTTTAACCTAGGTCAACCTAGTTGACTGTCATTAATTACACTTGGTTGATCTAAGTTGACTGCCTATGTATTTTTCTATGCTTCTTTTCTTGTAGTGTTAAACACCATTTTAGTCTGTCTCCATATTTAGTTTCAAGTCTCTGTACAGAACTGAACAATGTGAATAAGTCTGGTGAAACACAGACTCAGTCCTTGATACAGCTTAATTAAACAGTCCCTCTTCCCATATAATTTATATAAGAAGCACCAAAACTGGAGCCAAGTTTTCAACAGGTAATACAACAGAAAGAACTATAATTTAATCACATCATACCATATTACACTATGTAACATTCTCGATTTGCCTGTTGATAGAGTAACATAGTTAAGTTTATTACAAGCATTATTTTGTAAGATTCATGGTATAAGTATTCCTTTTCAAGTATGGTAACTTATTATTAACATTAAGCAAATCAGTGATAAATGTATATAATGTAATACATTGTGCCATTTTTCCATAACCATGTTATTATTAACAAAATCAACTAATAAAACCAAAACAAGGCTATCAACATCACAGATACTTATCTGAGTAGATCAACAGCTTTGTCCCCTTTACGTGAAAGTTATTATTTTTATCAAAAATGCTTCTACATCTTTAGGCTAGCATAACTTTAGCAGCAGCTGGTATTCCAGACAAGTAGATGAGAAAAGTTTCAAGTGAAAAAATCGAGTTAACTCAGAGAATATCAAACCATGTTACTAATAAGAGAAGCAAACTGCTGGTGTCTCTTTAACATAAAACCATGTGTTTTCCCTTTCAATTGAGGTTTTAATTCATTTATATGATTGACAACAGAGTTTTGGAGTTCTCATGATACATCAGTGAGATGGACTAATTTGTCGACGAACCTCTTACTTGTTTTAATATTTAAATTATAACAATACAATAACTAGAAAAAGTCAATGCCTCAGTGGCTTTAGACTACATCAATCCCCCCCCCCCCAAAATAAGGATGCAATTAAATCTATGCTTCTGCAGCAATAGTGCAATACAGTATCCTTTTCTGTGTAAGGAGCTGAGGTTTATCCAAGTAGAAGCTTTAAATTAGGTAGATTGTTGCCAACTACAGAGGTGCATTCAATAGAAAACACTTTTCAAAACTACTGCAAAAAACAAATGACAAAAAGTGGTTAATAACAATTGAACATCTGTTGTGTGTACCAGATGTAAAAGAAGAATGGACCCTCTGGTCACTTGCACAGTTTGAATTACATGAAGGAAAAATGAAGACTTAATCTATTTCCATTTCTCCAGAAGATTTAGTATGCTGGGAGTTGTCTTTTGTTGCATCTGGTTTAGTTTCAGTCCCACTCTGTCCATCCATTGGTCCATTGTGTTCACTATTAGCTTTTGCTTTGTCTTCAGCAACCTCTATTTTTGGTTTGGGCTTGTAAATGATAGGGTTACAGAAATTATCCAGTTCCTAAAGACAGGAAGAACATTGGTTATATTAAAAATATTACAGGTTGCCCATTATCTTTCTAAATTTCTACATAATTCCATATACCTGGATTTATGTTCACTCAGCTAGATAATTAACTGCTTCTATCTCCTGATGTGGCACTACAGGATAAGCATTAGACTTTGAACCAAAGGTCAGTTCAAACCCACCAGCTTCTCCTTGGAAACTCTATACAGGGTTGCTGAGTCGGAACCAACTCAACAGCACGTAGCAATATACCTCATTGAAGGTTTTATCTTCTTGGCTAGCTATGTGAAAACTATATGAGTGCACAAATGGTTATGCACTTGACTACTAACTGAAAAGCTGGTAGTTGAGACATACTCAGAGGCACCTTGGAAGTAAAGCTTAGAGGTCTGCTTCCAAAAGGTCACAGCTATGAAAAACCTATGAAACCTTGAAAAACAGTTCTACTTGGAAACACATGATATAGCCAAGTCAGAATCAGCTCGATGGCACTGGTTTGTTTTTTCAAAAAACTTTCCTCAAGTAATTTCTGCTGTAAGTATAGTTTACTTTGGCAGGAATAATTTTAAATTAATTCCTTTAAATCATGTCTTTGTTATGAAAACAATGTCAAAATAACACCTACTTCATAAATTTAAATTTCTCAACATTTATATGAAAATGATTTCATCAAGTAGAATCATATAAATCTACCCACTACCAAATAACATTTTTTATTGATGGGAAAAGCTTTATGACAGTAAATGCAATTTAATAACAATTTAAAACAAATGTATTTTTTACTCCCTTGCTTTTTACAGAGAAAACAACAATTCCATAAATACTACAAAAGTATTTAAGCTCCTTTAAAGGCTAATGACAAAGAGACTGGGGTAGGGATAGAAAGACAGGGAGTAACATACTATGGCAATGTCCTAGTGGCAAACTGCTCTTGTCATATTCTGTTTATTTCATCTGATTTAGAGTAAACTATTTTATATAGCTTTGTGACCAACTTATTCAGAATAAAAATACTTATTGCTTTATCTGATTAGGAAAATACATGCTTTGTTAAAAATAAATAAATAAATAAAATTACATGTCCAAAGATACAAAACGAGTTAAAAATCACTTGAAATTCCAGTTTCTAGAGATGATCATTATTACCATTTTGTAAACATGCACACATGTTTACAAACAATACAAATGTATGAACACATCTTTATATATATATATCATGCATCTAGTCTAAAATCTTTCATTTAATGGCTGCATAGTATTGTATGGTATACCAATCTATCTAGATTTCTTCTGAAACTATGTTGTTTTCATTTTTTTCTATAAGGTATATATATATCTGCATATATATGTGCAACAGTTAATTTGGGATGAACTCCTAGAATTATAAATGTAGACAAAACTAAATCAGATGGGTGAATAAAAAGACTTACTCACATTTCTTAGATTGGTGATGAGGATGAACACCCTTTCATACAGTTATTGGACTGATATTTCTTCTTTGGCCAACATTTTTACTCATTTCTCTACTTGGAATCTGATCTTTATTTAGTATCATTTTCTCCTCAAGTTTCTCATGGTAACCACTGACAGATTTATTAGCACTATTTTTTTGTTGTAGTTATTTTAATGTTTTTATTGTGAATTGAGTGAAAGTTTACAGGGCAAATCATCAATTTTACATTCAACAAATCATACACCTGGTTTCATTACAATGATTATAATCCCCTCCATGTGCCATCATGTACCATTCTCTCTATTCATTTTAGCTCTTTTTTTTTTTTTTAAACTCAGGCACATATAATAATTTATACCATCAAAGGGCACATTCTGCAAGTCTGCCTCCTGGCCAGCAGTTCTCTCAGCCCCTCACTTCCCATGAATCCAGAGTCCTCAGCAGCTCCCTTTCTCCATGTCCCCATCTCTGTTTCAATGCTTCTCTGGATAAAGTCCCCCATTCCACTTGTGCTCTTCTCCCTTGATGGTCCTGTTTCTGGACTGTGAGATTAACTACTCCCACATTTTTGTTACAAAACTTCTACCTTTACAATTTGACATTTGCAATTAGTCATGATAACAATTACTTACTATTGAATCATAAGAATCTTACCCCCATTTCTTTTTACCAGACCCATCTAGACATGAGGAGACTATTCAGTGGGGACTCTATCTTACCTCACACACTCTTAAACTAAACTCCCTCTTGAAACCTTGTAAGCTAGTCATTTTGTGCCTTTATCACCCCCTCATTTTAGGTGGCCAATGCTAAGTTGCCAGTCCCTATCTACCCTGTGTATAGTGGGGATAGCATTGATACTTCATGTGAAGACTCCTTCACTCTCTGTTGGTATTTAGAGCTACTACCTCCATGAGTATAGGTCAAGTTCATCAAATTGTAGCAATTTACCATCCTTTCCTTTATCAAAAATTGTTTTTTTGCTTCCCCCGCCCCTTCCTATTTTCCTCTAGTCAAGTTCTGATCATCAAGCCATCAAGGCTAGATCTGATGGGTACTATCTGCAAGTTTGGGTGTTCTTGTGCATCTCCTTCATATCAGTTGGATGCTTCACTCTCAGCTCTAGTCCTTTGTGGCTATGTTCTTGTCCATGGGCTCAGGTGTCCCCAGGTCTCACCATACTGTGGACCAACCAGCCCTTCCTCTTCTGTCTCTCATCTCCAGGTCAATGGGAGTACATGGAACGTGGTTGAGCGCAGCCCATTTCTTCATTGCTGCCTTTACTCCTCTTTCACTGACCAGTAGTCCAATGTGGTTATCAGCAAGCTTACATGCCTGCTCATGTGTTCCCTTTGAGTTTCAGTCTTAGAGAGGAGTATTAGCACTGTTTTAAACTCGAATTTTATCTTGGAATTAAGACTTTGCTATGAAGTTAATACTTTTAGAACTATGTTGGACAGACCAATACTATCAAATTTTACACTGTAAACTTATATTTATAAGTCTAAAATATTTGATAATTAGAAGTTGTCATGTTGCTTTATTCCATCCTGGATTTAAATTTTAAAACCAACCTTGTGTATATGACAAATTAAATCAAGGAAAAGAGATGTTCCCTCTAGAATTAAAAATAATTTTTTTAAAAAAGATCAACCTTAAATTTGTTTTTCTAAGTTCTTCAAGTTAAAGTTCTCAAAAGTTAAATTTCTTAAAATTAAAAAAAAAAAAAATGTTTTTATCATATTTAAAAAAAATGTTTCTTACCTTTGACTTTACTACTATTTCTGAAACTTTCACGATAGGATCTTGAGTAAGACTTAGTTTGTTCTGTGCATTCATCTTACTGTTCAGCCAGTTCATAGCTTCACTGATATATTTTTCAACTTTTTCCATTTCAGCAGGATCCAAGTGATCATATCTTTCATCCTATTTTTAAAAAGTTGTACTTAATAGATTTTTCAGAGAACATCAACTTATTGATAATCTGTTTCAAAGAGACTTTCATTGAATATATACCTCACACATACCCATGTAAGGAAGCCACATGTAAATTACACAGACCTGAAAAGACTGGAAGAAAATAAAAAATCAGAGTAGGTATAAAAAGGAAAGTCTCCCTGAAGAAGTCAGATTTGGAAAAGAATGATTATGAAAGATATTCAAGGGAAAAGCACTTAACCAAGAAAGAAGTTCTATGGAATGTAATTTGTTGTAGAATAAAGATAAACAAGGTGCAGGAATATAGCAAGCCAACTAGAAAATTCAAAGTATGAAACCATATAACATGGTAAGTTGTTGATGTGGAGAATGACATAATGAAAGTGTCAAAAAAAGGGAACTGAAGCTGTCACATGTAGGGGAAATTTAAGAAGTCATGGTTTACACAAATATGTAAGAGTCTGAAAGAGGATATTTGTACGTGAGTATTTACCTGCAAACACAAGTATGAATGTGGTGGAGCATCTGGTGGGTGAAATGAGGAAAACTTCTTAGATATTACCAAAAATCTTAAGGCAATGAGTTTCTGAGCCTAGGAGCTTAGGACCATAGTCTCAGGGAACATCATGATTACCTGGCATAACATAGTCCACAAAAACAATGTTCCATATCCTACTTTGGTGAGTAGCATCTACAGCTATTGTCCTCTCTCCATGTGTGAAAGAAAGAAGAGTGATGAGACTTGAAGGTGCTTGGAATCAATTAGTCCATTGGACTAATGGAACCTGTGACCATCAGTCTCTACAACTCTGAGACCAGAAGAATTAGGTAGTGTCTGGCTACCACTACAACTTCTCTGATAGGGATCACATTAAAAGATCGCAAAGTAGGAGAAAATGTGAATCAAAACTCAGAATAAAAAAAGGGAAGTATTTATCAAAAGACAAAGGTGGGTGGAATGGAAATAGGAACCACAGGGAGGAAGTGGGCTAACTGTTGTTGCAGTCATGAAGATGGAAAAAAAGTATGTAATTTGTTGAACACAAAATTGATGATCTTGCTTGTAAACCTTCACTTAACAATAAGAAGCTAAAAATAAATAAAATCTGAAAAACAAAGATTTAATGCATGAAAAATCTGAATAATAAGGAATTATTTAAAAAAATTTTTTGAAGTTATGGTTTAGATAGGTAGTCATAGAACCAGAAAGATGTATTTCTTTGACAATGTAGTATATAGACATAGTTGAGTTTTCAGCAGAATCTCCTGATTATGGAGTTGATGTAGAAAATAAAGGGAAAGAGAATGAAAGAACACTCCAAAGTCAAAGAATTACTTGGTTATAAAAATTATGTCAAAATAACATCTACTTCATAAGCTGGAAAAGGCTAAAAACTGGGAGGATGGTGATGCCATTTTTTTAAACTATAAAAATGCCTCCAATGTCCTTTTTAGGTCTGGGTGATTAAAAATTATGCAACCATAATCTTTTTTACAAAATGTTTTATTGTGAATTATGCAACCATAATCTTTGACTCAGTTTCCATATCACCACATTTTCCTGAATTTCTTCCTACTTCAAGGCTACTAAAGTTTTCTTTGTTGGCTCCTCCCAATTTATGTCTCCAAATAACATGCTTTTAAAAAAATCCACTTTAAATTCTTCCCTGTACTCATGACATTTTGCCCAACTTCCAACTTGGCTTTCTATTTGTTGTTGTTGTTATGTGCCGTGCTGTCGGTTCTGACTCATAGCGACCCTGTACAGGGTTTCCGAGGCTGTAAATCTTTACGGGAGCAGAAAGCCTCATCTTTCTCCCACAGAACAGCTGGTAGTTTCGAACTGCTGACCTTGCGGCTCACAGCCCGAGTCATAACCACTATGTTACCAGAGCTCCTATTTGTAATGTTTGAAATGCAAAAGTTTCAAACTCCCAATTACCAGTTTTCCTTATCTGAGTTAATGGCAATTTCATACTTCCAGGCTAAAATTCTTATAATCACTGTTGATAACTCATTCTGTCATATTTGCATTTATCAGTAAATCTTTTCTGTTCTACCTTTCAAAATATATGCAAAAATCTGATCACTTGTTACCCTCCACTATCTGGGTTGTCTTAGCCACAAACACAAGACTGCTAATCACAAGGTCAGTGTTTCAAAGCCACTAGTGGCTCTACAGGAGAAAGATAAGGGTATTTACTTCTGTAACGATTTACAGTGTTAGAAAGCCAATATAGGTTTTATGAGTTGGAATCAACTTGATAGCAATGGTTGGGGCATTATTCTAAAGACCTCTTAACTAGTTGCTCTGCTTCCAGATCCTTTAAAAATTAACTGTGATCATGGCTTCTAATCTCTTAATAGTCAAAAATTTTTGATGACCTGCTTGGCCTTTATGATCTTGCAAACACCGCTGCCTAAGCCATAATGTCTTCCTTGCTGTTCTCCAATATGTTTTCCCCTTGCAATTGTTATTCTCTCATTGTAGAGCACTCCTCTTCAGTTATATGCATGTGTTGAGCACTCACCTCTTTCATTTTTTCCTTACTGTCACCTTATAGTCTTCTCTTCTCTTTGACAAACCTCTACCTCTGGCAGTCCCGATCCCCCTTACAATTATCCATAGCCCTTTATTACCATATGATACACTTTGCAGTAACTTCATTGTCCTCTTTCCCCCACTAAACTGTAAAGCATATTAGAAGCAGATTTAATCTTTTGTGTGATATTGTAGTAACTAATATGATTTGAAAGAGCCTTTGTTTTTACTTGTCTGCCTGTTCTTGCTTACTTATTATCTTTATATTCTACTTGTGGCCAAATGTATATGTTGGATGCTGGTGGGGATATTCACAATCAATAACTGGATTTTTCCTTCAGCTTTAAACCTCATACCTTAAATTGCAATCTCTATTTCAGAAATCTCAACAGAATCATCTATTATTTCTAAAATAAGTTGTTTTATTTTTAGGGAATGGTTGTTAAAGATTTTGTATGCTGACTTCAGACTGCTCAGGTTTGAATCCTGACTCTATCATTTACTACTTGTTTCATCCTAGATAAATTATTCAAGCATTCCATTTAAATAAAATACATAAAAAGGAGACAAATAGTATTAATTATCTTTATAGGGTGCATACTTAAGAGATTAAAGTGAGATTATCCATATAAAGTGCTTAAGTTGCTCTTAAGTGCTGTAAAGTCGATTCTGACCCATAGCGACCCTTTATAGGGTTTTCCAAGGAGCAGGTGGTAAGCTTGACCTACCAACTTTGCAGTTCAAACTGACTTTGCAGTCCAGCGCATTAACCCACAGCATCACACCATGTTATTTAGAGTTGATGTTGATAAGTGCCATTGAGTTGGTTCCAATTTACAGCGACCCTGGTATAGGGTTTCTGAGTGGCTGATGAGCTTTGAACCACTGACCTTGCATTTCAAATGGATCTTGTGGTCCAGTACTTACCTTACAGCACAACGCCAGGACTCCATTTATTTAGTCAGCAAATTATGGTTCAATCTGACCTGCTTACTATTTTTTAATAAAAGGTTTTAGGGAATATAATTAATTTACATATCATATATGATTGCTTCTGCATTGCAGTGGAAGAGCGGAATAATTGCACAAACTCGGTAAGGTCCACAAAAGCCTAAAATATTTGCCATTTAGTCCTTTAAAGAAAAAGTTTGCTAAAGTATCATTTAGAGGACAAAACTTGTAAGCTTAATTTTATCAAATTTTACTTCTAAGTACAAATATTTTATATAACTGAATATTTGGGGCTTTAAACACTGGGTATGTATATAAAAGAATAAAAGGTATAGGAGATTATAGATAACTAATAGACTGGGGTCCTGGTGTGGCACTATATAAGCACTACACTGCTAACAATGAGGTTGGCAGTTCAAACCCACCAGCTGTTCCTTGGAAACCCTATATAGCCGAGGTAGGGAAGGTCCAGTCCATGGGCCATATAAGGCCCTCAAAATAATTTGGTCTGGCCATGGCAAGGCAACCGCAGTTTCAACCATCATATCACGGTTGAGTTAATTAAATGTCAGACCAACTATAGCAGGCTACTTTTTTTTTTTCCCCCCAATGTTTTACTGTGAATTATGTGATAGTTTACATGGGAGAACATTAGTTTTACATTCATTCTATCGTATATCATTTCCTTGCCATGGTTACAATCCCCTCCATGCATCATCAACCAACCAAAGGGGATAGCCTGCAAGCCTGCCCCCCACAGTTCCCTGGTCTTCAGCACACAGTCCCTCTCCCTCTCTGTATCTAAAGTCCCCAGCTGCTCCATCGCTCCACATCATTGTCTCTGTCTCCAGCTCAGGCATCACTGCTTCTCTGAGTAGGGTCCCACTCTCCGCTCTTCTCCATTGATGGTCCTAGGGACCTCCGCTCCTAGACTGGAAAGCTAATCACTCCCTTCCTTGCTATAAAACATCTACCTTTACATTTCCAACATTCAATCAGTCCTGATACCAATTATTCACTATTGCATCACAAGAGACCCATCTGCATTTCATTTCATCAGCCCTGCGCCTAGACAGATTGGATACTACTCATTAGAGATTCTACCTTCCTCCAGGCCCTCTGGATCTAGGTTCCCTCTTGAAAGCTTGTAAGCCAGTCACTTCTTGCCTTTGTAGCCCCACACCCACCCCATTTTGGGTAGCCAATATCCAAATTGCCCATCCCTGTCTACTCTGTGTGTGGAGGGGGGGGGAATGATTCTTGCTGTAAGGATTTGTTCCCTCTTTTGAGCTACTGCATCCATAGGTGTAGGTCAAGTTCATCAAATTGTATCAGATCCCTCTTCTTTCTTCTTCTGGTTGAGCTCTGATCATCCAGTCATTGAAGCCAGGTCAAGTGGATATTATCTGCAAGTGTAGGTGTTCTTGTGCATATGCCTTTTCTTCTTATCACGCTTCACTCTCCACTCTAGTCCTCTGTGGCTAAGTCAATGACTCTGGGCCCAAGAGTCCCCAGGTCTTGCTGCACTGCTAGTCAAACAGGTCTTCACCCGGGTTCACAGAAGTCTATTGAACATTGTAGGGCTTAGCTCACAGCTTCACTGCTGTTTTCCCTCACTTCCCCTTATCTGTGACAAGCGTGGTCACCAATCAAAGCGTGCATTCCCATTAAGTCTTAGTCTTGGAAGGGGGTTTGCACTGAGGGGACCTGAAGCAGGCTACTTTTTAAGCTGGTAATTTTGGAAGAAAACATGTTCCCCACCTCTACTATACAGGGTCGCTATGAATTGGAATTGACTTAACAACACTTAACAACAATAGGCTGAAGACAAAGAGTAACTAAAAGAAAACCAGGCCAAGGAACAAAATAAAGGCTGACAGAGAGTCCAGTCTCCAAGAAAGCCTCTTGAAAAGACAAAAACAAAATCTCTTTAAAAAAAGAACAACAATGAATTTGATCACTGGATTAATTTGTAATGTGGTTCTGTGGAATTTTAAAAATGAAAGCCAGATATCTTCAATCCTTACTAATAATTCTATAATAAAAAATTTTAAGTTTGACACCACAAGTCTCTGGAATCTGACAGCAACAACTGCTATAGCTTGGTAGCTGAATACTGTTAGATTTACCCTACCCTCTCCATGTACCACAAATATGTCAAATCACCAGTTGGCTTCATGAATTCAATACCTTGTTTCTGTATGCTTCTATCACTTTCATGACAAGCTGGATCTTTTTTCCCAAGTCATTTAAAGCTTTTGGTCTCTCTTCATGTTCCATGTACCTCAGTTGAATAGGTTGGCCATATTTCTGTTAAAAAATTTTTTAAAGAAAAAGTTGGCATTATTTTGAAATTTTTTATAGCTATATGGGATTCTCATAGGATGATTAACAGGAAGGAAAGCTGATCAGCTTAAAATTATGTCAAACTTTCTTTCACTACATAGAAATGAGTTCTAGTGTCTATTTCCTTAGTCCTAATTTTGGCCTTGTTGCGTTCTCTCATTAAGATCACTTTTTGATTTCTCCCAAATCCAAAGTCCAAATCAATACTTTAATTCCTTCAAAGTTAGGTGTTGTAAGTTTATAAAACTAAGAAAACTGTATTTTAAACTTGGTTTCAAATATTTAAAGTGTCTATAACTTTCTCTATGTACCATGAAGACTGGGAGTTCCTGAAAACCTTACTGAATATGATAAATATTAATAAATTATATCCAATCATCAGAATTTAGTGTGTACTAGACTGTATGTGTAGCTAAAAAAATAAATCTTTGGCCCCTTTCTAAGGTTCTTGGAATGGGACTTGTAAATTTTCTAAATGTTAAAAAAAAAATCCCTCCAAATAGCTTAGGGGGAAAAAGAATGATAAGGATATCTTCTTTTTAAATAAAATATTTTTTCTATATACAATAATAATTTTAGATTTGCAGAAAAGTTACAAAAATAATACATAGAAATCCATATACTTCACAATCATTTCTCCTAATATTAACAACCTATACTATCATGGTACAGTTGCCAAACTAACAAATCAACATTGTTGCATTAATATTAACGGAACTCCATATTTTATTCAAATTTCATCTTTTACAGTTCTAAGATAGTATACTGTATTTAGTTCATTTACATAATACTTTTAATTATTTAAATGGGGAGAGAGAACTATATTTTTAATTTCTAAGAGCCATCTCAAAAAGTAAAAACAATCTGAAATTTTTTATACTATTCATTTCAATGGCTGATTATTTAAGGCAAATCCTTTTTGGGAGCTATTTAAGTTCTTTACTTAGTTCTATTGATACTCAGCTATCTAGTTGTTCCTTAAGTCTCAAAATATATACAAATGCATTTCTCTTAGGGAACTAGGGGGTAAAACCCACCAAGAATATAAAATATGAAATCAAATTTTGTTATCATAAATTTATGTTTTCTAATTACTTTATGTTTAATTGCTTTAAACAAAAATTTATGTTTTCTAATTAGTTCCTTTGGAAGTAATTTATTAACATGAAGATAATTTTTATAAGATATTACCTTTTTGCATTTACACACAACCTACCTCCAGTCCTAAAGGGTGATTTCCCCCATATTCTAAAAATCCTTATTACTGGCACCATTTAGGATTTTCATTAACACTTGTTACTCAAAGACTGGATTTGCTACTCAAATACAGAATCTGCATTTCCTCAAGGGCCTCAAGTAACTTAAGTGAATAGCATAGCATCCACACTAAAATGTAATGACTAAACTTCCCGTCATCCCTTCAATATTAGCTCTGATCTCTTAAGGTCCACCCCAGTGGCGGGTGGGTAGTTAAAAGAGAAAAAGAGAAATAGAGGTTATCCTTTAAAATGATACTCAGAGAAAGGTGACCCAGCTGACATCATCTTTCTTTTCGAAGGGACATGTGAATTCAAGTCCCCATCATTTGTGATTTGAAAAACCAAGGATTATTTATTCCTTTATATGTTGTTGTTATGGTGTGCCGTGGAGTCGGTTCCGACTCACAGTGACCCTGCACAGGGTTTCCGAGGCTGTAAATCTTTAAGGGAGCAGAAAGCCTCATCTTTCTCCCGCAGAACAGCTGGTAGTTTCAAACTGCTGACCCGCTTGCGGTTCACAACCTGATTTGTAACCACTATGCTACCAGTGCTCCTTATATTCCTATATATTCATACCCCAAATAAGAGTAGTGAAAGGGGAGAATAGCAGAAGGAATGACTAATTTCATGGATAAGAAGGAGTCAAGTTGACAAATTTATTATTTCTTAAAAGCATCACAAGAATGTGTAGCCTGGTTATGTAAAAGTGAGACTAATACTAGTCTGGCTAAACATTTATGTATAATGATAGAAATTATGAATATATATTCAATACATTTAATTTCAATTATCATGTAGCATTATTCTTCCCTCAAAATGCTTTTAAGATTAGAATTCCTCTTATACATCTCTGCCTCATTATTTCCTTCTATATTTATTAAAAACACACACTGCCTCTTACACCTAGTTTCTTGAAAAATTTAATGTCCTAATAAATACCAATATGGCTTTAGAAGAATTTCACCTTTAGTTCTTGAAACTTATCCACATATACTTGTTTAGGTTGGTCCTCTCCTTCTTCATAAAGCCAATTTTCTGTGTCTTCCAATATTGCAGACAGTTTATTCAAGTCCTAGTTATAAATATAAGAAATACCAATTAAAATACCCTTTTATATAAAAGCAATCAAGAAAGGACAGGGTGATTTCAAATATTAGAGATTAAATGTTAGATTATATTGACCCCTTACTCATAAAAATGTTTTCAAAATACTTCTACCATTTTGAAAGATAACTAAGAACTTCTTGAGGAAGGGGCTCAAAAAAACTGACTATAGTAACAAATTTGTATACAAATTTGTATAAACAAGTAAAATTAAGCAGTTCTGATAAATTGTAAATTTTAGACTTACTTCTGGAGTGATGAATTTTTCATAGACAGTGCTCAGTTTGTCTCTAAAATCATAGACATATTCTTCAACAGCATTCTTAGCATCATTTCTTTCTTTCTCTAACTTATCTTGCATTATCATCTTCCCCTATGCAAAAATGTTTCATATTAGTTTTGACTAAAGAAGACAGAATATTCATTGTTTAAACTCAGGTTCAAACCCCAGATTTCCCACTTAACCTAGCTTTGAGACTATAGGTGGGTCACCTAGTTTCTCTAAGATTCTGTATTCTTATTATAAAATATAAAACATAATTGTACCTACATCATAAGCCTGTGGATAAGATTGGCATAATTTTATGTAAAGCTTTTATTACAGCACATTATCGATGCTGAATAAATGTTATGAGGATGCAGTATAGTGATTTTGATTTTGAGCTTTGGAGATAGACCACCTAGATCCAAATCCAAATGCTAATTTGACCTTAGATAGTTTAATGTATTTGTGCCTCAGTTCCTCATCTATAACACATGGATATCTAATAGTACTTATACCTAAGAGGTTTTGAAGATTAAATAAAATATCAAAGTGTTTAAAGATATTAGCAAAAATTATTATGCTCCAAAACAACAAAAAAATTAAAGAATCCCTATATATTACATTTGAAGAATAAAAATTTCATTTTAATAAAAATACATGGTATTTGAAGCATAAATATCTCTTTGTAAAGTCTAATATACTGATATTTGTGAAATTAAAACAGTGAGACATTTAAAATTTAAGAGAAATCTCATCTTTGACACAAAACTTGCCATAGCTGTGTTTTGATAAAATTTCCTTTGGAAAAATGGTCTCAAAACATATGAATTATGAAAAATTCATGTCTCTAGGAATGCAAGCCTCACATAGAGGTTTTGGGTAATATAAAAAAGCAAGCATTGTAAAATCAAAATCTCTTGAGGAAATTCGTAGAATAATGGTTAGACTATGGGGATCTTCAAGGAAGAATCACTTCAAAGAAGACTAACCTCCTTTAATGGTAGCCCAGGTTGTAGAAATTAGGAACTATCACTTAAATACTAACTTAAAAAATAAAAAAAACAAAAATGAGAATTTTTCATACACAGCTACTGGTAAGGAACCAAAATTATTTTCTATAACAGCCATTGAAAAATACACTGTAGATATGACATTTATACAGCTGAGGATTTGTTGAAAATAAAGTAGAATAATGACCTACTTGATAATCCCTTGTTGTTAAATGCCATTAAGTCAGTTCCAACCCATAATGACAGAGTTTGAACTGCTGTCCTTGTAGTTAGCAGTAGAGTGCTTATCCTATAGCACCACACCATGACACCTTAGGAATTATATTAAAACAAAAACAAAAACCCAAAAACCAAAGCCCAAATTTGATGATTATCACTGGTTTCGACAAAATTTCAGAATATATCACCAGCTATTTCAGTATCAATTCATAATTGTATACCTCATTTTCAATGTAGCTATTGAGAAGATCTTGGCCCAGTTGTCTACATAGGCTACTCTGGATAGGTAGATCAATACTCTTGACTTTTCCTTTTTTAATGGTCTGGTTTAATCTCTCTTGTTTATCTGAGGAAGCTGACTGCAAAGAAATGCAAAAGAGAAGTATACATTTCCAAAGTAGTATAAAAATATATTTACAGAATGATTTCAGGTGAAACAAACACAACAAAATCAAATAATTTATTTAAAATACTGCTATTTTGATGATGATAGTATTTTTTATTCTGTATATACTAAATCTCCACATGGAAAACAAAAGTTAGAAATGCAAATCAAAATGCCGCACTTGACACCTACTAGGATTGTTAAACATACACCAAACACACACACAAAACAATTTAACTAAAAGTAATAAATTGTTAGAATGTGGAGAAAATGGAACCCTCATATACTGCTGTTGGGACTGTAAAATGTAGCCATTTTGGAAAACAGTAGGGTGGATTCTCAAAATGCTAAACATAGAGCTATCTATTCAGGGTTGCTATGAGTCAGAAGGAACTCACAAACTCAACAGCACTTGATAATAACATCACATGATCCAGCACTTTCATTCCTAGATAAATATCCAAGAAAAATGAAAACATGTCCACATAAAAACTTATACATGAATGTTTATAACAGCACACAAAACAATTTAATTTGGCTATTCATAATAGCCAAAAATAGTAATAATCCAAATGTCCATGAACTGATTAATGGATAAGATGTGGAATATATCCATACAATACAACGTTATTCAGTCACAAAAAGGAATAAAGTACTGATACATCCTACCACTTGGATGAACTTTGAAAACATTATACTTAGTGAAAAAATCCAGTCACAAAAGATCACATATCATATAACTGTATTTAATTGAAATTATGAAATGTCCAGAGCAGACAAATCTATAGACACAGAAAGTAGATTTGTAGTTAGTTACCTAAGGCTACAGTGGAGGGCGGAAAGTAGGAAATTACTACTAATGGTGTGTACAGTGTTTCTTTGTGGATGATGAAATGTTCTAAAATTTATATTGATGATGGCCGCACAGCTTGAGTAGTATACTCAAAGAACAAAACAAAACACTGAATTATACATTTAAATGGGTGAGTTGTATAGTGTATCATACTATACAATTAGCTGTTGAACAATTCAAAGCAAAAAAAAAAAAGGACAAAATTTTAAAATCTAGAAAAATGAATTTAATTTTCATATTTTAAATTATTTTAGAGTCCTGGATTTAAAACAATCTTTATTAATGTTGAAAAAAAAAATCTATACACCCAAGATGACATAGAAATAGCTAACTTAGAGAGATTCAATTCTGTTAAGGTTAGAAAAACCTACTAAAGATGATAGTTTTGAGTTAGAGTAAAATTCTTCTGGGTGAAAGGGGGCAGGGTCTCTTCCTTCTCTATTATGGGGAATGATTACCTTAGTAAAATAATTCCTCTCAACAATTGAGTCATATATCCTATAAAATTTAACATAAAAACATTTCTTATACATGGGATATTTTATGATATGCAACAAAATGTTTAGAAGAGAGATGCCAATTTAAGTTTTTTTTAATTTAGATAATATTTTAAATGAAAAAAAGTTTTGTGAAAATATCTTTTTTCTTACTAAAAATATTATTTTACTTACATCGCTAGAATTCACTCTTTTAAAATTCTACATATAAATAATTGAAATTTATTTAATCTCTGTGTTCTTATTTTAAACAGTGGTAACATTAAAAACACTGAATATATTGAATGGCATGCACTATAAATAAAGTAAATGCATCAACTAATTCAAAGTAATCAGTTTCAAGATATCCCCACATTAGTAATAAATCAAACCTTTGTTTTGGCGCCTGTATGATCAATTTCTTCTTCTGGTGTGTGTTCAGCATGGCATTTTGGATGACCTCCTTCTTCTTGGTCAACCTGCATTTTATCCTGGAAAGAATATATGTAATTGATAATTATATATTAATAATTGATAATAAACTATACACATATATATTGTTAAGTGCCTTTGAGTCGGTTCTGACTCATAGTGACCCTGTACAGGATTTCCAAGGAGCAGCTGGTGAGTTTGAACAGCTGACCTGCAGTTCAGGCTAACCCTGTGGTCCAAACCAACCTTGCAGTTCAGTGCATTATCCCTCAGCACCATACCAGGTCTCTATATGGTGATGGTGGTTATGGTGGTGGGCCCTGGAGTTGGTTCCGACTCATAGCAACCCTGCGCAGGGCTCCTGAGGCTGTAAATCTTCATGGGAGCAGAAAGCCTCATCTTTCTCCTGTGGAACAGCTGATAGTTTAATTCTCTTTTTATAAGTTTATATTTTATGGATCTTGATTTATGAATTTTACTTGAGAACTAATTTGTATTTTTTAGTTACTTGGGCATAGGTAAATTAAATAAAACTTATTCACACAGTATTAAATAAATTTTTTGTTTTGGCTTACTTATTCATCTGTTTAAAGAGCTCTGGTAGCATAGTGGTTACGATTCAGGCTGCAAATCTCACAGTCAGCAGTCCGAAACTACCAGCTGTTCCGTGGGAGAAAGATGAGGCTTTCTGCTCACTAAGAGTTACAGCCTTGGAAACCCTGTGCAGGGTTTGCTATGAGTCAGAACAGATTTCATGGCATATTACAACAACAACAAAATTAATAAAGAAAAAAGATAACCTTTATAAAAAGGGAGAGATTATCATGAAATTATGACTGAAAAAGAATTCTAACAACTCCCTTATTAAAAAGAACTTAAAAATGAAAACAAACCCACTGCCATCAAGAGTCAATTCCGACTCATAGTCACCCTAAAGGACAGAGTAGTACTGGTTGCCTACATTTTTTAAGACTGTAAATCTTTACCAGAGCAGACAGCCTCATCTTTCTCCCTAGGAGAGGCTGGGGAGCTTGAATTGCCGACCTTGTGGTTAGCAGCTCAACATGTAACCTGTTACATCATTAGGACTCCAATTTAGAAATAAATCGTATTCATAAATAGAAGATTAAAACTTAACGTAATGTAATAATCTGGAAAAAATGGAACTAAAAATAATGGAATTTTCCCACAAACTTTTTGAAGCCCCTTTGTATAATCAAGTTCTTTTAACACCAACTTCCATCAATAGTACTTCAAGAGCATAAATTTAGTTATTAAGGGTACAAAATTCTTTCATAAAGAAATAAACTGTCAAAAATCTGTATTTTCATACTACTGAATGTATGCTACACACATTCCTCTGCGGAACAGCCACAGCTGCTCCCTAACTAAACCCTGATATTTTTCTTTAAGTATGTGCTTTCCATATACAAATGTTACTTGTACAACTCAAAATTTATCATTTTGAATTGGTTTTATCTGTAAACTAAAAAGCTAGTACATAGTAAAATACATGTGCCTTTAATGGAAATTAAGAACTTATAAAAGATGATTCTAAACATACATAAATGCATGTTCTATATAATGCTATGAAAAATGCCCAAGCCCCTGAAAAGTGTATTAACAGTGAGAAAGATGCAAATCAATTAACATAGAATTATTCACTGATGCTTTTTATAAAAAGGAAAAAAAAAGTTTATAGCAATTCCTTCAGCTTGAATTCAAAGCAAAAACTCAAGAGATGACTATTTTCAACTATTAAAGTAGCAGATATGATTAAGATACTGTGTGTGTATGTGTGTGTGTGTGTGTATAATACATGGTGGTACTAGTGATTCACTAGTAGAATTCTCACCTTCCACACAAGAGAACTGAGTCTATTCCTGGCCAATGTACCCTGATGTGCTGCTCCCACCAGTCCGGCAGTAGAGGCTTGCATGTCGCTACGATACTTAAAATTACAGTGTAGCCTCTAGACTAGGAGTGGGGAATGTCCAGCCAGGTCTGGCCCTGCCAAGGCAGCCGCAGTTCCAGTTATCACATTGTTGTTGTTAAGTGCCATTGAGTCAGTTCCCACTCATAGCAACCCTGTATAGGGTTTCCAAGGAGCAGCTGGTGAGCCCTGAATTGCTGACTTTGCAGTTCAAACCGACTTTGAAGTCTAGCACATTAACTCACAGCGCCACACCAGTACTCTAGCCATAACACTGTTGTTCTTGTTGTGAAGTGCCGTTGAGTCGGTTCCAATCCATAGTGACCCTGTGTAGGGTCACATTGTTGTTGTTGTTGTTGTT
>NW_006408871.1:1953420-1976362 GCF_000296735.1 Chrysochloris asiatica | reverse complement strand
GGTTTGGCAATCTAATTCTGAAAACGAGCCAGTGAAAATCCTATGGATCACAATGGTCTAATCTATAACTGATCATGGAAAGGGCACAAGACCAGGCTGTGTTTTGTTCAGCTGTGCATGGGGTCACCATGAGTTAGGGGCCTACTTAATGGTAGCTCACAATGAGTTAGGGGCCTACTTAATGGTAGCTTATTTAAAAGTCTTGAAATAGAATCTTTACATACCACATCATCTTTGCATTCATTCTTAAATGACGCTTCTGTCTCCATTGGAGCATCACTGTGATCACCTTCCAAATTTTGCTTTTCAATTACTGATGCACTAGCCACACTGAAGATTCCATGAATATTAACGCGAACTTTTACCTTCACTTTGGAACTATCACCATCAGACTGTGGAAAAACATTCTGAATAGTGAAGCTCCCTTAAGAAAAAAGAGCTTTAATTAGTACATAAGCCTGAGACTGATTCAATTCATTCATTCAATAATTTCACTATCATACTTCAGACACCAGAAAAATAATCATAAACTTATGACCACATCCTGGGCTAGGCAATTCCCTCAGAATTTTTTTTTAATACCTTAGCAACTCTTATATTGAGACTCAGAAAAGTTAAGTAACCTGTCCCAAATCATCAATGCTAAGGGATAAAAAAGTTGAGATTTTAACCAAGAATAATCTGACTTAAGGGAAATATAACTTTTAAGAATTTTATAATATTGCTACTTGAAAACCAGAATAAAAAATTCACTTTCTGTATGAAAAACAAACAGATATTATATTTTAACTGATATCTTCCAAATATTATCATAATCATCTTGGTGAAAAGGAAAGCAATTTAAAATTTTTTCTCTATTCTTCTCTAGCAAAACTGTTCCGTTAACCAGTCACTAATACCTATCCATATCATATCTACTTTTCTTTATGAAATCAACTAATATTTTATTTCTTTATGGAATCTTAAATACATAGGAATATCCATAGTATAATGAGAACTACTAAGCTGAAAAACTGTAGTAAGAAATCTGGTTAACATTCAACAATTTATCTCTACTGCTTTAAATACTGTCCTTGAAATATTACTATTGTCTCCTTTTTAATCTGTTAATAAAGCAGTATATATGCAACACCTCTAGAAGAAAAAGACAAGTAAACCAAATTTAAAAATGGGCACAGGACATGAATAGACACTTCACCAAAAAAGACATTTAGGCAGCCAACAAACATATGAAGATCATTAGACATTGTTGTAGTTGTTGTTAGGTGCCATCAAGTCATTAGACATTAGAGAGATGCAAATCAAAACAACAACGAGATATCATCTCATATCAGCAATAACTGCAAAGTTAAAAAAAAAGTAGAGAACAATAAATGCTGGCGAGGACGTGGAGAGACTGGGACCCTCCCACGTTGCTTGTGGGAATGCAAAATGGTCCAATCAGTCTGGAAAACAGTATAGCGCTTCCTCAGAAAGTTGGGAATAGAAATACATGTGATCCAGCAATTCCTCTACTTGGTATATATCCGCAAGAAATATGAGCCATAACATGAGTAGCTATATGCACACCAAAGTTCATAGCAGCACTATTCACAATAGCAAAAAGATGGAGACAACCTAAGTGCTCATCAGTGGAAGAATGGATAAACAAACTTTGGTACATACACACAATGGAATATCATGTTACCTTGAAGAATAACAAGGAAGCTGCAAGCCACCACATAACATGGATGAACCTTGAGGACATTATGCTGAGTAAAATTAGTCAGTCACAAAAGGACAAATATTGCATAAACTATTATTGTAAAAGCTTAAGAAAAGATACCCATACTAAAATGAAAAACAAAACAAAAAAATGTCTTTGTTGGTTACTGTTGGGGTTGGAGTGGGGGGGGGGTTTGGGGGAAGGTGAAGAGAGACGATGGTAGAACACAGGATAGGGACAGAAACATCATAGTGTGGGTACTGGGGAAAGCAGTACACAAGAAGGGGGAGAGGGTAGAAGATCAAGGCAGATAGGGGAACACTGAGACAAGTTTGCATGGTCTAAATGGGATAGAGGTAAATGGTGATGCATGCTCAACTTTGGAACAACAGAGCTCTGTGATACAGGGATCAAAGCATAGTTTGAAGAGGGAAAATAATACTAAGATGCTTGACTGTCTTATAAATATTGGTTTTCCTTGCCTACTATTGTAAAATAGACACTAGAGTTGGATACAAAGGAATGTCAGGAAACAAGATTACAGAAAGCTTGTAAGCCCGTCTTCAGACTATAACTGACTGGAATACCTTAAAGGGGTTCTAGAACTTGCCCAGTGAAATAAGCCTCCTGTGGAGACTTTGCAGTGTATAGGACCTTAGGTGGAATCCTGAGCCCCATCCAGAACCTTCTGAAGTTGGACATTCCCACTAGAAAGGACTAGCAGACCAACCTGGAACAGCTAGAGCAACAGAAGACACATAGATACATCTTCAAAGAAAGATTATCAGAAAAAAACCAAAACAAAAATGGCAGTATGACTAGCTACTATAAGAATAAGCAAGCTGTTTGCCAGGAAGCCATCAAGGCTAGAAATCAAGTCCCTTGAGTCTAAACCCACCCCCTCTAAGACTTAAATTCAAAGGGAACACATGAGTAGGCATGTAAGCTTGCTGATGACCACATTGGTCTACTGGTGAGTGGAAGATGGGCAAAGACAGAAATGAAGAAATGGGCTGAGTTCAATCACGTTTCACAGGCTCCCGTTGACCTGGAGATGAGAGAAGGGCTGGTTGGTCCAAAGTGTGGTGAGACCTGGGAACTCCTGAGCCCAAGGACAAGGACATAACCACAGATGGTTAGAGCTGAGAGGGAAGCATCCAGCTGATATGAATTGAGGGGAGAGGTACAAGAGCACCCAAAGTTGCAGATTGTATCCATTTGACCTAGCCTTGATGGCTTGATAATCAGAACTTGACTAGTGGAAGATTACAAAAAAAAAAAGAGAACAAAACCATTTTTGATAAAGGAAATTGCTAAAATTTGATGAACTTGGAGGTAGTAACCCAAATACCAACAGAGAGTGAAGGCATCTTCACATCAAGTATCAATGCTATCCTCTCTGTACACAGGGTACATGGGGATGGGCAACTCAGACATTGGCTACCTAAAATGAGGAGGCGATAAAGGCATGAAGTGACTGGCTTAAAAGGTTTCAAGTGGGAGTTTGGTTTAATAGTGTATGAGAGAAGGAAGAGTCCCCACTGAATAGTTTTCATCTTGTCTAGATGGGTCTGATTAAAAGAGATGGGGATAAGATTCTGTTTATTCAATAGTGAGTAATTGTTATCATGACTAATTGTGACTGTCAGAATTGTAAAAGTATAACAAAAATGGGGGACAAATTAATCTTACAGTCCAGAAACAAAGGACCCTAGGACCATCAAGGGAGAAGAGCATAAGCAGAAAGCGGGACCTTATCTAGAGAAGCAGCAACACCAGAGATGGAGGCAGAGATGGGGACATGGAGAGAGGACTGAGGACAAGAGGACTGAAGACTCTAGATTCATGGAAAGAAAGGGACTAAGAGATAGTGGCCAGGAGGCAGACTTGCCCTTTGTTGGTGTAAATTATTATATATGTGTAAGTGTTCAAAAAAAAAAGTAAATAGAATAGAAATACTATTAACTGTAAGTAGAATTAACTGTAAATACTATTAACTGTAAATACTATTAATAGTAAATAAAAATACTATTAACTGATGGTACATGGACGGGATTGTAATCATGGTAATGAAACAAGGTGTATGATTTGTTGAATGTAAAACTGATGATTTGCTCTGTAAACTTTCACTCAATCCACAATAAAAACTTAAATACATACATACATATATAGATAAAGCAGGTATATATAGAAAAATTTAAAACTTAAAAATTATCCCTTTTTAATATTATGAAATCATACTTTGTTTCTTCTAAAGTGATTATTTTTTCATTTTAATTAAAAGATACTCATTCTAGTTTGTAAACAGTGAATGTTTAGAATCAGAATAAATAATATGACTCTTGCACCATAATTTCAATTTACTGACTAGAGAGTTTTTCCTTAAAAAGTAACCATCACACAAATCTTTCAGGACAATCAAATAGCATTTTATAAGTAGAACTCAGAATGAATTAAAAATAAACTTTGAACACTAAATGCAAGTTTAGAGGAAAACATTAAAAAACCCAATCAGTATTAACATGGCTGAGATGTCAATTTACTTGTTTCCTTGATTCCAGTTTTAATAAATATTTTTTAAAGTTTGTGTTTATAGAAAGTATAAGGAGTCTTCAAAAATTCCACAAAAAAAATCCTGTATCTTCTAATTCCATTTTTCTACATTTTGAAGTCCCCTTATAGATTTTTTTTAGTTTTCTCACCAATTCTTGGATCAGGATAAGGCACTTCATGTGAATTAGTATAAAATGCTTCTAGTTCAAATGGTTCCTTCTTGTGGAAAGTGATGACTTTTGAGAATGGGGCAGGATGGTTCTTACAGAATACTTCACATTCCCTAAAATGAAGTGGGAAAATAAAAAGTTGTCTATGAATTAATTACAGCATCCATCTTATTATTAACTTGTAAAGCAGCAATTACCAAACGTTTATGCACAAATATAAAGAATAAATGTTTCCTAGACTGATGCCTCAGAGATTTCAGATTATTATTACTGTTGTTAACTGTGGTCAAGTCAGTCCTGACTCCTTGTGACCCTGTATAGGTTGGTGAATTTGAACCGCTGACCTTTTAGTTAGCAGTCCAGTATTTATCCTACAGCACCACACCAATTTAATACAACTAAAAAGAGTTTGGTTCTGAGGTGTTATGGGAACATAAAGTCTAATCTTTTCACCTTGGAGCAACTGGTAGACTCTACGGCTGACCTTATGGTCAGCAGCTCAGCTTGTAATCCACTCTACTACCAGGGATATGTTTGTTGTTTTCAAGTGCCGTTGAGTCAGTTCCAACTTATAATGACCTATGCACAGCAGAACAAAACACTGCTAGGTTCTGCACCAACCTTGCAATCACTGTTACACTTGAACCCATTGCTTCTACCACTGTGCCATGCATCTGGTTGGGGGATCTTCCTCTTTTTTGCTGACCTTCCATTTTACCAATCATGATATCCTTCACCAGGGACTGGTTCCTCTTGATAACATGTCCAAAGTATGAGATACAATGTCTCATCATCATGGCTTCTAGGGAGCATTCTGGCTCCACTTCATTCTTTCAAGAAAGATTTGTTTGTTTTTCTGAGAGTCCATGGTACTTTCAACATTTTTCTCAAACAGCATAACTCAAATGCATTGATTCTTCTGTAGTCTTCCTTATTCACTGTCCAACTTTCAACAAGCATATGAGGTGATTGAAAACACTATGAAACAGTCTACTCCGCAAACATGGTGTTACCATGAGTAAGAATTGAGTTGACAACAACTAACAATTCACAAATACTGTATATTTTGTAATAAGGATATTTTATAACAGTACACTGGAGTCCTAGTGTGGCACTGTGGGTTAATACGCTGGACTGCAATGTTGGTGTGAACCGCAAAGTCGGCAGATCAAGTTCACCAGCTGCTCCTAGGAAATCGTATAAGGGTTGCTATGGGTTGGAACTAATGTGACACCACTTACCAACATAAGCTATAGTAGTAATAAACTCTGTTATAATGTTTAAGGGATAAGAATTTCTATGTAGGTTTTTAAATTCCCTGTACTGGAGAGAAGAAAATTCTATAAAAAGCTAGAATATGAACTGTAAAAGTAAGTATGAATATAAACTTATGGATTTGATCACTGTACTGTTATTGTAGTTGTTAAGTGCTATCGAGTATATAGTATAGGATATACACTACTTATAATAGTTGTTCATTGCTGTCAGCTTGATTCCTCCTCATAGTAACATGTTTGCAGGGTAGAACTGTTAAATAGTGTTTTCATTCACCTCATATGCTTGTGAAAGTTGACAGTCAGTTCTGACCCATAGCAACCTTAGGGTTTCCGAGGAGTGGCTATTGAGCTTGAACCACCGACCTTGTGGTTCAAACAACTTTGCATTTCAGCACATTAACCCACAATGCCACACCAGGACTCTACTATAGGGTATGTTGTTGTTGTTATGTGCCGTGGAGTCGGTTCCGACTCATAGTGACCCTGTACAGGGTTTCTGAGGCTGTAAATCTTTACGGGAGCAGAAAGCCTCATCTTTCTCCTGAAGAACAGCTGGTAGCTTCGAACTGTTGATCTTGCAGTTCGCAGCCTGATTCATAACCACTACGCTACCAGAGCTCCATACTATAGGGTATAGTGGCCTAGAAATGATTTCAGTATATCATCACAGCACATTAATTATGCAAGGCTTGAAAATCTCACATTCACTAACCTTTTCCTCCTCTATCCTAGTTTTCAAGAACCTACCAATACCTTCTACTTTCTCACTGCAGTCATTGTAATATACTTTACTTTTCAATTTGGCTTCCAATATTATTTCATATAATTATTTTCTGGGTCTCTTCTACCTCTAACTGAATTTAAACTTAAAAAATAATACTTCATGTCTCAAGACTGCCATAAAAATGTGCCATTTAAATGCTCTGCATGATGTTAGCTCAAATTGATAATCCATATTTTTGTAATCTGTGCAAAAATTCAATTTTTTTTAAGAACACAGAACAATATTTTACAAACAGCTTAAAGAACTAAGTTTTACTTCATTGTACAAACCATGCTTTTGAAAAGTAGGCAAATACTTGAGACATAAATTTTTTATTTTGGTAGGAAAACAAGCTACTTAAAGTAAACTTGGAGTAGTTCATGTAAAAAGAAATGAAAATTTCAATAAAACATGAAAAGATTTTATCTCAAAATATTTGGAAATATAAATAACAAAGTCTAACTTTTATTACCATACTGCTAAATTTAAAAGTATAAAAGATGAACTAAAACAGGTAATTGCATATAATACTAACAGAAATATAATATTTTAGTAAATAATTTGGCAACATTACTTAAAAAAAAAAGAAAAAAAAGCTGATTCTTTGGCTCAATTACTTTACAGCTGCACTGACAGAAACAAACCAGAAGCTGTTTACAAGGATAATCCTAATAGCATTGATTGAAATAGCAAAATTATAACTGAATAGTGTATTGGTTAAATGACAATACATACAACTGCTGACATGGGAAGAATATACACAATACACAATAAAAAGTAAAGGTGTACTGAATATACAGATGATCTTACATGTATTTAAAAAGTACACACTTGTATTAAATTTTGGATATTCAAAGAAAATGATGGGACAGATACACATAACTAAGGGAGACAAAATATAGAAAATGTAGGTCTTAAAGTTTGTATATTTCTGTCTTTTCATTTTAAAATGAGCATTTTTATTTTATGATAAAATAGTAACTGAAAAAATGCTCATCATAGTTTACACCATATTACATATCATTTCTATATCCTCAGTCAAAAACAACAACAACAACACTGTTTTTGAGAATTGTAAGAAGAAGTGTAAATTCTCTTAATTTAGAAAAGTAGGTTCAATTGGTTTAATATTTATGACAAGCTTCAGCCAAGGCTTTAAAGGTAACTTACCCAGTTCCATCTTCCAAAGAGGTCTTCCACCTTAACGTGATTGAGTAAGGAATAAGGTCTGTTATGGAAAATTCACGTACTTTAAATGCTGGAGAAAGTATTGCACACTGAAAATAAGATGTATATTATATTTAAATCAACAAACACAAACCATATCCTAATTTAAATGTTAATGAAGTCCTTAGGCTAAATTGTTAAATTAAAAAACTATTGTTCTTTCATAACACTCTTTGGTAACATAATAATAATCATAATAATAATAGAATATTTTTAAGTCTCAAAAATGAATTTTAAATGGGAATAATTATAAAAATTCATAGAATAAATGTTCTTTAGTTCAGTTACAAATATATGGTCCTATTATAGCTTAAAAATATAAACAGGAAAGACATAACACGTATTTATCAGAAATAATTTCAATTTATTCTATTTAGCCTACTCATTAGGTGGCTGAAACAGGTAATATTAAAAGGTCCCAATGAGTTGGAATTGACTTGACAGCAGTGGTTTTGGTTTAGTTTTTGCAGTAGATCTACTGCTCTTTTTTTTGGCAAAATAAACATTCTACAAGCAAGGTTAACAATCATACCTGTAATGCACATCCTCTTGCAACAGCTTCATCAGCATTTAACGTAGTACTTATGTCTTTAAGAAAGAATTTAGTTATTTGTTCCTTTACTGCAGGAATTCGAGTTGCTCCTCCCACAATTTCTATATTACTTACATCTTCACGTTGTAAATCTAGAAAAGAAAGATATTTAAAATTGAGGAAAATAAGTAGTCCTTATTAAAGTATGAACAGTAAGCTTTAGAAAGCACTTATTGAAAAGGTTGGCTGCTGTAGGATTATGTACATAGTAGTATTTATCTTTGTCATCTGTAATGCTTGTGCTTGTCTCTGAGTCCCTTTTCTTTAGTGATATTGTGCTGATCACCCCCTTATTTTTTGTTAGCTTTGCTGAACAAGAAAATCAATTTGCTCTGTAGACTTTCACTCAAAATTTTTAAAAAGATCAATTTATTTGAAAACTTTTTATTATGAATTGAGTGAAGGTTTACAAAGCATATCATCAGCTTTACATTCAATAAACCATACACTTTGTTTCATCTAAATAACTGTAATGTAACACTGCTTATCCCATTTTCTCCTGTGTTTCTTATTTCCATTTCTCCTTCTTTCCTAACCCTTATGAATTTTGTCCTTAGGTAAATGCTGCCCTTTGATCACAAATGGTTGGTCATTCCATGATATGCATACCTCACTAGTGTTGCTGTCCTCCCTATATACCTATCTATTGCTTGGTTTAAAATTGAGTCACAGAGGTGAGTTCCAAAAGGGTGACCAAGGATCATATAGTCTTGGGGTTCCACCAGAAAGCCTGGTTTTATTTATGATTTTAAGTTCTATTCTACACTTTCTCCCTCTATCTAAGACTTTATAATGTGTTCCCTTTCAGAACAGTTGGTAGTTGTAGCTGGGCACCATCTAGTTTTTCTGGTCTCAGGGTTGTGGATACTGACACTCATGTGGTCCATTAGTCCAATGGATTAACAGTTTCCAAGCATCTTTCAATTTTGATCATTCTTCTTTCCTCCAGACAGGTAAAGACCAATAGTTGTACCTTATATGGCCATTCATAAGCTTTTGAGGTCCCAATCACTACTTACCAAAGTAGGATGTAGAATATTGTCTTTGTGGACTATGTTATACCAATTGACCATGGTATCACTGGCCAAAGCCCAGTAACTCATTCCCTCAAAGTGTTTGGTAATGTCTAAGTTTTCATAATTTTACCCCTGTATACTTCACTACAAGGAGCTCTGGTAGCATAGTGGTTACGAATCGGGCTGCAAGCTGCAAGGTCAGCAGTTCGAAATTACCAGCTGTTCCGCAGGAGAAAGATGAGGCTTTCTGCTCCCATAAAGATTTACAGCCTCAGAAACCCTGTATAGGGTCACTATGAGTCGGAACCGACTCCATGGCACATAACAACAACATACTTCGCTACACTCAAGAATATGTTAGCAGCAAAGGTAAACACTCATGTACAACTATCCTCTGTCAAAACTATATATATGTGAGTTTACTCCCACTATCCCTCCCACACCTGTTAGCCTGCGTATCTGTTCATATGTCTACCCATACAACAAGAGTCCTGGTGTGGTGCTGTAGGATAAGCACTGAATCACAAGGTTGGCAGTTCAAATGCATCAGCCACTCCTTGGAAACCCTATCTAGGGTTCCTTTGAGTCAGAACCTACTCAACAACGCTTAACAACAACAACTCAAACAACACTGTTAAGGCAGGATTGTGCATATAACATTACTTACTTCTGTTGTCTTTAACATTTGTACTTCTCCTATTGTTTTCCCATCTTTATTATCCTTATGCTAACCTCCTCTTGTTGTATTGCCTATCCATCACCCAAATTAACATGTGGGGCACTGTAGGATAAGCACTAGAAAGCAAAGTCAGTTTGAACTGCAAGGTGGGCAGTTCAAACTCACCAGATGCTCCTTGGAAACCTTATACAGGGTCACTATGAGTTGGAACCAGCTCAACAGCACTTAACAACAATCCTCTAACCAGTGAATCACTCCTCCTTCTCTCCTACTCCTGTTAACCATCAAAGAATGTTTCTTTTACAGTGAAAAATATTTTTACTTTTTATAATAGTGGTATCATACAATATTTGTCTCTTTGTTGATTGACTAATTTCACTCAGCATAATGTCCTTCAGGTTAAGGTGGATCAACTTTTTAATTGTTCAGAAGAAAAGAAAATGTAAAAAAGATGCAAAGTTTGGAAAAAGGCAAATTTAGTAAATAATAATAATGATCTATGTGACAGACACTACTTACTATTGGTTCCCATGATGGAGTGACTATTTGGACAAAATATATCATGGGCTTTCAAGGAACTCCTGAGAGTCACAATCCAGAAAAAGCACTTCTGCCTTATAGATTCCCATAGAAGATACTCTCGATTACAAAATCCTTGACAAAAAACAGTCATGTTCCCATTTCTACTTTACTTTCATCTTAGAATCTTCTATATTTTTCAGTGAAGTGAGTAACACCATAGTACAGTTTTGATGGTTAACCCAGTAATTTCTACTTACTTGCTTGCTCCATTACTGCTTTTAAAGGAGGCTCAATTCTGACCAAGAGGGAAGCACATAATTGTTCAAAATGAGCTCTGTGGGATAAATAAAATTCATTATGCTGGGTTAAAAATTCAGCTTACCTTCTAAAATAATGAATGAAATAAATTAAGACATAATAGAAATATTATAAAATAATCAAACACTTCTCAAACTGAAAACATACATTGTACCTGTTCATTTTACTAGAAACATCAAGGTCATTCATGAAACATTCGATGTTCAATGGAAGATCTGATGCATTTGCACTCATTAGCTTCTTTAGTTTCTCACATTCCTGATATAAGCGCAACAAGGCTCGAGAGTTTTCTTTCACGTTTATCTTATACTTGGTCTTGAACTCATCACAGAAGTAGTCTACTAAAGCCTCATCAAAGTTCCTGCCACCCAAATATGGATCAAAGGTAGTAGCCAAGACCTATTAATTGAAAAAACAGAACTGAATTTTCATAAATACAGATGCTTTCAAAGAGAAAGAAAGAAAAGAAACCTATAAAAGTATAATACAATGAAGCCAAAGAACTTGTCAAGACACTGGATGCCAAATTTAGAATTAGATGTAATCATTTATATTTATCCAACATATTTCTACACTCTGAATTATATGCTTCATCATCACAGATCATATATTATAATTAAAGAATATTTCTAAAACTGAAATAATTGATCTATAATAACTAAAACCTCATTATTTTGCATGTTCTGGTTTTAGAATAGCACTGAGCAGACAGATTGAAAACTGAAGTTCAGAGAGCAAAGAAAGTCTTAACCATAGAAACAAGAACAAAGCATTCAAGAAAAACACATCCAGAGATTACATCTGACACATTACAGATCAATTACAAATCAGGAATTAAGCTTTCTAGCTTTTTTTTTTTAAGTCAGCCTATTTTCCTAAAAAACACAGAAGAAACAAAAAGATCCTGTAAGTAAATCCTCCCCATTCTTGAACAAAATGGAGTAAGTCTGGATAAGATAATCAGTGTAAAAATGACTATAAAACCAAATACAAATAAGCATATAGAAGTAAATAATATCACATGTTGTTGTTTTTAAGTACTATAATACCACATAGTAGAAACGTATTAGAAAATCTTTACTTTAAGGACCTTATGGCTAAATAATTTATGCCCCCTCATTGCTGCCATATGATCTACTATGTATGATCCCAGTATTCCAAACATTTTTAATACACTAACTCATTTTATTCTAAAAAAATTCTATGAAGTAGTTACAGATACTATCTTCAGATGAGGAAATGAAAATTTCAGTAACTTTTAAATGTCACAGTTTTGAGAGGGCAGAGCCAGGGTTCAAACTCGGGCATTAAAACCTGTTGCCACAGACTTGATTTAGACCCATAGCACTAATACAGGACAGAGTAGAACTGTCTCATAGGACTTACAAGGCTGAAATCTCTATGGAAGCAGAACTGCCTATCTTTCTGCTGAAGAATGCACTGGTAGATTTGAACTAATGACCTTTTGTTGACCCTCAATAAGCAGCTGAGCACTTAAATCATTGTGCCACCACTTTTCCTACCCAGACATTGAGTTCTCTATATAGTCTGTATAGGAGCTCCTGTATATGAGCCCAGATGGCACAATAGTTCAAGGCATAGCTGCTAATCAAAAGGTCAGCCATTTGAACCCACCAGCTGCTCCATCCAGAAAGATGTGGTAGCTTGCTTCTGCAAAATTACAGTTTTCACAATTCTATGGGGGCAGTTCTCTGTCTTACAGTGTTCTGACTGTATGACTCCAAATCTACTTGACGGCAATGAGGTTGGTTTGGTGATACAGTCTATCTGTCATGTCTGTCAGTCTTTAGTACTGTAGGGGATAGTGTGTTGTCCCAGGGTTGCTCTAAGTCAGAACAGACTCAGTGGCAGATGTAGGGGATAATGCTGTAAACGATTCCACTAATATTTCAACTACCAGCAATGTCAACCATTGTGGAAAGGCTTCAGCAGAGCTTCCAGAGAAGAAAGAAAGGTGTGATAGATCTACTTTTAAAAGTTAGCCAATAAAAACTTCTGGATCACAACAGAACACTGTTTGACTTGGCTGCTTTGGCCATGTTATTAGGAGGGATCAATCATTGGAAGAGGACAACATGTTTGTGGAAGTAGAGGCCAAAAAGGGCATGGGATATCTTCAGTGAAATGGATTGTCATAAAAACGGCAAAGATGGACTAGAACATACTGGCGATTGTGAGGATTGTGAAGACTTGGCAGTGTTTTATTCAGTTGTACATAGCTTGCCATGAATCAGAATATAATAACATATAGTCCATGCAATTAAAAATTATAATTAATTTACATGGGAGATCATTAACTTTACATTCATCCTAACTTGTTCATTTAATTACAAGATTACAATTCCCTGCATGCATCATCAAACAACCAAAGGGTACACCCCACAAACCTGCCTCCTGACCGTCAACACACAGACTCTCTCCCATAATTCACAATAAAAACGTTTAAAAAAATTTCTTAATTAAAAAAAAAGGTATTTGCAATGAAAAAAAATGTGTATGATTCCATCTGCTCATTTTTTAAATTGAAAAACCAAATAAACTATGTTTGTTTCTCATGAAAGAAACACAATAATGTTTTATTTGCAAATGGAAACCCAATTAACCAAATACAAGTTGTATTTGCATAATTACTTCTAATATCAAGGAGCTCTGGTAGCGTAGTTGTTACAAATCGAGCTGCGAACCGCAAGGTCAGCAGTTCGAAACTACTAGCTGCTCTGCGGGAGAAAGATGAGGTGTTTTGCTCCCGTAAAGATTTACAGCCTCTGAAACCCTGTACAGGGTCGCTATGGGTCGGAACCGACTCCACGGCACATAACAACAACAACAACTTCTAATATCAAAATAATCATTATATAACTATACAGCTGCAAATGGACTAAGCTGAAATTTATGATGCCCATCTACAAATAAACAGTGTAATTTTTTACTATGAATTAAGATAATCCTGTAAAAAAAATTATAGTTAAATATAATAAACCAGTTATTTACTTACCTTAAGTTTTCCTTTGTTAAAAGCACAAACTGAGACCTGGTAAGCAGAATGTCCCATATCAATGAATACTACATTTCTCGGTTTTTCATCCAATGGGGGAAGGTCTTGTTTGTAAATTCCATAAGCTAGTGCAACTGTGTAAGAACAAAGAGGTTAATTTTAACAGCATTACTTGGAAAACAAGTCTGAGATAAGTCATTTTGCTACTGCACTTTAATAATACACAATGCAGTAATACAAATTGTTAATTATTAGTTTCAAAGTAATTAATTTTTCTAATTTGGTGAATGTTTTAGTTTTAGTTTTCCCCCTAACCATCTCAATGAAAAACCCGTTCCTGCTGAGTTGATTCCGATTCATAGTGGACCTTTAGGGCAGAGTAGACCAGCCTTGTACATTTTTCCAAAACACTAAATCTTTACAGGAGCAGACTTCCACGTCTTTCTCCCATTTGTTGTTGTTGTTAAGTGCCATCGAGTTAGTTCTGATTCACAGCGACCATGTATAGGGTTTCCAAGGAGCGGCTGGTGAGCTTGAATCACCAACCTTGCAGTTCAAACTGACCATGCAGTCTAGTGCATTAACCACAGCACCACACCAGGACTCCTTTCTTCCATTGGTTGGTGGTTATGTGCCGTGGAGTCAGTTCTGACTCCTAGCAACCCTGTACAAGGCAGTAAATCTTTACAGGAGCAGAAAGCCTCATCTTTCTCATGCAGAACAGCTGGTGGTAGTTTCGAACTGCTGACCTTGCAGTTCGCAGCACGATTTGTAACCACTATGCTACCAGAGCTCCTTTTTCTTCCACTGTTTTTGTTGTTAAGTGCCATGGAGTCGGTTCCGACTCATAGCAACCCTATACAGGGTTTCCGAGGCTGTAAATCTTTACAGGAACAGAGAGCCTCATCTTTCTCCCATGGAACAGCTGGTAGTTTCAAACTGTTGACCTTGTGGGCTAGTCATCTATAATTCTATAATATTAATCTAGAATTCTATAAACTAACCATTTTGTTGCAAATAGAAGCACTTGATGGCACAATTCATTAAGTGCTCCACTAACATGATCCTAGGAGTCCTGGTGTGGCATTCATATAGGATGAGCACCTCATATGCATGTGAAAGCTGGACAGTGAATAAGGAAAACCGTAGAAGAATTGATGCCTTTGAGTTATGGTGTTGGAGAATACTGAAAGTGCCATGGACTGCCAAAAGAACCAATAGATCTGTTTTGGAAGAAGTGCAGCCAGAGTGCTCCTTGGAGGCCAGGATGGCTAAGCTTCGTCTCTCCTACTTTGGACATATTGTCCGGAGGAAACAATCGTTGGAGAAGGATGTCATGCTGGGTAAGGTGGAGGGTCAGAGAAAAAGAGGAAGACCCCCAACGAGATGGATTGGCCAGGTAGCATCATTGATGGCGTCAAGTGTGGCAGCAGTAGTGAGGTTGGCCCAGGATCGGACATTGTTTCGTTCTGCTGTGCATAAGGTCGCTATGAGTCAGTACCAACTCAATGGCACCTGACAACAACAAACAACAACTAGTCTGCTAATCAAAAGGTCAGAGGTTCAAACCTACCAGCTGCTTCTCATAAACCCTTTATAGGTTAGAACTGACTTGATAGTACTTAATTAATAACAACAATATGATCCTAAAGGTCACAACCTTAAAAACTCTATGGTGCAATTCTACTCTACATACACGGGGTCATCTTGATTTGGAATAGATTCACCAGCAACTAACAGCATAGCAAACAGGACATGTTTAATCTCTGCCAAAATCGCGAACTATTAAATGAAAAACTTGGAAGAATACACACATAGTAGAGTTAAAAATAAAGGTTTTGGATTAATGAACCAGTCAAACACACACAAAAACAGTGACTTTCAAAATTGCAAAATGCTTACCTGCAGTAGTTTCATTCATCAGCCTTAAACAATTTAAGCCTGCAACCTGGGCTGCAGCCAACACAGATCTTCTCTCAGCATCAGTGAAAAAGCTAGGTATCTGGCATTTGAAAACATTATATGTAATACATTTCTCTTCAACATATCATCAGTTAAAAAAAAGTCAAATAAGTACATAAAAAACTTACATTAATTAGAGCACAGAAACGGTGCTCTAATTTTAAATGAGGAAAAATACTAGCTTTACTTTTTTATTTTTAAAAGTTATTTTATTGTTGCTGAGAACCTACACAGTACTATGTTTATTTTTAAAGTTTGATAATTTCTATACCATAAGGTTTCATCTGAAAGTATAACACTAATTTTGAGTAAATAATAATATGAAGTAATATAGAAGATTTCCAAAGTCTGCTAATTTAAACCCTTCTTGTGTTGATCTGGTATATTAAAAAACATTCATGTTCATTTTTAATAATGAAAAACTGTTAACCTCAAAGTCTATTAAAATGAGATTGACTAAATAGAGTAAATCCAAGAAGCCGTGGTACACTGTATGATAAGTACTGACTTGCTGAGTGCAAGGATAGTGATTCAAACCCACCAGGTGCACTGCAGGAGAAACATGAGGCTTTCTGCTCCCATAATGATTTATAATCTAGGGTCACTATGAGTCAGAATTGATTTGATGACAGTGAGTTTTTTTGGAGTTTATATCCATATAAAGAATCCTAAGTATTGAAAGAAAGTATTAAGTAGAACTGATTTTTCAAGGAATATCATTTTAATGACATTTTAAAAAAGTATTTCATTTTTGTATCATTTGATTTTGTATAATTTCATTATGTATGTAATGATGGTGTGGCACTGTGGGTTGATGTGCTAGAGTGCAAGGTTGAATTGAACTACAAGGTCGACGGTTCAAGCTCACCAGTTGCTTCTTGGAAACCCTATACAGGGTCGCTATGACTTGGTTGAACTAACTTGATAGCACTTAACAACGTAAACAATGAGAAAACAAGAGTAATTTGTTTTTTTCCAGCATATTCAATATTGTTCACCAACACCATTATGCAAAGGTATCAATTCTTCTTTTGACTTCCTAATTCACTGTCCAGCTTTCCCATACATATGAGGTGACCAAATATACCATGGCTTGGGCCATACACACCTTAGTCTTCAAAGTGGCATCTTTGCTCTTGAATATATTAAAGAGGCCTTTTGCAGCATATTTTCCCAATGAAGTATGCCATTTGATTTCTTAACTGCTGCTTTCATGAATGATTGATTATGAATCCAAGCAAAATGAAATCTTTGACATCAATCTTTTCTCCATTTATTGTGATGTTAAGATTTCTTAGTCTAGTTGTGATGATTTTTGTTTCCTTTATGTTGAGATACAATCCTAAATGAAGGCTGTGGTCTTTGATCTTCATCACCATTTTAAGTCCTTTCACTTCCAGCAAGGAAGGTTGTACCATCTGCATAACACAGGTGGCTAATGAGTCTTTCCGCAAACCTGATGCCACATTCTTCTTCATATAATCCAGTTTCCAGGATAATTTACTCGTCATATAGATTAACTAAGTATGGTGAATGAATACAACCCTGGTGCACACCTTTCTTGATTTTAAACCATTATGTTGTTGTTGTTGTTGGGTGCCATCAAGTTGGTACTGACTCATTGCGACCCTATGCACAACAGAGTGAAACACTGGCCAGTCCTGGGCCAACCTTACGATTGATGCTGCTACTTGGCCAATCCATCTCATTGGGGGTCTTCCTCTTTTTCTCTGACCCCTCCACCTTACCAAACATGATATCCTTCTCCAGTGACTGGTCCCTCCTGACAATATGTCTGAAGTATGAGAGACAAAGTCTGGCCATCCTGGCCCTCAGGGAGCACTCTGGCTGTACTGTTTTAATAATGAAAAACTATAAACCTCAAAGTCTATTAAAATGACATTGGCTAAAATAGTAAATCCAAGAAGCCATGGTGCACTGTATGTTTAGCAACTGACTTGATAACTGCAAGGTTGGTGGTTCAAACCTACCAGATGCATTGCAGGAGAAAAATGATACCATTATAGCATTAAACCATTATAGCATTCCATTTTTCTGTTCAAATGAGTGCCTCTTGTCTCTTGGTCTATGTACAGATTCCTTATGAGGACAATTAAGTATCTGGAATACCTACTGTTTGCAATATTTTCCATAGCTTGTCATGATCCACAAAGTCAAAAACTTTTGCATAGTCAATAAAGCACAAATAAATACCTTTCTGGTACTCTATGCTTTCAGCCAAGATATATCTGATATCAGGAATGATATCCCTAGTTTCATATCCTCTTCTAAAGCATCAGTTTTACATTCAGATAATTATATACTCTGCTTCATTACAATGATTGTAATCCCTTCCATGTATCAACAGTTAACACTATTTACTTGGAACTATGGCATTCCTCCCTGTGTCTCCCACTACCTTCATCTTTTCTCTGCTAACCTCCCTCTTGTTGTATATTGCCTGCCCTGTCATCCCTGTTAACATGTGTCTATTCTCAAACTCATGAATAATTCCCCAACCCCCTAACCATCACTAATTGCTTCTTTTATTAAGAAAACCTTTTCTTGACTCCTTACAACATTGGTCTCATACAGTATTTGTCCTTATGCGATAGACTAATTTCACTCAGCATAATATCCTCCAGGCTCATCCATGTTGCGAGGTGTCTCATAATTTCATTGTTATCCTTCAGCATTACACAGTATCTCATTGTGTGACTGTACCAAAGTTTGTTATTGATAATATTGAGTAAATAAATATTTTGCTAAGAATTCTTAAAGTAGAAACTTTTCTCTCTCATACAAAATACACAAGTAAATTTCCAACTGAAGTTTTTCATCCTTCACCATACAACATTAAGTCCTCAAGAGGTAGAAAGTTAAGTTCTACCTGGAAAGATTCTTAGGGATAGTAGTAAGTATATTAGTCATTAACTCATCACATACATTACTGTTGTTAAGTGCCTTCAAGTCAGTTCTGACTCATAGTGGCCCTGTATAGTAGGGCTTCCAAGGAGCAGCTGGTGAATTTGAACTGCCAACCTTACAGTTCAAACCAACCTGTGATCTAGTGCATTATCCCACAGCACCACACCTGAATATACATTATTAAGCTGTGATAATTCATTATCACAATAGATATTATGGAAAATTCAATTATAAACTACCAAATAAAATAGTATTTTTTAAAAAAGTAAAAATGTTTTTAAGTTATTTATTGCAGAAAACATAAAAAAGAGGAAGAAAAACATTTCAATACATTAAAACCCTGGAAAATATGCTTCAAGAGTATTCATTACTGAAATAAAACTTACTGAAATCACACAGTCAGCCACTGGTTTCTTCAAAGCATTTTCCGAAGTCTCTTTAAGCTTGGCCAAAAGCATTCCAGTAACTTGCTCAATTGCAAAAGGTCTCTCTTCTTCTAGGTATCTTACCTAAAATCAAAATTACATATTTATTAAGTCATTTGTTTATCCAGAAAATATATATCTATTAAACATCTGCTAGCCTCGGAAACCCTGTACAGGGTCACTATAAGTTGGAACCGACTCCACAGCACATAACAACAACATATATGTGAAGAAAAATGCAGCATCAGGATTGAAGGAAGGCTCATTAATAACCTGTGATGACTCATTCTTGCTTACTGAAAGTGAAGCAGACTTAAAATACTTATTGCTGAATATCAAAGACAGTCTTCAGTAAGGATTACAACTCAATGTAAAGAAAACAAAATTCTTCCCAATGGAACCGATAGACTTTATGAAAAATGAAAATATTGAAGTTGTGAAGGATTTCATCTCCCCACCCCTTAACATAATGTTTTTTTTAAAAAAACTTTTTATTGTAAATTGAGTGAAGGTTTACAGACAACATCATCAGCTTTACATTAAACAAAGCATACACCTTATTTCATATCAATGATTACAATTTGCATTCCACCCACCTTCCTCCCATCCCTTTTTCACTTTGCTCTTAGGAAATGTTGCCCTTTTGCTTTTGAACAATTGACCATTCCATGGTGAGCACACCTTACTAGTGTTGTTGCCATCACCCCCTCACCCCCCCAATAACCCTATCTACTGCTTGGTGAAAACTGGGCCACGAGGGTGAGTTTCTTTCCAGACTCGAAGGGCCATAGTCTCAGGTTCCTCCAGTCTCTTTCTGGTCTTTTAAAACAATGATTAACTAATTTTCAGTTTCATTCCACATTTTCTCCCACTCTATCTGGGATGCTCTAATGTGATCACTTTCAGAGCAGTTGGTAGCAGTAGCCAGGACTATCGTTGATTTTAACTCATAGTGACTTTATGCACAACAGAACAAAGCGTTGCCCGGTCCTACATCATCCCGACAATTGTTAGCATGCTTAAATCCATTGCTGTGGGTATTATGCCAATCCATCTCACCAAAGGTCTCCCATGCCCTTGTTGGCCCTCTACTCCAACAAAATGTCCTCTTTTAATGATGGATCCATCCTTATAACAAGTCCAAAGCAAGCAAATCAGTGTTCTGTTGTGATTCATAAGGTTTTCATAGGTTTATTTTCAGAAGCAGATTGCCAGGGTCTTTCTTCCTAGTTTCTTAGTCTGGAAGCTCTGCTGAAGCCTGTCTACCAAGGGTGACCCTGCTGGTATATGAAATACTGATGACATACCTTCCAGCATTACAGCAACACACAAGCCACCATAGCATGACAAACTCACAGACTAGTGGTAGATCTAAAGGATATCTGAGTGTTTTTATTTTTCATCTCGGATACTGCTATCATAACACATCTAGTTTCCCAATCAGCAAGCCTAGATTAACAAATTTTACCTAAAATATATGGCTTTACAATTTGTCTCATCTGTAACCTCTCATGGTGTGTTCCCTATGCTTTTTCTATAACTCAGAACACTAAAATGAATACATTTGTATAAGCAAATGTCCATCAACTGATGAATGGTTAAACAAAATGTGGTACATCAATATAATGGGAGTTTCAAGAAACCAGACATAGGTCACACTACATGATTCCTTTTTGCACGAAATGGAATCATGTAATATGTGACCTTAATATGATATGGAATCTATAATAAGCAAAACAACTCGGACAAAAAATAAATTACCGATTGTTGAGGTTAAGGGCAAGAGCCACTACATGGCTGGCAGCGTGTCATAATTGGTGGTTTGTGGGCTGCTTTGATGCTGAATCTATATGCCACTGATAATTCACATACCACCAGGGTCATGGTGGAGAGGTTTCAGTAGAACATCCAGACAAGATATGACTAGCAATCTATTTCTAAAAAGTATTGTCCAGTAAAACATTTTTGAACACCAGTGGAACATTGTTTGGTATAGAGCTGTAAGATGATCAAGATTCCCTCATGTTGGAAGGCATTCAAAATACTAATTGGGAAGAGTTGCCCCCTCAAAGTAGGAGCCACCTTAATGATGTAGATGGCATAAAGCTTAGAAGACATTTATTTGCTGACATGATACAACTCGAAATGAGAAGATCAACAAAAGAGATGAAGCACTTTAGTGAGACGGACTGACACAGAGTCTGTAACACTGGATGCAAACATTGTAATAATTATAAGAATGGAGCAGGACTGGGTAGTGTTTCATTCCGTTTTATATAGGGTCTCTATGAGTCAGAACTGACACAATGGCACCTAACAAGGACCAGGGAAACACGGTTAAACATCAAGTTTAAAATTATTATGTTAATTAAAAAAATAATAATTACTTTATTGAGATTTAGTTCATAGAGTGTAAAAGGTCATCCTTCTGAAGTGAATAATTCTTGCAAAATATAATGAAGTATAAATGACAAATTTTTATTGTTCTTATTAAGTGCCTTTGAGTCAGTTCCTGTATAGGGTTTCCGGGTTTGAACTACCAAACTTGTAGCTAACAGTTTTATTTGCCTATTTAATGTAATTATATTTAATTTTTTTATTTGAAGATATATTTATATTTTGGGAATATAAAGCTATAAAACTTACCTTAACTCCCGCACTTCCATTAGGCATCTTCTGTAGTTCATAAGGAAGCTTTACCCTTTCAGTTTGTACAATAGGATCATCAAATGATCGCCCATGAAGCTTCTTGAATCCATGAATTGTATTTCTTACATTTGTGACAATCTGTTGACAAGAAAGACTTTAACAATTATTTATTGAATACACAATATGATACTACTATCTAAATATTTGAGAAACACCATTTCCCTTTTTCCTACAAATTCAAGTCAGATGAAAACACTCATTTTTCTGGTTTCTGACAAATAGTAAAATTATAAAATAAAAATATAAAAATATTAACCAATTTGTTCCAAAAAATCCCTTTACCCATCCTAGGAATGTTAGACTCAAAATTAATGTCTTCAAAAAAGAAAGATGAAAACTTTAAAATGAAAATCTGTATCTGTCATTCATTTCTTTGGTATTCTCAATATTTTCCAAAGTAGTGCATTAATTCTTTTATTTTTCTATTATTTTCTACTTTTGTGTCTGTGGTTTTTTTTAAATCTTGTTGTTGTTGCTGTTAAGTGCCACTGAGCTGGTTCCAATTCATAGTGATCCTGTACAGGGTTTCCAAGGAGCAGCTGGTGAGTTTGAACCATTGACCTTGTGGTTGGTTCAAACCGACCTTGTGGTCTAGTGCTTTATCCTACAGTGGCACACTTAGGTTGCAATTACTTTTTTATTGTTCAGCTTTCTTTTCCTCTAATTATTCCATTCTTTGTGAAATTTCCCATGCACAATTATGTTGCTTCCATTGTTGAAAATTGCTCTTACTAAAATCAAAATCCCATATTATATCATACTAAATGGAAGTACCTTCATTTGTAAATCACTTGTATTTTCTTTTCTTGTAACTTTTTATTGTGAGTTCAGAGAAGGTTTATAGAGCACATCATTAGTTTTACATTAAACAAATCATTGCTGTTGTTGTTGTTATTAGGTGCCATCAAGTTGATACCAACTCAAGCTGACTGTGCCAACCTCACAATCGTTGCCATGTTTGAGCACACTGCTGCTGTCACTGTGCCAATCCATCTAGTTAGGAGTCTTCCTCTTTTTTTCCGACCCTCCACTTTACCACACATGATATCCTTCTCCAAGGACTGGTCCCTCCTGATAGGT
>NW_006408871.1:1917171-1953000 GCF_000296735.1 Chrysochloris asiatica | reverse complement strand
AGTTCATCTGAGAAAAATGAAGTGTTTGAAAACTTCATTTTTTCTCCCTTTATATAGATGCTGTTTATTGACCCAGTGGTGAGAATTTTTGTTTTCTTTAGATTGAGGTGCAACCCATATCTTAACTTGGTTTAATTTCAATGACTACAATCTCCTCCATGTCACAAATTATCACACTTCCTCCCTGTGGTTCTTAGTTTTCATTCAACCCTTCTTCCCAACCCTTCTAAACTTTGTCTTTAGGTAAATGCTGCCCCTTTGATCTTGAATGGTTGACCATTCCATGGTGAAAATACTATACTAGTGTTGTGCTCTCTATATACCTATCATGTGGCTGAATATTGGGCTAGGAGTCTCAGGTTCCAGACCTGAAGGGTGACCTTAAAGCCAGGAGACTCGGATTTCTCTAGTCTCTTTCTGACCAATCTTACCTTTTATATATATGTAGGTGTATATGTGTATATATGTATATAAGGAGCTCTGGTACTGTAGTGGTTGGCAGTTTGAAATTAGCAGTCATTCCACAGGAGAAAGATGAGGCTTTTGCTCCTGTAAAGATTTACAGCCTCGGAAACCATGTGCAGGGTCACTCTAAGTCGAAACCAACTCCACGGTACTAACAACAACAACATACGTGTGTATGTGTGTGTGTGTATATATATATATATATATATATATATATATAAATTTTTTTTCTTCTATCCAGAACCTTTTAATGTGATTTCTTTTAGAGCAGTTGGTAGTGATAGCTGGTCTCAGAGCTGTAGAGACTGATGTTTACGTGTTCCATTAGTCCACTGTCACTGGACTAATTCCATTCAAATTATCTTAAATTTTCATCACTCTTCTTTCTTCCACCCATGGAGAGACCAATTGCACCTTAGATGGATGCTTATGAGTTTCTAAGATCTCAGTCACTACTCACCAAAGTAGGATGTAGAACATTATGTTTGTTGGCTATGTTATGCCAATTGACTTCAGTATTCTCTGGGACTATGGTCCTGAGTCCCCAGGCCCAGCAACTCATTAAATGGCTTATATTTTTACAAAATAATTTTTCCTTTAACTAGCATAGTTCCAACTATAGAATGTTACTGAGATTTTACCCTCTTAGTGACCTGTACAGCCAAAAAGATTTTAATCTCCAATCATGAAATAACACTGTAAGATGCTGAATTACCATGTTAGTTTCTCTTTAGCTCTTGAGAAGAAATAACTTCATTTTGCTTTTTTCAGAGATTCTGATATCCACAATCCACTTAGAAGATCAACCAGAATATGGGATATAAACTTAATGGGTAAGCTTAAAATGCCATTATGACACAAACCCAACATTTACTTATATTATTGTATGAAAAATGGAAGATTAAAATAATTTATAAAGAAATCAAGTATAAATGGCAGTCAGCTTTGATAAAGGCCATACACAAAAAGTTCCTTGATAAATAAAATGAATCAATTATACCTACATAATCATGATGCAAAAAGTCCCATTAAAGAAAGTTATTATATAATGAAAAAAAGAAAGCCTCAGGTATACACTAAAATGTAAGAAATAATTGGTCAGGGCAAGTTCAAGGAAAATCTACATATAGCCAGGAACATGGTGAACAATCTATTCATTAACATTGCAGAAGCCTAGACATCGGAGTATTTGTACAGCATGAGGTAAAGTTGCTGTTAAAGTGTTGTCGAGACCTGGTAGCTATATTAGCTTACACTGAAAATTAGTTCCTCTGTTTAACCCCACCTTCTTTATATAGACACTGCTCACTTTATCTTTGAAGTGGATACTCTACATAGACTATCCCTCACAGAAACCATGATTATATAATGAAAACTGATGTTGCATTGTGTATACGCTAACTTCACAATGGTGGTGGTGATGGTTGTATGCCTATGAGTTGATTCTGACTCATAGTGATCCTGTATAGCAAGGGTGGGGAAGATCCAGCCCACAGACCATATACAGGCCTATGAAGTCATTTGGTCTGGCCCTGCCAAGGCAACCGCAGGTCCAACCATCACATTGTTGATAAGTGACGTCCTGTTGGTTCTAACTCACAATGACCCTGTACAGGGTTTTCAAGGAGTGGTTAGTTAGCTAGAACTGCCAACCTTACGGTTCAAACCTTGTAGTCCAGTACATTAACAACACAGTACCATACCAGGACTCCCAGCCACCACATTAGGGGTGAATTAGTTAAAGGTTTGATCAAATATAGCTGGCTAATTTTTAAGTTTGTTATAAATTTTGACAGAAAAAAAGGTTCCCCACCCTTGCTGTACAGAATTTACAAATTTGCAAATCTTTATGGGAGCAGAAAACCTCATTTTTCTCCCATGGAGCAGCTGGTAGAATCGAACTGCTGACCTTGAGGTTAGCAGTTCCACTTATAACTCACTATGTTACCAGAGTTCTTTAACATCACAATACTAAAAGGTTTTTTTTTTATAAATGAAAGTTAAAGAATATTTTATAATTTAAAGCAAAAAAATCTAATAAAATACAAAGATCTTAGGATTTTGTTATGTTTCCTCATTCTCTTTTTTCACTCTTATCTATATAAAATGGGAGCATAATTGTCAATATTTTGTTAATTTTTCCTATAAGTCAAAACATATATATTAACAATTTACCTGGCTCTTGGCAGCATTTCCAATGGCTCGAGTTCTGGATCCCAAAGATATACAGGCTCTAAATAAAGAAAAAAAATATACATTTGTTCCAATGGTATTTTTATGTTAATGTGCTATTATTTTGCTCCTTCATATAAAAATTTAGATACTCATAGACCAAGCCTTCTGCCATTGAGTTGATTCCAACACTTAGAAACTCACATTGGGTTTCTAGGACTGTAAATCTTTACAGGAGCAGAGAGCCTCACCTTTCTACCACGGAGAGCCTGGTGGGTTTTAACTGCTGTCCTTTAGGTAGCAATCTAATGCACATACCACTGCATCACAGGTTTCCTTATATAATCATATTATTATTGTTTTTAAGTGTCTTCGAGTTGGTTTCTACTCATCAAAACCGTGTATAAAATTTCTGAGGAGCAGCTAGTGGGTTTGAACAACTGACCTTACAGTTAGTAGCCCAGTGCTTATCCTGTAGTGTCACACCAGGACTCTAGCTATACATTATTTTAAAAACCTAGTCATTCTGACTCAAGGTAACTCATTGTGTTGTAGAGTAGAAGTGTGTGATTTACAGGGTTTTCATGGCTGTGACCTTTGAGAAGCAGATTGCTACACCTTTCTTCTGGGGTACCTGTCTGTTTGAACCACAACCTTTTCAATAAATAACTGTGGGCTTAGCCATTTGTGCTACCCAGAACCCAAGGACTCCATATTTTTTAAATGTTGTTAAGTGCCGTTGAGTCGGTTGTGACTCAGCAAACACTCATATACAGGAAACCCTCTACAGAGTTTCCAAGGAGCGGATGGTAGGTTTGAACCTCCAATTTGGTGGTAAGCAGTCAAGTGATTATCCTACAGTGCTGTACCAGGACTCCAGTTTTAAAAATAGATCACTAAAAATTAGAATTTTACTTCATTTTAAACTTTCCTAATTACTGAAATGATGAAATTTTAAATGGTATAGCTGGCAATGCTATGTTGGTCTTTGTGGTGTAGTTAATTATCTTTGTGGTGTAGTTATGTCTTCTAGCCATAGTCTGTAACTCCCACCAAACAACCTTTCTGTCCTGCTGGGGCTGGATAAGAGAAGGTGGCAGAAGACACTGTTAGCAGAGTTAATTGTAACTGTAAAATCATTAAACTCTAGCATGGATTTAAAATGAGTCATCTTAGAAGTAGGAGGGAGGAGTCTCACTACCACCTTAGAAGAAGAGTCAGGAATGGCATGTGTCATTTGGACCCCAAGATCCCTACACACTGAACCTCCTCAACCCAACAGAGGAATAGCAAAGGAGCAGCAGCAGCAGAACCAAGAACCAGAGGCCAAGACAGAGCAATGGACTGGCTTCCAGGCCACAGAGCAAATAAAGCTGAGTGACTTTGGACAGGAAGCTTGCTTGTAGAGTGGGGTGCCTCCAGGCACTTAAATAGGAGGAGCTAACTTCACTTACCCACAATGTTAGAGCTGAATGCCTTCAGGCTGAGGCTTATAGTAAGTGGTAAGTCCTATGAGCACTTAACAGCAGCTGACTGGAACAACTGTGCCCTGCACATTTCTGACCCCAAAATTGTAACCTATTAATTTCCTTAATAAATCCCATAACTGTGAGTATGGTGTCTGAGTTCTGTGTGGTCATTATCGAATCCAAATGAGGAGTATCCCAGAGGGTTGTTGGGGGAATGGTTGTTGCTTTCAGTTTTAGCAGTTCCCAAATTGTTATTCAAATTCTATTGGTCCACAATCCACCAAAAACAATAATTGCATTCAGTAAAATCAGATGTTGTTATTTGGTGCCATGAAGTCAGTACCGACTCATAGAGACCCTATGCATAACAGAACAAAACACTGCCCAGTCCAGCACCAACCTCACAATTGTTGCTATGCCTGAGCCCATTGCTGCTGCCACTGTACCAATCCATCTTGCTGGGGGTCTTCCTCTTTTTCTCCGACCTTCCACTTTATCAAACATGATATCCTTCTCCAGAGACTGGTCCCTCCTGATAGTATGTCCGAAATATGAGAGGTGAAGTCTGGCCATCTTGACTTCCGAGGAGCATTCTGGTTGTACTTCTTCCAACACAGATCTGTTTGTTCTTTTGGTAGTCCATGATAATTTCAGTATTCTCCTCCAACAACATAACTCAAATGCATCAATTCTTCTACAGTCTTCCTTATTCACTGTCCAGCTTTCGCATACATATGAGGTTACTGAAAATATCATGGCTTGGGTCAGGTGCACCTTAGTCTTCAAACTGACATCTTTGCTCTTTAACACTTTAAAGAGATCTTGTGCAGCAAATTTGCCTAATGTAATACCTCGTTTAATTTCCTGACTGCTGATTTCATTAGTGCTGATGGTTGATCTGAGCAAAATGAAGTCTTTGACAACTTTAATCTTTTCTCCATTTACATGGATGTTGTTTATTGGTCCAGTGATGAGGATTTTTGTTTTCTTTACATTAAGATGCAACCATACTGAAGGCCATGCCCTTTGATCTTCATCAGTAAGTATTTTAAGTCCTCTTCACTTTCAGCAAGCATACTGCAGATTATTAAGTCTATTAATAAAAACATAGCTAATAATTAATGCCATGTTTTTCTTCATATAATACATCTTCTTGGATTATTTGCTCAGTATACAAACTGAATAACTATGGTGAAAGAATATAACTCTGGTGCACACCTTTGCTAATTTAAACCATTCAGTGTTGCCTTGTTCTGTCTAAACCACTGTCTCTTGGTCTATGTACAGGTTCCTCATGATAAGTATTCTGGAATACTCATACTTGGCAATATTGTCCATAACTTGTCATGATCTGAACAATCGAAAGCCTTTTCATAGTCAATAAAGCACAGGTAACCACCTTTCTGGTTGGGTTTAAATCTAACATTCATGGATGGTTGGGTTTTGGCTCTGCAATTCACAGCTGAATAGCCTTGTAGAAATTATGCAAGCATTATGTACCTCACTTTTCCATTGAGAGATAGTGATTATAATACATTATTATTTATAATATAGATTATAATTAAGTATATACACTTAAATGAGTAAATATTGGTAAGAGCTTTGACAAATACCTAGCACATAATAGTCATTATATAAGTGATTACCATTTTTATTATTGTTTTTAACTATAATTCTGCTTATATAAGTACAGAATAACATTTTTATAAATATATCATTTCATGTTTTGAGCAAGAAAATGTTTCTGTTTCTTCCAGCAAGATGGTGGACTAGGCACACACACTACATGGACCCTCTACAACAAAGATATGAGAGACCAAATAAAGCAGACACAGAAAATTCTGGCACCCTGAACTTCAGAAGTGGATGCAGTGCTTTTTTGGAGGAGAAGCTGAGAAGGGACAGCGAGAGAGGGAGACTGACTGGTGAACGGCTGACCAGATATGGCTCAATCATCTTGTGAGCAGCTTTGATAATAGAAGGAAGCTTATCAGAGCAGATTCACTCAGGCCTTGGGCAAGGGGCAATTCCTTCTTTTTCCCCACACTACTGGGTGACCAGAGGTGTAGCTAGTTCCCATCCTCATCTACCCCCAATACAAGCCCTGCTCTCCAGGAGTTTGGAGCCATACCCATGTGAGGTGGGAGTTGGCTGTACCACTCTGGTGCCTGAATTCAGGATGGCTTGGTTATAGGCCTACAAAATCTGAAGAGCCACCAGACTGACATTTAACTAGTCACTCTGCCCCCAGCTCCCCTTGTGGTCCTAAAAGACATTGAAAGCAGCTCCATCAAGAGCCCCCACAAACTATTTCCAGATTGAGAGTCCTATATACAGATAACACAGAGTCCAATAAGAACTCCATGGAGAGCTAGGAACTCAGCTGTCAGTCACATCCCTTTCACAACCACCTCATGAGCTCCTTTCACAAACACCTCAGGAGTTCCACAGAGATTGCTCCTTTCTAGGTCCAACAGCAATGCCCCACGGACAACAGCCAATTTGAACTCTCATTAAGAAACAAGAGAGAATGGCTCAAACAAATGACCAAGATGCAGAGACAGAAAACATTTCTGAGGAAAAAAAGTAATGGAACTGCAATTCAAAAGAATGCTATTAAGGTACCTTCAACATAGTGACAGAAAGATTAAGGAAAACAAGGATAACACAAAAGCACTTTAGAAGAATTCAGCAAAATGATACCATAACAAATAGACAAAATAAATGCAAAATTTGAAACAATAGAAACCCTTCAATCAGAAATCTAAAAGATTAGTACTAAGATTTCAGAAATGGACAATACATTGAAAGGGAAAAGGAGAAGATCTGAAGCAATGAAAGCCCAAATTAATGAGCTGGAAAATAAATCTCTCAATACTAGTATGCTAGAAGAACAATCAGAAAAATGAATGAAAGAATCCAAAGACAGTTTTGAGTGGAATTCAAAACAGGAAGAGATAATAAAAAGCCCAGAAATAATAAAAACACAGAAAAAACTGTCTAAGAGTTGATGGAAGAAAACTTTCATAACATAATTATAGATGAGAAGATAAGCATACAAGAAGCTGAATGAACCCCAAACAAGATAGATCCCAAAAGAAAATCACCTAGACATATCATAATCAAACTTTCCAAATCAAAGACAAGGAAAGAATCCTGAGAGCAGCTCAGGAAAAATGAAAAGTTACATACAAAGGAGAACCAATAAAACTAAGCTCTGATTTCTCTGGAGAAACCATGCAGGCAAGAAGGCAATGGGATAGCATACATAAAACTCTGAAAGAAAAAAACTGCCAACCATGAAGCAAATCTGTTCCTCAAATATGATGGTGAAATTAGAACATCTCTTCGTAAACAGAAATTTAAGGAGTTTGTAATAACCAGACTAACTGCAAAATGTGCAAAAGGGTGTTCTTTGGGCTAAGAACCAACAACGGCAGATAACAACCTGAGATTACCATACATGATAACACCACCCACAACTCAATCCAGATACAGAATTATTTAAAGTAAAACAAATCTACAAAACTGAAAAAGAGGAACCAGAGATATCAATGTATAATGAAGTCAATCATAAAGCAAAAATAAGGAATAATGTCAATAGAGAATTTCCAAAAGGCAGGGAAATCAAGTAGATTTTACGATAAAACATACTGTTTTTTAAGCAGGGAAAATATTAATAGAGGGTAGCCTTAAAGAAAAATAATACACCTGTACATCAAAATAAAAAAGGGGGAAAATTGGAAAGATTTAGTAAACATAAACACAGCAGAAATGAAAATAAAAAGAAATGCACAAATAAAATGAACTCAGCATAGAAAATTATGTGGAACAAAGAAATCAGCAGTACTACAAAAAGCACACACAGAAAAAACGATAGCAATCAATTCATGCCTATTGATAATTGCACTGAATATAAACTGAATACTTGTACCAGTCAAAAGACATAGAGAGCAGAATCTTTCAATACGCTGTCTACAAGAGACATATGAAAAAGATGGAGACAGCCTAAATGCCCATCAACAGAATAATGGTTAAATAAACTTTGGCACATACATATAATGGAATACTACAAAACGTTGAAGAATAATGATGAAACTGTGAAACACCTCACAACATGGTTGAACCTGGAGGACGTTATGCTGAATGAAATTAGTCAATCACAAAAAAAAACAGATATTGTATGAGACCAATGTTGTAAAAAGTTAAGAAAAGAAAAAAAGGAACAATCTATGGTGGTTGGAGAGGAAAACATCATGGGCTAGAGAGTAGACACATGCATAAGATGGGTGACAGGGCAGGCAATATACAAGAGGGAGGTTAGAAGAGGAAAGATGAAGGTAGTGGGAGACACAGGGAAGAGTGTAATAGTTAAAGTGACTAGAGAAATAATGTTAAGTGTTGGTACTAGGAAGGGATTTCAACCATTGTAATGAAGCAAAGTATGTGATTTGTTGAATGTAGAACTGATGATATGCTCTGTAAACCTTTACTCAATTCACAATAAAATGTAGACAGAAAAAAAAAAGTGTTTCCATGATTTCAGCTATAGCTATAGGTAAATATTCATTCAATTAACCAATATTTATAGACTTTGTTTGAATAGAATTTCTGTACAGGAAGAATTTATAGTCTAATAAAATTATATTGACTATAAAGGCTATGAATGATATTAGCAAATGAGAAACTAATCATGCATAGATAATAAGTTTGCAAAACTCCTCTGCTGAAACCTGCAATAGTGTGTCTCAGAAAGTAAAAACTTAAGTCCACCAACAATCAATAAAGTCGATATTGTCTGCTAGAACAAACATTTATATACCCAATATCTGTGTGGTTTGGTATTCCAACCTACAACCAACCTATCAGAGAAAATACAGATTTTCCATCTCTCAGACTACCTTATAATCTCCCCTGTGGTCCCAACTCCAGCATTCAGTCAAACTTCTCAAGACTTCTAATTTTTCAATACTAACATTATTTGATTGCACAGAGTAACTTCTTCTTTGGTTGACTACTGAGAGTTAAACTTCTTCTAGAACACTAGATTCAAATGTAACTTTCACTTTGTTGTTGTTTTTAGGTGCCATAGAGTTGGGACCAACTCACAGAGATCTTATACACAACCCACACTGTCAGGTGGGTTCTGCACCAATCTCACAATCATTGCTAAACCTGAGCCCACTGCTGCTGACACTATGCCAGTTCATCTCGTTGTGGGGGTCTTCCTCTTTTTTGTTGACCCTCCACTTTACCAAGAATGATGTCCTTCTCCAGGGATGGTCCCTCCTGATAATAAGTCTGAAGTATGAGAGACAAAGTCTGGCCATCCTGGCTTCTAATGAGCATTCTGGCTGTACTTCTCCCAACACAGATTTGTGATAAACTCTTTGAAATATGCTTCACATATACATCACTTCACAGAGAAAAATAGTTTCCATTATCCTAGTTTCGGAGGTTAAAAGCAGATTTATCCTTTACTTAGAATATCCACATTAAAAGAAAAAAACAAAACAAAAACACATTCTTTGTTGGTTACTAGGGATAGGAGGGAGGGGACGGTAGAGCACAGGTTAGGGGATAGACACAGTATAGTTACAGTGTTGGGGAGGGCAATACACAAGAAAAAACTGGAGGGCAATACACTAGATGAGGGAAAGAGATGGAAGAACAAGGTCAATAAGGGATCACTTAGGTAGGTTTGCATGGGCTAAATGGGACACAGGTAAACAGTGACATATGCTAAACCTTGGAACAACAGGACTCTGTGATTCAGGGATTGAGTCATAGTCTGAATGGGTAAAAGAGGGAAAATATTGTTAAGATACTTGACTGTCTTATGAATATTGGTTTCCCTTGCCAACTACTATAATATATACTTGAGTGGGATAGAAAGGAATATTGGGAAATATGATTACAGAAAGCTTGTAGGCCCGTCTTCAACCTATAATTAATTTCATCCCATAACTGACTGCAATGCCTAAAGGGGATTCTAGAACTTGCCCAGTGCAATAGGCTTCTTGCAGAGCCCTTGTAGTATATAGGACCTTAGACGGAATCCTGAGCTCCATCCAGAACCTTCTGAGTTGGGACATTCCCACTTGAAAGGACATTCAGACCAGCCCAGAGCAGCTAAAGAAACAGAAGTTACCTCCTGATAGAGCAGCAGTGAAAAACAAAATAAAAAACAAAAATGGCAGTCTGTTTGGCTATTACAAGAACAATCAAGCTGTTCGCCGGAGAAGCCATCAAAGCAAGTAATCAAGTCCCTTCAGGAAAAACCCCCATCCAACTCAAAGGGAACACATGAACAGGCATGTAAGCTTGCTGGCGACCACCTTGGTCTACATTTTGTTGTTGTTGATGTTTTATTGTGAATTATGTGACAGTTTACATGGGAGAACATTAGTTTTACATTCATCTTATCGTATATCATTTCATTGCCATGGTTGCAATCCCCTACGTGCATCATCAACCAGGGGGAATAGAAGTAAATACTGTTAAATGATGAATGGAGGGGAATGTAATCATTGTAATGAAATAAAACACTGTAAGATGAGTGCAAAAATGATGTTCTCCCATGTAAACTATCACTCAATTCACAAGAAAAGTTAAAAAAAAAAAAAGCCTGGGCTTAGAAATATTAAGTTTTAATTATGTAGAAAATGCACCTCAGAAAGCTAATGGTCTACAAACTTCTTCCTTAAATCTTCTTTCAAAAAGATTCTAGAATATATCAGTATATAAAAAATATCTGCCAAGGATATTTAAGAGACACTGTCCTCATGCCCTTTCTTATAAAGAGAACTAAGAAGAAATAAAGTAACACCTGCTAAGGACTATATATCTCACACATAAAAAAATTATGTGTATGCTTTAGAATGGTTAGATGTTCTCTGAATGAAAACCTGAATTCTGGATTAGTCTGTTGTTGTTAACTTAAGTCAAGTTGGCCTCAAACTCTTGACATCCCACATACAACAGGGATGGGCAGTTTTGACCCATTTTCATTGGCTGGTTTTCAGAAGTAAATAGTCAGGACTTTCTTCCTAGTCTCTTAGTCTGAAGCTCTGATAAAACCTATTCAGCATCGTAACAGCATGCAAACCCCTCTAATACTGTTTAAAGTTAAACTGTGTAATGTTAGCAATGCACTTAATATTTATATTAGATGATCTGTATCCTAAAGAATTTTCTAGGTCAGTGCTAAGTATACTGTTTCTTTATAAAAGGCCAGACAGTAGATATTTAAGGTTTTGCCAGGCATACAGTCTCTATCACAACTACTGAATAATAATACAGTAACCATAGTCATTATAATAGAAATTAGTTAATTAGCAGGCTGTTTTCTGACAAAATCTTATTCACAAATACAAGAGGTAGGCAGGAAGTAGTCTGTAAAGCCCTGATCTAGGCAATATTAATTAAATGATCATTAACATTATATATCAATACTTACTAACCTTGAATGAATTCTCCACCTGATCAGCTTTTGAAATAATGTATAATAAAATCTGTGATTTCTCACACTGAAGTACTAACAAGGCCTGACTCTACTTAACTTGTGAGATCAGATGAGATTGGTCATGTTCAAGGTGGTTTGGCCATACACAACATCTTTGATTTCTGTTAATTTATAAATGATTATGTTTACTAAGAATTTTGAAACTTTTTGTTACTCCTTTTTATATGCAAAACTGTTTTATCCATTCTTTATAGTGAAAAGTTGGAAACTTGATGTTGTTACTAAATTATATATGTCTGTTCTTGTTAAATGCTGTTGCGTTAGTTCCAACTCATGGTAACTATATATGGTTTCTGAGATGTCATTGGTGGGTTTGAACTATTCACCTTTTGGTTAACAGTTCAGTGCTTAAGCTACAGTGCCACACCTAGAAAATTCTTTTTAAAAAAAAGAAAGCTAGGTAGAACGCAAACAGCAACAGTTCTTTTGAAATTATTCCTCCTCCATCCCATTCTACAGTAATTTCCCAAGTTATTAAGTTTGAAAATAATAAGCTGCTTTGTTAATGCAGAAATTCCCAGATTTCTTCATTTGTTTATAAGCATTGAAATTCTCCAAGAAAAGACTATGTTCCCAAAACTTATTAGAACTTGGAAAACAGAGGTCATTTTTTCTGGAGCACCACTAAGGATTTTTGTTCCACAGAACACTATGGAAGCAATATGCTATGGTAGTCATTTTCCACTGTGGTGATTTTGGTTGTTACAACTGGGAAAGGAAGGTGCTACTGGCATTTAGTGAGTAAAAGGCCAGGGATACGTCTAAAATCCTACAATGTACAGGACATCCTCTCCACCTAACAAAGAATTTTAAAAAATGTCAATAGTGCCAAGGTGGAAAATATTGCTCTTGACAACAGTGGTTAAAATTAGTTGCTTAGCAATGAACAATTTGACTCAGAACCAAGCTGGCAATGTAAGGTGATGACCCCTTGATTTACCTGAGTCTGATACACAGGCAAAGCTGCTGGGACAGAGTTCTTGTATACTTCCCTCTGTCCAGCAAGGAAATTTGTTCCCCCTTACATTTCTGGTCTGTTTTTGTGTCCACTGGAGAAAACTATTTTTCCCTCTTTCTCTTTCCTTTTCTTTACTGTGTTGAATTGGGAATAGGGCAGCCTCAATCCAGGTCTTTTTGACTGTAGAGAGTTGTGGAGACTCGGATTGGAATGCTATTTCCCTGGACCAGTCTACCCCCAAATCTTGTGGACAGCTGCCCCATGCTGTTGGGATCAGATTCTCCACTGAAAGGGTTTTGAGCCCCAGGGAGTGGAGAACTCTGTACCAGGGTTTCTGCCGAAAGGTCCTTTGATATCAGGAAGCTAGAGACTCTGTGTTAGTATTAGATTTTGTTGAAACTGGTAAATTACTATGGGATTGCAGCCTGTCCTTTACTTTTTTTGTTTCCTGGGGGTGAGGGGTAGAGTGGCGGTGGGGCTAAAACCACACATTGGCTTTTTGCTGGGTAACTTTTTTTCCTATTCATTGCTAATTCTGTGAGATTTGTGTCTGTCTATGGGGACTGGTGGGAGATTTTCTGTGAATGTGTGTCATCCTTGAGGCTCACTGCTATCTTTGTGAGCCCTGGGAAACTTCTACCTGGGCAACATATTTTGAAAAGCCATTTTTGGATCTCTTATTTACCTCTTGTTGTTTCATTAAACAGACTTTGCTGGACTGGGGTAGGGTGGGATTGTTCTTAAGTCCTTTACTGGCTAGACAGGAATAAGCTCCTAAGCCCTTTACTGGCTGAACATAAGCCTTTATTGGCATAAATTGTTTGTCTGGTGAGTAGGGTTCACCATGGTTTTAATGGGAAAACTCCCATATGGGCCTGAAGGCATCTGGTATATGAATGAGTTATATGTGTTAACTGTCTATATTGCTATTGGTTTGCCTTCTTGCTTTCTTAAAAGAAAGCTTTTCTATCTCTTTTACAAAGGCACTCTGGTAGTATAGTGATTACAAATTGGGCTGTGAACCACAAGGTCAGCAGTTCAAAACTACCAGCTGTTCTGCGGGAGAAAGATGAGGCTTTCTGCTCCTGTAAAGATTTACAGCCTTGGAAACCCTGTATAGGGTCGCTATGAGTCGGAACTGACTCCACGGCACACAACAACCTCCCTGTAGTGCTTTACTGGCTGAATGGGAGAGGAAAGAGGATGTTGTTCCTAAATCCTTTACTGGCTAGACAGAAGTATGAGTTGGATAGCAAAGTGCAGGTTGTTCCTAAGTCCTTTATTGGTTGGATACGAACAAATTCCAACATCCTTTTCTAACAAGATGGGAGTATGAGTTATTTGTCCCTTGCTGAGTTAAGGTGTTAAATCTGTGTGTTAGTATTGCTAATAGCTGGACTTCTTGATTTGTTATAAAAATATTGTTTTGTCTGGTTTACATTGGGTACTACTATAGTCCTTTACTGGCTAGACTGGAGCATGAGTTGTTTGCCCTGGGAACAGTTTCTTTGCTCTGTTTGGGAGTTAACTCTGTATAAATGTTGGTATTGCTGTTGTTTTAACTTCTTGCTTTGTTAGTTTAGTTTTATGTTTTTCTCCTAGGAGACTATGGTTAAAGATAGACCAAGAAAGTAATCTAGTGAAATTGTTTTGACTTCTTGCTTTGCTAATTTCAATATCTATGTTTTCCCTAAGAAAGTTAAAATATCTCATTTCTTCTTATTAAATGTATAAAAAACTAAAGCTTTAAAATAGATCAATGGCCAATTTAGCAGTGTCTTCAAAATACTGACTAGGGGTAGGCATTTAAAAAGATTCTTTCACTATATGGAATATTTTTTAAAGCTTTTATTGTGACTTGAGTGATAGTTTACATAGTAGAACATCAGTTTTGCACACAACCAATTGCATCTTGTTTCATTGTAGTAGATTATAATCCCCTTTTTTTCTGTACACAAAAACACTCATGAATTATATGGACGTTTCAGAGTTTTAAACTAGGTATAATCTGACTTGTAGACACTCCATTTATTTAAAGAAAGATAAGTACTTGTGGGTTAAACAGTTTTAATATTATAAAAAATTGATCAAGTGAATTTATTATAACAAAGGCAGGGAATAGTAGAAAGTTTGTTGAAAATTCTTGCTTGATATAATTAAGGTTTTTGTTTACTTGAAACTGAAAGATTAATCTAAATTAATAAGAATCTTTAAAAGCTTTAAAGTCAAATAAATAAATAATTAGTTTCTCACTGTTTTAGGTAACAGAATGTTTCTTGTTGTTGTTAAGTGCCATCAAGTCAGTTCTGACTCACAACTGAGTACAGGGTTTCTGAGGATTGGCTGGTGATCTTGAACCACCAAACGTGCGGTTCAAATTACTCTTGCAGTCCAGCGCATTAACCCACAGCATAACACCAGGACGCTGAATGCTTCTTGACACTCATTTAAAAAATTAATTTTATTCTTGTACAATCTGTCTTAAAGACAAGATATTTAGTTATCTAAAGTTCATCAGAAAATAATGGCAATCGTTCCATCACTCATCTGTTAGTTAGTCCCACTGTGGTGGCTTACCTATTGCTATGAGGCTGGAAGCAATGCTACTGGTATTCTAAATATCAGCAGGGTTACCAAAGGTGGAGAGGTTTCAGTGGAGCTACTAGACTCACATAGACTAGGATGAAGGAGAGGTGGACAACTTCTCAATGTTTAGCCCCTGGAATCTTCTGAGTAGCAGCAGAACATGGACAGCTATAATACTGTATAGTACTGTCGAGAACACTGATGGATATAATGTCAAAAGGTGAGCCCCTCAGGCTGGATGGAACTCAAAATATGACTGAGGAGGAGCTGCCTACTCAAAGTAGAGCTGACCATAATAACATGAATGGAGTAAAGCTTTCAGGACCCTCATTTACTGATGGGGCATAAATCAAAATTAGGAGAGAAAAAGTTGTAAATATACATTAATAATTGAAATGTGAAATGTATGATTATAGTAAAATTGGAAGCTGTCAAAAATGAAATAGAATGCATAAAGATTTATAGATGCCCTAGACATCAGTGAGCTGAAATGGACTGGTATTGGCCATTTTGAGTGTGACAATGACACGGTTTACTATACCAGGAATGACAAAGTGACGAGGCATTGAATGGCATTGCATTCATCATCAAAAAGAGTATATCAAGATCTGTCTTGAAGTATACCACTGTCTGTGATAGGATAATATTCATAGACTTATTACAAGGAAAACTAGCTAATACAACTATTACTCAAAATTATGCACAAACCACTAAAACTAGTGATGAATAAAATTGGAGAACTCTATACCAACTTCTTCAATCTGAAATTGTTCAAACATGCAATCAAGATGTATCGATGATTACTGGCAAATGGAATATAAAGATTGAAACAAAGAGGATGGAGCAGTAGATGGAAAATAAGGCCTTTGCGATAGAAACAATGCTGGTGAACTCATAACAGGATTTTGCAAGTTCAATGACTTCATTGCAAATACCTTTTTAAAATAACATAAAAGATGACAATACACATGGACCTCACAAGATGGAATACACAAAAATCAAATTGACTGCATATCTGGAAAGAGATGGTGGAAAAGCTCCACATCATCAGGAAGACAAAAGGCCAGAGAAGGCTGTGGAACAGACCACCAATTGCTCATATACAAATTCAGGCTGAAGCTGAAGAAAATTAAAACAAGTACATCAGAGCCAAAATATCACCTTGAACATATCCCACTTGAATTCAGAGATCATTTCAAGAACAAACTTGATGAATTAGACAGAAGAACTGAACATATCCCACTTGAATTCAGAGATCATTTCAAGAACAAACTTGATGAATTAGACAGAAGAACTGATGTGTTGTGGGATGACATTAAGATCAGCATACAGGAAGTAAACAAAAGGTCACTAAAAAGACAAGTAACAAGGAAAAGACAAAAGTGGATGTCAAAAGAGACTCTGAAACTTGCATTCCAGTGTAGGGTTGGAAACAGAAGAAATGAGTAGGTAAAAGAGCTGAATAGAAAATTTCAAAGCGCAGCTCAAGACGACAAAGTCAAGTATTACAATGAAACGTGAAAAGACTTGGAATTAGGAAAACGAAAGGGAAGAACATGCACAGCATTTCTCAAGCTGAGGGAACTGAACAAACAATTCAAGCCTCAACTTGCAATATTGAAAGATTCTATGGGCAAAATAATGGTGGTATGCCAGGGGGTCTTCCAACTCATAACTACCTTGCATACAGTTTCTAAGGCTGTAAATCTTTACAGCAGCAGAAAGTCTCATCTTTCTCCTGAGTAACAGCTGGTCCTTTTGAAATGCTGACCTTGTGGTTAGCAGCCCGACTTGTAACCATTATGCTACCAGAAGCCTTAGTCAGAAAGCTCAGCTAAAAACTGTCCATTGTGGGTGGCCCTGCTGGTATTTAAAATACTTGTGACTTAGCTTTCTGGAGTCCTGGTGTGGCATTGTGAGTTAATGCACTGGGCTGGACTGCATTTGGTTTAACACAAGGTCTGGCAGTTCAAGTTCACCAGTCACTCTTTGGAAACCCCATACAGGGTCACTATGGGTTGCAACCAGCTCAACAGCACTTAATAACATCACCAATAATGAGCAAAATATTGAAATAATGATGATGGAAGGAATATGCAGAGTCACTGTACCAAAAAGAAATGGTCAATATTCAACCATTTCAAGAGGTAGCATATGACCAAGAGCCAATGATACTGAAAGAAGAAGTCCAAGGTGCATTGGCAAGTCTGAGGCATTGGCAGAGAACAAGGCACCGCGAATAAATGGAATACAAATAGAAAATTTTCAACCAACTGATGCAGCATTGGAGGCACTCACTCATCTATGCCAAAAAATTTGGAAGATAGCTACCTGGCCAACTGACTGGAAGAGATCCATATCTGTGTGCATTCCAAAGAGAAGTGACCCAGCGGAATGCAGAAATCTTTGGACAATATCATTAATATAGTATGCAAATAAATTTTGCTAAAGATAATTTAAAAATGGCTGTATCAATCCATTGACAGGGAACAGTCAGAGATTTAAGCTGGATTCAGACAAGGTCGTAGAACTAGAGATATCATTGCGAATGTCAGATGGATCTTGCCTAAAAGCAGAGAATACCAGAAAGATGCTTACTTGTGCTTTATTAGCTACTTAAAGGATTAGCTACTTAAAGGCTTTCAATCATGTGGATCATGACAAGTTATGGACAACACTGCAGAGGATAAGCATTATAGAACACTTAATTGTGCTCGTGAGGAACCTGTACATAGACCAGGAGGCAGTTGTTCAAACAAAACAAGGGAACACTGAACGGTTTAAAACCAGGAAAGGTTGTGGCTGCGTTGTATTCTTTCACCATACTTATTCAATTTATATGCTGAGCAAATAATTTGAGAAGCTGGATTATATGAAGAAGAATGTGATAAGATAGGAGGAAGACTCATTAACAACCTGAGATATGCAGATGATATCCTCTTGCTCGAGAAAGTGAAGACTTAAAATATTTACTGCTGAGTTAAGATCAAAGACCACAGCCTTCTGTATGGATTGCACTTTAATGTAAAGAAAACAATAATCTTTACCACTGGAACAGTAAATAACATCAAGGAAAGTGTAATCATTAAGATGAAACAAAACGTGTGACTCATTGAAAGTAAGGCTGATGATCCTGTCTGTTTACCTTCACTCAATTCACAATAAAAAGTTAAGAAAAAAGAAAGATCAGTTAATATCCTAGTATTCAAATTTACACATCAATTCCTAAAGCCAATGATGATGACATTGAAGAATTCTATCAACATCTTCAGTCTGAAATTGACCTAATATGCAATGAAGGTGTATTGATAATTACTGGTGATTTGAATGTGAAAGTTAAAAACCAAGAGGAAGGATCAGTAGTTGGGAAATATGGCCTTGTGATAGAAATGATGGTGGAGATCACATTATAGAATTTAGCAAGATCAAGTACTTATTTATTGCAAACAATGTTTTAAAACAATACAAAGGCACCTATGGAGTTCTGCTGTGGCACAGGTAGGATAATGCACTAGACTATAAGGTCAGTTTCAACTGCAAGGTTGATGGTTCAAACCTACCAGCTGCTCCTTGTAAACCCTATACAAGATCGCTGTGAGTCAGAGCTCAATTGTTGGCTTTTAACAACAACAAAGGCAACTATTCACCAGGACCTACCACTAGTCTGTCAGTCTGTCTCACTGTGGTGGCTTGCAAGTTGCTGTGATGTTGGAAGCTAAGTCACAGCATTTTAAAATACCAGCAGCTTTACCCATGGTAAATAGATTTCAGCTGAGCTTCCAGACTAATACAAAATCGGAAGAAGGAGAGATGGACTACTTAAGAATGCTTAGTCAGTGAATACCTTATGAATAGCAATGAAACACTGTCAGATAGCACCAGAATACTGAATCTTGGAACATGATAAATAGCACCAGAATACTGTCAGATATAGTACTGGAAGATTAGCCACTCAGGTTGGAAGGCACTCAAAATATGACTGGGAAAGAGCTAACTCCTCAAAGTAGAGTAGATGGTGACTATGTGAATGGTGTAAAGCCTTTGGGACCTTCATTTGCTGGTGAGGCACAACTCAAAATGAGAAGAGCTGCAAACATCCATTAATAATCAGAGTATTGAATGTACTAAGTATGAATCCAGGAAAATTGGAAGTTGTCAAAAATGAATGGGATGCAGAAACATCAATACCCTAGACATTAAGAAGATGAAATGGACTGGTATTGGCATTTTTGAAACTGACCATCTCATGGTTTTTCAAGCCACAAATAACAAATTGAAGAAGAATGGTGTCACATTCATCATCAAAAAGAACATTTCAAGATCTATCTTGAAGCATAATGTTATCTGTGATAGGATAATATCCATATGCCTACAAGGAAGACCAGTTAATACCACTTCATTGCCTATGCAAAGGCTTTCGTCTATGTAGATCATAACAAACAATGGACAACACTGCAGAGAATGAGTACTCTTGAACACTTAATCATGCTTATCCTGAACCTGTATGTAGACCAAGAGGCAATTGTTTGAACAGAACAAGGGGACCCTGAATGGTTTAAAATCAGGAGCGGGGTGCACCAGGGTTGTATTCTTTCACCATACTTACTGAATCTGTATGCTGAGCAAATAATCCAAGAAGCTGGATTATATGAAGAAGAACATGGCTTCATCACATTGGATGAAGGTTCATTAACAACCTGTGATATGCAGATGATACAACCTTGCTTGTTGAAAGCAAAGATGACTTAAAATACTGATGAAGATTCAAAGACCATAATCTTTGGTATAGGTTGCACCTCAGTGTAAAGAAAACGAAAATCCTCACCACTGGAGCAATAAATAACATCATGATAACTGGAGAAAAGACTGAAGTTGTTAAAGACTTCATTTTGCTTGGATCCACAATCAACAATTGTGGAAGCACCAGTCAAGAAATCAAACAATATACTACATTTGGAAAATCTGCTGCACTTTGTTGTTGTAGACTGCCTTCGAGTCAGTTCTAACCAATCGTAACCCTGTATAGGGTTTCCAAGGAGAGACTGGTGAGCTGGAACCGCCAACCTTGTGGCTCAAACCGACTTTGTAGTCCACTGCACTAGTCCACAGTGCCACACCAGGACTCCCTTAAAGTGCTCAAGAGCAAAGATGTCAGTTTGAGGACTAAAGTGTGCCTGACCCAAGCCATGTATTTTCAATAACCTCATATACATGTGAAAGTTGGACAATAAATAAGGAAGACTATAGATGAATTGATGCATTTGAGTTATAGTATTGGAGAAATACTAAAGGTGCCATGGGCTGCCAGAAGTACAAACAAATCTGTATTGGAAGAAGTACAACCAGAATGTCCTTTAGAAGTCAAGATGGCCATCTTTGTCTCTCCTACTTTGGACAAATTATCAGGAGGGATCAGTCCCTAGAGAAGGATATCATGTTTGGTAAAGTGGAGGGACAGTGAAAAAGAAGATAATCCCAATGGGATGGATTAGCACAAGCAACAATGGGCTTGACAGTGGCAGTAATTGTGAGAACAGCACAGGACTCAGCTGCATTTTGTTTTGTTGAACATAGGGTTGCTATGGGTTGGAACCTACTTGACAATACCTAACAATAACAACAACATACACTTGGACCTCATCAGATGGAATACACAGGAATCAAATTGAGTATATATGTGGGAAGTGATGGTGGAAAAGCTCAATATTATCATCCAAAAGAAGGCCAGGGGCCAACTCTAGAAGAAACCACCAATTGCTCATATGGAAGTTCAGATTGAAGCTGAGGAGAATTAAAACAATTCCACGATACCCAAAAAATGACCTTGAATATATCCCACTTGAATTGAGATAGCATCTCAAGAACAGATAATACATTAGAAACTAATGACCAAAGACCAGAAAAATTGTGGACTGACATCAAGAACACATCATACAGGAAGAAAGCAAAAGGTCATTGAGAAGACAAGAAAGAAGAAAAAGACCAACGCACATGTTAGAAGAGACTCTGAAGCTTCCTCTCCAGCGTAGAGACGCTAAAGCAAATGAAAGAAGTGAGGAGGTACAAGACTTGAACAGAAAATTTCAAAGGGCAGCTGGAGAAGACAAAGTCAAGTGTTACAATAAAATGTGCCAAGACCTGGAGTTAGAAAACCAAAAGGGAAGAACACACTCAGTATTTCTCAAATGGTTGAGTACCTTAAGGTATACACACCTCACTGTTGTTGTTGTTCTCCTTATAGACCTGTCTATTGTTTGGCTGAAAATTGAGCTTTGTGGTTGAGTTAATTTCTAGACATGAATGGTGACCAAGGACCACTGGGGTTCCACCAGTCTACCTGGCAAGTAAGCCCAGTCTTTTTTATTATTTTTTTTAAATGATTTTGAGTTTTGCTCCACATTTCCCCCATTCTATCAAGGACCTTCTAATATGATCCTTTCAGAGTAGTTGGTAGTGGTAGGCAGGCATCACGTAGTTCTTCTGGTCTCAGGATCAGGGAAACTGATAGTTATGTGGTCCATTAATCTATGGACTAATTGTTTCCACATGTCTTTGATATTCTTCACTCTTTTTCCTCAAAACAGAAAGAGATCAATATTTGCACCTCTCTATAGGAGCCCTGATAGTGCAAATTGTGGTACTGCAAATTAATGTACTGGACTTCAAGGTTGGTTTGAACTGCAAGGTCAGCTTGAACCACTGCAAGGTCAGCAGTTCAAGCTCACCAGCCGCTCCTTGGAAACCCTATACCGGGTTGCTATGAGTTGGAACCGACTCGATGACACAACAACAACAAGAAAAGTACTGAAAGACTGAAAAAAACACAACAAATGTACTTCTGGCCATTAATGAAATATGCAAAGACCTGGAATTAGAAAATCAAAAGGGAAAAACATACCCAGCATTTGTCAAGCAGAAAGAACTAAAGAGAAACTTCAAGCCTTGAGATGCAATATTGAAGGACTCCTGTGTGGCGCTGTAGGATCAGCACTGGACTGCAAACCATAAGTTTGGCAGTTCAAATCCAGTAGCTCTACCTCAGAAACCCTGTCAGGGTCATTATGAGTTGAAACTGACTCAATGGCAATTAACAACAACAAAATATGGCAATGGGCAAAATATTGAAGGATCTAGGAACCATCAAAAAGATGAAAGAAATACAGAATAACTGTACTAAAAAGAATTGGTCAGGGTTCAGCTACCTTGTTGTTGTTAAGTTCTATAGAGTCAGCTCTGACTCATAGCAATCCTTTATAGAGTTTCTGAGGAGTGGCTAGTGAGCTTGAACCACCGTCCTTGCAATTCAAATCAACTTTGCAGTCTAGCACATTAGTCTGCAGCTCCACACCTTAGGAAGTTGCAAATGATCAACAAAGAATGGTCTGAAGGAAGACGTCCAAGCTACAATGAAGGTACTGGCAAAAACCAAGGCTCCAGGAATTGACAGAAAAGCAATTGAGATGTTTCAATAAGTGTATTGCAAAGCAAGTGAATTAATATGGTTCTTCTATCATATTCTTTGCAATTTCCACCAAACATCTGGGTGAGACCATACAGACTGGGTGTATTTCTTTTTTTTTTTTTTTCCGGATGGGTCTGGGTAAGGTGGGAGAAGATGCTAAAAGGATCACAGGATTGTTAAAAACTTGGAACCATAACAAGGAGATTGGTCAATTTTGCCTTCCAACGTTTTTAAAAGGAGACACTTCAGTAGCAGAAGGGGGGATCTATCACTACTATCAATAATGAAGAACCAGGAATGGAGTGTGTTCTTTGGATCTTGAGATCCCTTCGCATTGAACCTCCTTGATCCAGGGACAGAAAGTATAACACCAGAGAAGAGCAGCAGCAGACTCAAGATCCAGAGCACAAGACTGTGTTGTGGGCTTCCGGCCTACGAGTAAAGCTGAGTCACTTTGGACAGGAGACGGCCTTGTGGAGTGGGTTACCCCCAGGCACTTACTCTGGGGAACTAGAACTGAGTGCCTTCAGACTGAAACTTATAAGGGTGCCCTTTGGGCATTTATCAGCAGCTCTAAAAGTTTTGTTAACACTTCCCAACCAGGACGGAGACCAGGCCCATAGGGCAAGGACCAGAGAGGCGTACATGGGGGCATGATTGAGAATAGGTTACCCTGACCAAAGAACTGTGTCCTGAACATTTCTGATTCCTAAAGTAATTGGTTACCTTCTCTAATAAACCTCATAATAGAGAGAATGGTCGAAGGTCTGTGAGACCATTGCAATGAATGATCAAACCATCAGACAAACAGAGAGTATCTTAGATTTGGTAAGGAGGTACCCCATCTCAGTATCAAAGAAATTGGATGCCAATGGTGATTCTCTTCCTCCCTACTTGTGAAGCTGGAGGAGGTCATAAGCCGCTCCGCATGCTTCTTTTACGTACATCTTTGTAAATGATGAAAGTGCTCATTTGTTTTGGCAAAATATTGGAAAACAACTACCTGGTCAACTGACTGGAAGATAACCATATTTGTGTCCACTCTAAAGAAAGGTGACTCAACAGAAAGCAGAAATTATTGAACAATATCATTAATATTACATGTAAGTAAAAAAAAGGGGAGGAGGGGGTGACAACAATACATTAATAGGGAAATGATAGAAATTCAAGCTACATTAAGTGAGAAGGACATGGAACAAAGGATATCACTAGGATATCACAGAGATCTTGACTGAAAGCAAAGAATACCAAAAAGATGTTTACTTGCACTGTATTAACTAGGCAAAGGCTTTTGGCTATGTGGATAAAGACAAGCTATGTAAAATACTGTAAAGAATGGGTATTTCAGAATACTAGTGGTTATGAATCAGGCTACGAATCGCAATGTCAGCAGTTCGAAACTACCAGCTGTTCCGCGGGAGAAAGGTGAGGCATTCTGCTCCGGTAAAGATTTACAGTCTCAGAAACCCTGTACGGGGTCGCTTTGAGTCAGAACTGACTCCACGGCACACAGCCAACTGTGCTCATGGGGAACCTGTACATAGACCAAGATGCAGTCCTTCAAATAGATCAAGGGTATATAGAGCAGTTTAAAATTGGGAAAGGTGTGCATCAAGGTTGTATCCTTTCACTATGTTTATTCATTCTGTATAGTATACTGAGCAAATAATAGGAGAAGCTGAACTATATGAAGAAGAATGTGACATCAGGATTAGCGAAGACTCATTAAAAATCTGTGATATGCAGATGAAATAGTCTCACAGAAAACAAAGAAAATTTGAGGCATATACTGATGAAGATCAAAGATTACACCTCTACCCTAAAGACGATAAAAATTGTCACAACTAAAGCAATAAGCAACATGATAAGCAGAGAAAATCATGAAATTATCAAGGATTTTATTTTACTTGGATCTATAATGAATGCCCATGGCAAAGTAGCAGTCAAGAAGTTAAAGTACTATAATGGGCAAATACGGAGTCTTGTAGAATAAGCACTGGACTGAACTGTAAGTCGGCAGTTCAAATCCACTAGCTACCCCTCAGAAACTCTATACAGGGTTGCTATGAATTGGAACTGACTTGATGGCTCTTAACAACAATAAGAAAGAGCAAATTTGCTACAAAAGATCTCTTTTAACTACTTAATAAAAGCAAAAATGAGACTTTGAGAACTAAAGTGAGCTTGACTTAAGTCATGGCATTTTCCATAGCCTCATAAGTCTGTGAAAAATGAACAGGGAAGACTGAAAAAGAATTGATGCATCTGGATTATGGTATTGGTGAAGAATATTAAATATACCATGGACAACCAGAACAAATACATTTATGATGGAAGAAGTACAGCCAGAATGATCCTTAGAAGAAAGGATCTCATATACTTTGAACATGTTATCAGGGGGAATCAGACAGGGAAGGACATCATACTTGGAAAAGAAAAAACGTGGAAGACCCTCAAAGAGATATATTGACATAGTGGTTGCAACAATGGGTTCAAACATTACAACCATAATGAGGATGACACAGCACTATTAGACATAAGGTCACTTTGCATTGGAACCAACTTGACAGCACCTACCAATAGCAGCTCTGGCCATCTCAAAATGTTAGTCATCTGCCTTCTCTTCATCTCAGTATCTTTAGCATAATTTGATAAAAAAAAGCAAAAAGCAAATGATTTATTTGTAAATAACAAATAATAGGGTTGTTTTGACTAAACTAGTAAGATAAGAACTGGACTGCAAACCACAAGGTCAGCAGTTCAAGCCCATCAGCGACTCTACAAGAAAAAGATGAGGCTTTCTGTTCCCACAAAGATCTACAGCCTTAAAAATCCCTACAGAGGGTTGCTATGAGATAGAACTAACTCGATGGTACTTAACAACAACAACATGTCTTTAATTTACCTCATTCTTTTTTATTTGAAATGCCAGTTCGTAGTTTGTTGTTGTTGTTAAGTGCTCTTGAGTCAGTTCCAACTCATAGTGACCCTGTATACAGTTTCCGAGGAGAGACTGGTGAGTTTGAACCACCGACCTTGTAGATCAAACTGATTTTGAAGTTGAGTACTTACCCTACAGTGCCACACCAGGACTCCAATGAAAGTTACAGACGGTACAAATTTGAGATGTTTACAATATGTACATTTTGAAGTTAAAAAGACAGGCACTTAACAACATTAATTAAAATTTTGTTAAGAAACAAAGTGAAACATCCCAATTGTATATATACATTATATAAGACTAGAAATGTAGACACTAAACTTTAGGAGGTAGTTGAGAAGGGGCAAAGAAGCCCTGGTGGCATAGTGGGTTATGTGTTGGGTTGCTAAACAAAAGATAAGCAGTTCGAATCCACCAGTCACTCATTAAAAGAAAGAGGAGGCTTTCTGCTCCTGTAAAGATTTACAGTCTCAGAAACCCTACATAGGGCAACTAAGGAGTTGGAATAAGTTTGATGGCAGTGGGTTCAATGGGTTAATGGGGAAAAAAAGAGGGGAATTACTTCTTATTTTTTGTAATTATTCAGGATTTAAAATATTTTAAATCAAAGTAAATATAAGCTTAAATAAAGCATATAAACAAAACCAAGTCATACATTACGGAGTATTATTGGACAGAAAATTTAAAAAACATTTTCCACCCCATAAGCTGTCATCATCATAGAAAGTTCTCTTATCCTGTTATGTTGTTGTTGTTAAGTGCCATTGAGACAGTTCCGACCCACAGTGATCCTGTATAGGTTTTCTGAGGAGCAGTTGGTAGGTTTGAACAGCTGACTTTGAAGTTCAAACTAACCTTGCAGTCCAGTGCATTATCCTAAAGTGCCACACCAGGACTAGCTACTGTTAATCTCTGGCATTTGGCATTCACTAAGTAAGGTTACTTTTAACTTCCCAAAGTAAGTAATTTCTACTTTCATAGATTGAAGAGAACACTTCACATTTCTGAAAAGTAGTATACAGACAGGGCTTTCTGCTATTTCAGATTATTCATACACTTGTAAAGAAATAGAATCAATGCAATGAAATCAGATAACCAGAAAACTGAATATTAAGACTGATCACAGACAATTCTAATAATAAAACCTATAACATACCTAATAAAGAGCTCTTGAAACAATAGCTTAATTTAAAAATCAGTGTCTTACTCTAAATTATGTTCATAAAGATTTAAAACATTAAAAACATATATATGCACAACCATCAAGCTGGAAAACTGATGCTTACAGTTTTCTGGGATTCTCAAGGGCTAGTAATGGAGCACTAGTAGGAAAAACATTCAACAATCAACGGTGCTCATTACAGTGAGATGCTCCCTGAAGTGATGAAGCCTAAACCTCAGATTAAAACATAGAGGACTGCCTTCCAAGGGTGGTGTGATTTTGAATGACAATGCATGTCCACACACCTCTGCCCACACTGGTGACACTGCAAAAACTTCGTTTTGAGATGTCAAAGCATCTTCTCTATAATCCTGATCTTGCTCCATTGGACTTTCACCTGTTGGGTCCCCTGAAGGAAGCCCTTCGAGGATAAAGAGTCACCTCTATGAAAAGTCAAGGCACAGTGAGTGTATTTGAGGCTTGCAGCTTAACGTACAGCCTTTTTTGATAAGGGAAAACAAAAGCTTGTTGACAGATGGGCAAAATGTATTGAAAAACAAAGAGACTATGTCAAAAATGATGGATTTGTCTTTTCTAAAAATTGAGTAAAATAAATTCTACCGCCAAAAAAAAAAAATATATATATATATATATATGCATACCTCAGAGATCTTACAGATTCAGTTCCAGACCACCACAACAAAATGAAACAGAAATAAAGTGGATCACATGAATTTTTGGTTTCCCAAACATAAAGTTATGACTACATTAGACTACAGTCTGTGTGAAAGGTTTATAAAAATTTTTGAAATATTGTGAAAATTATTCAAAATGTGACAGGGACACAAAGTGAGCACTAATAGATTTGCTCACTGCAGCATCATCACAAACCTACAATTTGTAAAATCTGCATTATCTATGAGGCACAGTAAAGTGAAACACAATAAAATGAAATATCTGTACATTAAAAGTATGCATCCAGAGATCCATGGAATCACAGAAGAACAAACAAATCTGTATTGGAAGAAGTACAGTCAGACTGTTTCTTAGAAGAGAGGATGGAGAGACTTCTTATCTCATATTTTGGACATGTAATCAAGAGGGATCACTCCTTGGAGAAGGCCATCATGATTGACAAAGTGGAGGATAGGCAAAAAAGAGTAAGACCCCCAACCAGACAGACTGGCAAAGTAGTAGCAGCAATGGGCTCACACGTAACAACAGTGAGGATGGCACAGGACAGGGCAATGCTTCATTCTGTTATGCACAGGGTTCCTAGGAGTCAGAGCCAACTCGATGGCACCTAAGAGCAGCACCATCCCCTATTTTAGAGTCCTGGTGTGACACTGAAGGAAAAGCACTGGACTGCTAACTGCAAGGTTGGTGGTTCACATTCACCAACTGCTCCTCAGAAACCCTACACAGGGTTGTTATGAGTCAGAACCAACTCAAGAGCAATTATCAAAAACAACAGCCATAATTTTACTTCCAAGAAATATTCATTGTTAATAGTACTTTACAGTCTTTCACACTGCTTTTCTTCATTTATACTAACGTGCTTTTGTTAACATATATGTTGTTGTTTTTGTTAAGTGTCACTGAGTCAGTTCTGATCCATAGCAACCCTGTATAGGGTGTGGTGCTGTAGGTTAATGCACTGGTTTGTTTGAACCAGAAGATTGGCAGTTCAAGCTCACCTGCTGCTCCATGGAAACCCTATACAGGGTCGTTATGAGTCAGAAGTGAATTGTTGTTGTTGTTGTTGTTGTTGTTGTTAAGTGCCGTCGAGTCGATTCCGACCCATAGCAACCCTGTATAGGGTTTCCAAGGAGCAGCTAGTGAGCTTAAACCACTGACCTTGCAGTTCAAATGACTTGCAGTCTGACACATTAGCCCATAGCATCACACCAGGACTCCATATATTATATATATATGTTTGAACTGCAGGTTGGTGGTTCAAGCTCACTAGCTGCTCCTTGGAAACCCTATACAGGGTCGCTATCAGTCAGAACCAACTTGAAGGCACTTAACAACAGCAATGGATATATACAGATTATGTAAGTATGTATGTATAAATATACGTATATATTTTAAATGAATTCTAATATATTCTTAAACTAATTTAATGCACGTTAAAACAACACTCAACAAGATTAACATTTGTTAGAAATGGGTAAAAATAGATGAGTTTATTGATGGCAAAGCAAAGATACTTTCCTGTACAATAATTGCCCTGGCAAATGTGTCCCTTTGATATGTTGTTGTTAAGTGCTGTTGAGCGGGTTCTGACTCATAGTGACCCCATATAAAGTTTCAAAGAAGTGACTGGTGGGTTTGAAATGCCAACTCTGTGGTTAGCAATCTAGTGCTTATCCTACAGCACCACAGTAAGACTCCCTGTTAAACTAACATGTACACATTATCCATGTACATGCCAATGGACAATGGAAAGACATCAGAATTCTTGAGTCAGGGAGACCTGAAACAGAATCAGTTTCATTACTTACTATTTATTCTTGGCAAAGTTACTTAACTTTTAGGCTTCTTATGAATAAAAGATATACAAGATAGCCAGTATTACCTACCTTGCAGAACTGCTGTGGTAAGTGTAACAGTGTAAGCAAAAAGCTTGACACATAGTAACTACTATTATTGGCACAAGCAACATTATAGTTTACCACAAACTTAAATCTGATATTGAATTTAGGAGTCTTGGATAAAGTTTTCTTTTCCAATGACTGAAACTAATCACCTTGATGTAATTAAACCTGAAATGGAAATTCCAATCAGCACATCTATACTTAATTTACTAATACAAACATGTCCAAGACCGTAAATATGTGCTCTTAATAATTCTACTTCTAAGAATTTAGTTGAAGGAATTTAGGATCAGAGGTATAATTATAAAGACAGTTACTGTAGTACTATTTATAAGAACAAAATATACACATCTTGAATGTCCAATAGGGAATGGGTTGAATTAAGATAGTGGTGGTGTGCCGTGGAGTCAGTTCTGACTCATAGGTACCCTGTGTAGGATTTCCAAGGCTGTAAATATTTACAAGTTCGAAACTACCAGCTGTTCCGTGGGAGAAAGATGAGACTTTCTGCTCCTGTAAAAATTTACAGCCTTGGAAACCCTGTGCAGGGTCACTATGAGTAAGAACCGGCTCCTCGGCACATAAGAACAACAACAAATATTTATAGGAGCAGAAAGTCTCATCTTTCTCCCACAGAATGACTGGTAGTTTCAAACTGTTGACCTTTAGGTTAGCAGCCTGACTCGTAACCACTATGCTACCAGAGTACCTTTGAATTAAGGTAATGATAAAAAAAAAAAAAAAGAAATAATCTACTTTCTTCCCCTTGAAAACATACGCAAAAAAAAAAAAAAAATCTGTAAGTTTCATTTCTGGATGTAGGAATTATGATTCTTATTTTCATCTTTTAATGTGTCTATTTTCTACAATGGACATGTGTAGTAATTTTTTTTTTAAGTTTATCTTTTGCCTTTTCTATTTATCAATGATGTTGATTTCCTTCCATTTTCAACTTATGCATGAGATGTCACGTGCAATGAACCTAGTAACCCTGTGTAGGATTTCCAAGGAGTGGCTGGTGAGCTTGAACCCCCAACCTCCATAGGCGCTCAATAAATGTCAATAAATAAACATCCTGGGATCAGAAAGTTGTTTTCTCACAATAATTTGAGCCCCACAAAAATACACACACAGTGTAATAACCTGGGACTACTATAAAGTTCAAGGAGCTCTCTGGTAGTGTAGTGGTTACGAATTGGGCTGTGAACCTCAAGATCAGCAGTTCAAAACTACCAGCTGTACTGCAGGAGAAAGTGAGGCTTTCTGCCCCCATAAAGATTTACAGCCTTGGAAAACTTGTACAGGGTCGCTATGAGCCGGAACCAACTCCACGGCACATAACCACCACTGTAAATTTCAGTAATACTAAAAGATGTTTCCTGGGGTAAATAGCAGTAATTATGTACTACATTACCAATACAGAGAAGGACAGAGTTGCTAATGCAAACTAAGTAATAACATGATCCTTTCACCTTTGGAAATTTCTAGCTTGGAATATGTTCAGTTAATCTAAAAATTAGTACTGACCTTCTTACACACAATTCAGAAATATCCTATCAAATCACAGTCACAAAGAATTAGCCTATATGCCTAAGTGCCCAAGAATAATAACATAAAGACTTCAGAAAACTCAAGTGAATGGCCTAATTTTTAAGGAATTCTCAAGTTTGGCCCCTAACAACTACAAGTCTGGCCAGGTTTTTAAAGTACCATAGATTCTCTAGTAAAGAGATTTCTGAGCCTGGAAATGCAGATATCTTTTTTGCAGTTCTGGTTTCTCATATTTAAGGAGATAGCTTTAAGGACTTTGAAGGACTAGGAGAATGCCCACCCTATCTCTCACTTTTTTCCATAGGTTTATTAACCTGAAGTCAAATACATCTTCCATTAACCTCTACTCTGCTGAAAGGAGAGTGGATTTGCTGGTCCTTTTCTGGCATAACCTTGTATATAATACTATGGCCTATAATGTTATTAAAACAATCTTGTAGACATGAATTCATAAATAATTTGCCATTACAACTTCTATGTCTCATTGTGCATAAAGCCAGGAAAAGGATTCAAAAGGAAGAAACATATTCTAACAACTACCATGACGCGTACCTGACCTATGCCCTTATTTGAGGATTAAGGTGCTATAAATGCTCTTTGAAAGAAAAATAAAAACAGATTTCTTCAATCTACTCAACACCCCCTTGCTATATTTTAACAACAGCCTCACAATGCAGAATTTAAATTATCTGTAAAATTGTAGTAACTTTTGAAGGTTTAGCTTAACAAACACCTTGGCTAAGATTGGCCTCATTTAAATACAAGTTTTACATTTGCACCATTCTGAAAGGTCAAATTAATGTTTAATAGCGTTCCATAGAAAGCAATACATTAACAGTTGGCTTCCTCATAAAATTGCTAACAAGAGCCTACAACAAGAAGCTAGTTTTTCATATCCCAGTCTTAATTATATTCTCTGCCAACCACCTTCCTAAAACGGAAAACAATGGAACATGTGGGAACATGTTTCCATGATCTAATGCCACCTCTTCCATGTCTTTCATCAAGTGTTCTAACAGACCCACTCTGCAGTCATACTAACACAGAATAATTCCCTGACTCTATCAGTTCATTCTCAAGCAATACGCTTTTTTTGCTTGAAACCCTATGACTTTCATTTAATTTACAAATTAACCAATACATAAGACCAAAGTTTCCAACCGATTCTTGCTCTATTAACGAAAAAGTAGCATTAGTCTCTGCCCCTGGCAACCAATCTGATTACTCAAGGACACTGGGGTAAAACTGTCACCAACCACTCCACCTCCCGCCCCTCATATGGCTTTTGGGGCCAGATGAACTCATCTTCTGATGTAAATGTAAGTTTTCACTTGTCACTGATCTGAAATGACCCAGAGGGGTGGGGAAAGGAGGAAGGGCGGAATGAATGAAGAACTCTCCTTTCCGCCAGCTCAGGATGTGTATCCGAGCCGACACAAGCCCCACAAGCGGCCACCCCAGATCTCTAAGGCTGGGAATGCGGAGGTCTCTCCCTAACCACTCTTCTCCCGCCACGCCACCTAAAGCTGGGAAACCAGGGACAGTGGCGCGGGGGTGGGGACGGGGATGGTGGAGGTGGTTTGGGTACAGAAGAGATACGCCAACTAGCCAACTATTAGGGTGAAGTCCCTTGCCCTTGAAGGAGGTGCAGCTCTGCCAGGCGAGTTGGTCCGCTCCCCACCCAGGCCCGCAACCCGCGGTCTGCAGAGGCTGCACCTGCCATATAGCAGGGCTCGCTCGGCGCGCTTCCAAGGGGTCAGCAGAGAAACGCAGCAGGCAGGACAAACAGCAGGGTCGGGAGAAAATGTTTCTTAGGGTTGGGGTTTGGGTCAGAAGAGGTGCTTACGGTGTACATCTGTCGCTGTACTCATTGGCGATGGTCTCTATGCCGCCGCTCCTCGCTACAGCAATGTAGCAGTTGAGAAAGCCGAGGTCAATGCCAACCACAGACATCCCGCCGCCTGATGAACGGGGTGCTGGTGCTGAAGTCTCTGGTGCGGGATTCGCGTCCTCTCCTGGTCTGTTGCTGCTGGAATTGCGACTCCTACGAGAAGCAAAGGAGGGATGACGCCAAATCGCTACGCAGGAAATCTAGGGCAGGGCGTCGGGGAGCCAGGAGGGGGGAGCGTCCGCCTGCGCCGCAGCCTCCGCCGGGTCCCGCTGCCTGAGTCTCTCCCACTGCGGTTCGGCGGCCTCTAACCGGCAGTTACTGGGGTCTGCGCCTGCGCGCTCGGTCACCGTGGGAAGCGCGAGCCTCTTACTCCAGGCCCGAAACTGCTTCTAGCCTCGGTTTCGACCGCTGTCGTCAGCACTCGGGCAACGGCTGCCCGAAGAGCCGCGGGTTCGAGAAAGATCTGGAAAATGGAGGCAGCTGGGCCAGCCAGGGAGTGGGAGGAAGGGGAAGGCGGAGCAGGAGAGAAGCAGAGGGAAGAGGAGGGGAAGTGGAGTCACTCGCTCGCCATCGCGCGGAAGCTGGGCGCACTGCGGCTGGGTTATCCGAGAGGTGGCCGCCAGCTAGGAGGGTTTGCAAACGTGTTTGGAAGCACCCTTGTTGGTTGTTGTGGCAACTAGAGGCATGCCGATTGCAGCGGCTGGGAATTGTTGAGACTTGCCCAAAGCCAGGCGCACAGCCTCGCAAACCCGAACCCAGCGCCGCCACCTTGCCTCTTCCCCTCGTAGCCCGCCCGTGCACACACCCGCAGCCTGCGCACACACCCGCCGGTCTCGCCGCCCCGAGGGGCCCATGTGCCGCCGGCCAGCGCGTTCTGCAGCGCGCACCCTGCCGCGGACCCTGTGCCGTATGCCGCGCCCGGCTCTGTGATGTGGCGCCCATTGTGCCGCGCGGCCGCCACCAAGGGGCGCCGGCGATCCCCTAGGAAAGAAGTCCTTTTTGCTTCACAAGCTGCATTTTCTTATGAAACTCGATTGTATGAATTTCAGGGTTTTTTCTTTCTCCTCTTCTTCTCCTACTTCCTTCCAGGGCTTGAAACATCAAAAGCCCAACTAATGTCAATAAACCAGACACACTGACGATTTTCTTCTCATATAGGAATCCTGGTGTGGCGCTGTAGGATAGCACTGGGCTGCTAACCACAAGTTCGGCAGTTAAACAAACTCACCAGCTGCTCCTTGGAAACCCAATATACCGTCGCTATGAGTCAGAACTGACTTGAGGGCACACAACAACAAATGTTCCTTTACATCATTCTAAACTCTTCTATTGTCCCTTACCTCTGAAAACCAGTTTTACAAGAAAGTGACCTTAAGTTTGTTTGTCACCATGACACCAGTCAAGCCTGTGCCTTGGCTCCCAGCTGCTGCTGCCCTTTGTCCCGCAGAAAAGGAACCTGGTGTGACTCAGCTGTCTTCCCTCTTGAATATTGTGTTGCCAGCCTGCAATTTAACCAAGTTACGAAGTTCACACTTACGAAGTTTGGGTGTGTTGTTCCTTCTTGCTCAACTTTTTGAGTGTTTCCTGTTCCATATTTCTTGCTGTCTTGAAAGTAGACATAGGACTTTCACCAGATTCTTTACTGCCCTCATTGTTCCCAGATGTCCGTTTGTTAAAAGAACTTAGACTTTTTACTACTACCAATGCTGCAAGAGCAGCAGCCACAAATGTGGCTATCGCTCCTGCTGCTGTTACTATGAAGAACATGAAATCCATTTTCAAGAGCAAAACTGAAGAAAGTGGAATGTACAAGATGATATCCACTCTCTCTCACCAAATTAGGGAATCACACCTCTTTTCTTCTGTACCTCCATTTCACTAGCACACAAGAGACATGGTCTCTTACAGGTCAACGCCTGGCTTCTCAGCCCACGCAGGACACGGTCTCCCAGGAGGCAGTGCGCAAACAGAGCAGGACTGGGTACTATGGCCCCTTCAGAACCCTAGGGCCTCGCTCAGCCTTAGCCCTGCTGGCAGCCAGGACTTCAAGCACCTCTGCTAAGTTGTGGTTCAGCCATCAATCTTTTGGACCTAAATTTATTTCAGAAAAATTTGAAACTCTTTTGGGACCATGTATATATCACTGTCTTTAAAACGTCAGGGTATGTGAATGATGTTTCTATAATAACAAAGTAAAAAGAAACGAGGTCAGAAGGAAGGAGTTATTATCTTTGTGTACTTTACAATTGCTGGAAGTGAGTATAAAATCATGATAGATTTTGAGAGTTATACAGACGGGTTGTAGTTCTAGGCTCTCCTAATTTACTAGCTATGTGACCTTTGATAAGTTAAAAAGAAGTTAAAAAGAGGACAAAGATACCTATAGAGCCGATTTTATAATTATATAAGATAATGAAAGCATAGCACATCAAAAAGTCAATAAATGGTAGTTATGCTATTATTAATTACTATGGTTACATGTTGTTGTTGTTAGGTGCCATCGAGTCAGCACCGATTCATAGCAACCCTATGCACAGCAGACGGAAACACTGCCCGATCCTGGGCCACCCTCACTACTGTTGCCATGCTTGCCACCTGGCCAATCCATCTCATTGAGAGTCTTCCTCTTTAAGGGAGGGAAAATTATTCATCTGCTAGGGGGTAGACACATGTTACATGGATGGCAGGGCAGGCAATATACAAGAGAGAGGTTAGTGGGTGAAAGATGAAGACCACAGGCGACACAGGGAGAAATGCTGTAAGGAGAATAGACATAAATACTGTTAACTAACTGTTCGTATATGGAGGAGATTGCAACCATGTGATCTGTTAACTGTAAAGCTGATGATCTGCTCTGTAAACCTGAATTCAATCCACCAGAAAAAGTTTAAAAATTATTAATCATTTATTGAGATTTTCTCACCTATCCTTTAATCTGTTAATGTGAATAATGTTAATATTTTCTCATATCCTTACTTTCTTAAGATAAAGCCCACCAGATTATATGATTCTGTTTTGTTTTTTGGTAGCTACAATTTATCTTTTTT
>NW_006408871.1:1887592-1905666 GCF_000296735.1 Chrysochloris asiatica | reverse complement strand
GAGGGTGTAAATCTTTACGGGAGTAGAAAGCCTCATCTTTCTCCTGCGGAGCAGCTGGTAGTTTCAAACTGCTGACCTTGCGGTTCACAGCCCGAGTCGTAACCACTACGCTACCAGAGCTCCTTATATGGATGGGTTTATTTCTCAATTCTCGATTTTGTTCCCTTGATGAATGCATGTTTCATCGTACCAGTACCAGGCTGTTTTGAACACTGTAGCTATATAATACATTTTGAAGTTGGGGAGTGAGAGGTTTCCAACCTTATTCTTCTCCTTAAGCAGTGTTTTGCTTATCTGGGTCTCTTTGCTTTCCATATAAAGTTTGTAATGATTTTTTTCCATCTCTTTGAAGACTGTTGTTAGTAAGACTGTTGTTAGTATGTGGATTGGGATTGCATTATATGTGTAAATTGCTTTGGGCAGTATTCACATTTTCACAATGTTAAGTCTTACTATCCAGGAGCATGGTACATTCTGCCATTTTTGTAGGTCTCTTTGGGTTTCTTTTAGCAGTGTTTTGTAGTTTTCTTTTTATAAGTCCTTTGTTTCTCTGATTACATTTATTCCTAGATATTTCATCCTTTGGGCAGCTATTGTAAATGGTATTGCTTTTCCTAATGTCCTTTTCAACACTATCATTTTTGGTATAGAGGAATCCAACTGATTTTTGGTTGTTGATCTTTTATCCTGCCACTATGCTGAATCTTCCAATGAGGACTAGTAGCTTTGAGTCTTTGGGGTTTTCTATGTATAGAATTACATGGTCTGCAAATAGAGAGAGTTTTGCTTCCTCTTTGCCAATTTGGATTCCTTTAATTTCCCTGTCTTGCCATATAGCTCTGACTAAGACTTCCAGCACAATATTGACTAGGAGTGGTGATAAAATGGCATCCTTGTCTGGTTCCCATTCACAGAGGGAAGGCTTTCAGTTTCTCTTCATTGAGAGTAATGTAGGCTGTTGGTTTTGTATATATGCTCTTAATTATGTTGAGGAATTTCCCTTCAATTCCTACTTTGTTGAGTGTTTTTATCAGGAATGGATGTTGGATTTTGTCAAATGCCTTTTCTGCATCCATCGATAGGATCATGGGGTTCTTTTTTAAAAATCTTATTTATATGGTGGATTCCATTGATCATTTTTCTAATGTTGAACCATCTTTGCATCCCTGATATGAATCCCACTTGATCATAATGTAGCATCCTCTTGATGTGTTCCTGGATTCTGTTGGCTAGGATTTTGTTGAGAATTTTTGCATCTATGTTCATGAGGGATATTGGTCTATAATGTTCTTTCCTAGAGACGTACTTCCCTGGTTTTGGTATGAGGGTTATGCTTGCTTCATAAAATGCATTAGGGAGTTTTCCATCCTCCTCTATATTTTGTAATAATTTGAGTGAATTGGTGACAACTCTTCCCTGAATGTTTGGTAGAACTCACCAATGAAGCCATCTGGGCCTGGACTTCTTTTGGTTGGGAGTTTTTTGATGACCTGATTAATTTCTTCTTTTGTTATGGTTCTGTTCAGGTTTTCTACTTCACTGTGTGTAAGTTTAGGTAGGTGGTGTTTTTCTAAAGATGTATCCATCTCTTCTAAATTTTCAAATTGTTGGAGTACAACTCTTCATAGTATTCTGTTATTATCCTTTTGATTTCCTTTGATTCCATTGTGACATCACCCATGTGGTTTCTAGTGCATGTTATTTGTGTCTTTTCCCTCTTTTCTTTTGTTAGGTTTGCCAATGGTCTGTTCATTTTGTTAATCCTTTCAAAGAACCAGCTTCTTGTCCTGTTGATTCTTTCTATGGACAGGGGCATGGCCACAGAGGACTAGAGCAAAGAGTGAAGTGTCCAGCTGATATGAAGTGAGGGGAGATGCATAAGAACACCTATAATTGCAGATAGTACCCATTTGACCTGGCTTAAATGACTGGGTGACCAGAACTCTACTAGAGGAAGAAAGAAGAGAGAAAAAAAGATAGTAATCATTTACAATTTGATGAACTTGACCTATGCTTGTGGATGTAGTAGCTCAAAAGAGGGAATAAATCTTTACAACAAGGATCATTCCCACCTTCTTGGTACACAGTGTTTACCAGGATGGGCAACTTAGACATTGGCTACCCAAAATGGGAGGGTGGGGACTACAAAGGCATGAAGTGACTGGCTTCCGAGCTTTCAACAGTGAGCCTAGTTTCAGAAGGTACAAGAGAAGGTAGAATCTTTACTGAGTGGTTTCCAACATGTCTGGATGGGGTGGTGAAAGGAGATGGGGATAAGACTTTTGTGGCTCAATAGTGAATAATTGCTATCAGGACTGATTTTGAGTGTTGCAAATATAAATGTAGATGTTTTGTAAGGAGGGGAGTGGCTGATATTGCAGTCTAGGAGTAGAAGACCCTGGGACCATCAAGGGAGAAGAGCGGAGTGCGGGACCCTATCCAGAGAAGCAGTGACATCAGAGATGGAGGCAGAGAAGACAATGCGGAGAGATGGAGTGGCTGGAGACTCTGAACTCTGGGAGGTAGAGGGTCTGTGTGTTGATGGCCAGGGGACGGACTTGTGGGGTGTACCCTTTGGCTGTTTGATGATGCATGCAGGGAACTGTAATTATTGCAATGAAATGAAATAAGATAGGATGAATGTAAAACTAATGTTCTCCCATGTAAATGATGACATAATTCAAAATAAAAACTAAAAAAAAAACAAACACCAAACAACTCTCTTCTTTATTTTCTTCTGTTTTAACTTCTTAGTAGCGATAAGACATTAAATCCATGAGCCTTACCTATCCTGATTTTCAGTCAAGGAAAGATGGAAATAGGAAAGTTCCATCATTAGAGCAAAGTCTATGAATTGTTTTATTGCCAAAAATGATTCATTTAGACTTGCCACGATATTCTGTTTCGTACAATACTCTAAGCAAATACAAATAAAAATAGTTGAGGAAGTTTATGGATAAGTTCTGATACTAGGGTTTTTCCATGAAAACTTGATTTATTCTTCACAAGTCTTTAAATTCAATTTACCTCCATGATTTCCTGTATTGATACAAATGGAGTGGATCCAGGGAAGACTTAAGCAGACATGTCTGTTAAACAAACAGCCAATAAAATTTTGAAGTTCTGGTAAAGTCTAAGTATTATCTTTTAGTATTGCCTTTCACATTTTCCTTTTAGTGTCTCCTGGCTCTCCTATTAGACATGTGTTGTTGTTGTTGTTGTTGTTGTTGTTAAGTGCCGTCGAGTCGGTTTCGACCCATAGCGACCCTGTACAGTGTTTCCGAGGGTGTAAATCTTTACAGGAGTAGAAAGCCTGATCTTTCTCCCGCAAAGCAGCTGGTAGTTTCGAACCGCTGACCTTAAGGTTCGCAGCCCAATTCGTAACCACTACGCTACCAGAGCTCCTAGAATCTCCTTATTCTATCATCTATGCCTCTTAGCCTTCTTTTGTCTTTTTTTTTTAACTTGTCATTGTGAATTGAGTGAAGGTTTACAGACAAGATCATCAACTTTACATTCAGCAAATCATACACTTTTTTTCATCTCAATGATTACAATCTGTTTCATGTAACAACAGTTACCCTGTTTCCTCCCTGTGGTTCCCATCTGGATTCCACCCAATTCCTATCCCCTCTCAACTTTGTCCATAGGAAAGTGTTGCCTTTTTGTCTTGAATGGTTGACTGCTCCATGGAGAATATGACTTGCTGTCCCCCTCGTAGCACCCCCATCAATAAACCTGTCTATTGCTTGCCTGAAATTTGGGATATAAGGGTAAGTTCCTTTCCAGACCTGAAGGGTGGTCAAGGGCCATAGTCTCAGCTTCCTCTATTACTTTCTGGCCAGTAAACTAGGACTTTTTTTTTTACCCCCAGTGAATTAATTTTGAGGTTTTTTTTTTTTTTTTTTTTACCACATTTTCTCCCAATCTAGATGAGATCCTCTAGTGGGATCCCTTTCAGAGCAATTGGTAGTAGTAGCCTGGCACCATCTAGTTCTTCTGGTATCAGAGTTGTGGCTATTGATGCTCACATGTTTCATTAGTCCATTGGACTAATTCACTCCAAGCCTCTTTAATTCTTATCACTCTTTTTTCTTCTGCACATGAAGAGACCTTAGCTGTACCTTAGCCACTCATGGGCTTTCAAGATCCCCAGTGCTACTCACCCAGTCAGGATGGAGAACATTGTGTTTGTGAACTATGTTATATGACAGTTGATCATGGTGTTCCCTGAGACTATGGCCTTAAGCTCCCAGACCCATAAATTCATTGACTTAGGATGTATTTCAGTAACCTCATATGCATGTGAAATTTAGACAATGAATAAGGAAGACCCTAGAAGAATTTTGAGTTAACAGTGTTGGAGGAGAATATTCAAAGTACCATAGAATTGCAAAAGAACAACAAATCTGTACAGCCAGAATATTCCTCAGAAGACAAGATGACAGACTTTGTCTCTCAAACTTGGGACATGTTATCAGAAGGGACCAGACCCTGGAGAAGGACATCATGCTTGGTAAAGTGGAGGGTAATGAAAAAAAGGAAGACAAACAAGATGGATTTGCCCAGTGGCAGCAGCAATGGGCTCAAGCATAGCAATGATTGTGAGATTGCTACAGGACCAGACAGTGTTGCATTCTGTTGTGTATAGAGTTAATATATATTGATACCTATTTGACAGCATCTAACAACAACAACAATGGCTAATGATCATGAATATTTCTTCATATGTTTGTTGACTGCCTATTGAAGTGTCTGTTCATGTCCTGTGCCCAATTTTTAATTGGGCTGTTTGTCTTTTTCTTGTGGAGGTGTTGAAGTGTTCTATAAATTTTAGATATTAGTTCCTTGTCTGATAAGTTGCTGCAAAATTTTTTTTCCTTGTCTGGGTTCTCTTTCTACACTTTTGGTGAAATTTTCTTCTTCTTTTTTTTTTTTAAATTTTTATTGTGAATTGAGTGAAGACTACCAGACAAGATCATTGACTTTACATTCAACAAATTATATGCTTTGTTTCATCTCAATGATTACAATCTCCTCCCTGCAACAGCAGTTATCCATCCTACTTCCTCCCTGTGGGTTCCCTTTTACATCTTATATTTCACAAGTGAACAAAGCAAAAATATTTGATGTACACATACAAACCAAACATTAAATGTCCAAATGGCATATTCTGCAAGCTAGCCTCCTGTCCTCAGGCACACTGCCTAACTCATTCCTGGGCCTAGAGCCCGCAGCTGCTCCATCTCTCCATGCCACTGTCTCTGTGGTCACCACTTTTCTAAGTAGAATCTCACGCTCCATTCATGCTCTTCCTTCTTGATGGTCCTGGGATTGTCTATTCCTGAGATGAAAGATTAACTGCTCCCTGCTTTTAGTCACACATCTACAATTACATTTGTGACAACCACAATTAATCCTGCTAACAATTACAATTGAAACATAAAATCCTATTAGCATCACACCCATCCCTATTCATCAGATCCATCTAGCAAATACAAAACTATTCAGTAGGGATTCTATCTTCACTCATTCTGAAACTAAGCAAACTCATTAAAGCTTGCAAATCAGCCACTTTGTGTCTCCATAACCTCACATTTTTGATAGCCAATGTCTAAATTGCCCATCCCTATCAAGCCAGTGGACTCCTGGTGTGGCGCTGTGGGTTAATGGGCTTGACTGCAAAGTTGGTTTGAACAGCAATGTTGGAGGTTTAAGCCCACCAGCCGTTCCTCGGAAACCCTATACAGGGTTGCTATGGGTCGGAACTGATTTGACGGTACTTCACAACAACTACATCAATCCAGTATACTGAGGAAGCAAGCTTGATCCTTAATATAAAGAATCCTTCCATTCCAGTTGAAATTTTAAGCAAGTACATCCATAAGCAAAGGTCTAGTTTATCAAATTGTAGCAATTTACACTTGCTCAAGTATCAAGCTTCTTTATTTTCATTTGGTCTTCTTCTGGCCAGCTAGCCATGTAAGCAAGGTCAAATGGATACTAACTACAAGTTCGGGAATTCACGTACACATCCCTGCACTTCAGACCAACTGGCCACTTTACTGTCAGCTCTAGCCTCCAGTGGCTAGGTTGGTGCCCGTAAACTCAGGAGTTCACACATTTCCCTAAACTTCAGACCAGTCAGCCCTTCCTCTTTTCTCTCTCACCTCTAGGTCAATAGGTGTCAATGGAACATGGTCAAATTCAGCCCATGTCTTCATTGCTGCATTTACCTCACTTCCACTCACAAATAGACGCGGGTGGTAACCAGCAAGCATACAAGCTTATAGGTTCCCTTTGAGTTTCAGTCTTAGGAGGGGTTTTCCTTGATGGACTGACTTCTCGCCTTGATGCCTCCAAAGAAAACAGCTTATTTAATATTCTAACATCCAGTTTCCTTATTTTCTGCAGATCTTTCTTTCAATAAGATTTTTCTGTACTCCAGCAGTTCTGGGTTGGTCTGCATAGCTTTTCAAGTGGGAATGCCCCAATTCAGAAGATTCTGGGTAGGGCTCAGGATTCCCCCTGAGGGCCATACTCTACAAAGGTTTAACAAGAAACCTATTTCCCTAGGAAAATTCTAATTCCCTTTTTAGCAAATCCAATCAGTTATAGGCTGAAGATGGGCTGACAAGCTTTCTCTATTCATAACTCCCAATATTTATTTCTATCATATTTAAGTGTCTATTTTATAACAGTAGCAGGGTAAACCAATATCCACAACACAAACACCTAAACATTTCCCCCCTCCTTTACACATTCAGACTATGCTTTGATTGCTGTATTGCAGAACATTGTTGTTTCAAAGTTATGTATAAATCACTATTTACCTCTTATCTCACTTAGGTCATTCATACCTTCCTAACTCTTCCCTTATCTTCACTGTTCATCTGCCACCCTCCCACATATCTATTGCCCTCCCCCTTCTTTTATATTGTCCTCCCTGGCACTTGAGCTAATATGTGTCTACCCTCTAACCTATGAATTACTCTACACTCCCTGCCATCCCTGGTAGGCATCAAAGAATATTTTATTACAGAAATATTTTCTTAATCTTTTAGAATAATGGTCTCATGCGATACTTGTCCTTTTGTGATTGATGAATTTCTCTCACCAGTGACTAATTTCCTCAAGTTTCTTTCATATTATGAGATTTTTTCAGATTCACTTTTATTCTTCAAGGTTGCATAGTATTCCATTGTGTGTATGTACCAAAGTTTGTTTATCCATTCTTCCCTTGATGGACACTTAGGCTGTCTCCATCTTTTTGCTATTGTGAATAGTGCTGGGATGAATATTGGTGTGCATTTATCTACTCATGTCCTGGCTTGTATTTCGTGTGGATATATAACAGGTAGACATATTTCTGGGTCATAAGGTATTTCTATTTCCAACTTTCTAAGGAAGTGCCATACGGTGTTTTAGAGTGGTTGAACCATTTTACATTCCCACCAGCAATATAGGTGGGTCCCAGTGTCTAAACACCCTCACTAGCATTTGTTGTTTTCTGTTTGTTTTTTTAAACTTTGTTGTTAATGTTAGTGTGAGATAATATCTCATTGTTGTTTTGATTTGCATCTCTCCTGGGAGTCCTGGTGTGGTGCTGTGGGTTAATGCGCTGGACTGCAAAGTTGGTTTGAACCACAAGGTTGGCATTTCAAGTTCACCAGCTGCTTCTAGGAAACCCTACACAGGGTTGCTATGGGTCAGAATTGACTTGACATCATGTAACAACAACAGCAACATTAGCTAATGGCTAATGATTGTGAAAATCTTGGTCTTTTCATGTCCTGTGATCATTTGTGTGTGTGTGTGTCTTTATCTTGTAGAGGTATTGGAGGTTTGTATAAATTTTAGAGATTAGTCCCTTGTCTAATACATTGTTGCAAATTTTTTCCCCCAGTCTGTGGGGTCCATTTTAGTGAAAAAAAAATTTTTTTTTTGGCTGGATAGTATACTTTATTGATGGTATATGACAAGACTGGGCTTTCTAAGCCCCTCCCCTTTTGGCACCACCCTTCAAGTGAGCCCCAGCCTTCTCCAAGGTTGTGAAGACACCAGTGGACTCTACAACATATTCAGCACTTAGCATCACCCCACTTGATGTTGGTGGGATCTTGCTCCTGGAAGACAGAGATGGGCTTCCTATTGATGATAAGATGCCCATTCTCAGCCTTGAATTCTCAGCCTTGACAGTCCCATTGAACTTGCCATGAGTAAAATCATACTGGACCATGTAGACCATGTAGTTGATAGTTGAGGTCAATGAAGGGGTCGTTGATGACAACAACCTCCACTTTGCCAGAGTTAACAGCAGCCCTGGTGACCAGGCATCCAATACGGCTAAAACTGTTGACTCCGACCTTCACCATCCTGTCTCAGGGATGTGGCTGGTACTGCAAGAGAAGCTACGGCTACCTGTCGAATGGGGAGGAGCAGAGAGCCTAGTAAAATCTTTTGATGCATGTAAGTTTCTAATTCTAGTAAGTCTCAGTCATCCATTTTGTCTTCTATTGTTTGTTTTTTGCAATGTTTGATAGTGTATGTATGGCATGTATTAGAGGCCCTAAGTTTGTCCCTATTTTTTCATTGACGTTCTTCATAGTTTGGGTTTTACATTTAGGTCTTAAATCTATGCTGAGTTTGTTTTTTTATACGGTGTGAGAAAAGGATCTTGTTTCATTCTTCTGAAAATTGATTTACAGTTTTGTCAGCACCATTTGTTGAAGATACTATCTCTTCCGCATTTAATGTGTTTTGATCCTTTGTCAGAGATTAGTTGACTGTGTTGGATGGATTTACTTCTGGGTTTTCAATTCTGTTCCACTGATCTATGTATCTTTCATTGTACTAGTACTAGGCTGTTTTGATCACTGTGGCTGTGTAGTAAATTTTAAGATCAGGAAGTGAGAGGTCTCCTACTTTGTTCTTCTTAAACAGTTCTTTCCTTATCCAAGGTCTCTTTCCTTTCCATATCAAGTTCATTATCATTTTTTTCATCTCTTTAAAGGATATTTTTAGAATCTGGGTTGGTATTGTGTTATATCTGTAGATTGCTTTGAGTTGTTGTTGTTGTTGTTAGGTGCCATCGAGTCAGTACCGACTCATAGCGACCCTATGCACAGCAGAACAAAACACTGCCTTATCCTGGGCCAACTTCACTACTGTTCTCACGCTTCAGTCCATCGATGCTGCCACTTGGCTAATCCATCTCGTTGGGTGTCTTCCTCTTTTTCTCTGACCTTCCACCTTACCAAACATGATATCCTTCTCCAGTGACTGGTCCCTCATGACACTATGTCTGCAGTATGAGAGACGAAGTTTGGCTATCTTGGCCTCCAAGGAGCACTCTGACTGCACTTCTTCCAGAACAGATCTATTGGTTCTTTTGGCAAACCATGGCACTTTCAATATTCTCCTCTGAAACCATAACTCAAAAGCATCAATTCTTCTATGGTCTTCCTTATTCACTGACCAGCTTTTGCATGCATATGAGGTTATTGTAAATACAATGGCTTGAGCCAGGCATACCTTAGTCCTCAAGCTGACATCTTTGCTCTTCAACACTTTAAAAAAGTCTTGCGCAGCAGATTTGCCTAATGCAATACAACGTTTGATTTCTTGATTGCTACTTCTGTGAGTGTTGATAGTTGATCCAAGAAGAATGAAGTCCTTGACAACTTCAATCTTTTCTCTGTTGATAAGAATGTTGTTTATTGGTACAATGGTGAGGATTTTTATTTTCTTTAGATTGAGATGTAATCGATACAGAAGGCTGTGCTCTTTGATCTTCATCAGTAAATGTTTTAAGTCCTCTTCACTTTCAGCAAGCAAGGTTGTATCATCTGCATATCGCAGGTTTTATGAGTCTTCCTCCAATCCTGATGCCATGTTTTTCTTCATATAACCCAGCTTCTCGGATTATTTGCTCAGCTATGGGTCGGAATCGACACGACGGCACTTAACAACAACAACAACAACAACATGTTGAATAAGTATGGTGAATGAATACAACCTTGTCGCACACCTTTCTTAATTTTAAACCATTCAGTGTTCATATGTTCTGTTCTAATGACTGCCTCTTGGTCCAGGTACAGATTCCTCATGAGCACTTTGCTTTGAGTAGTATTGATATTTTCCCAATGTTAAGTCTTCATATCCTTGAACATAGCATATTTTTCCACTTTTGTAAATCTCTTTTGGTTTCTTATAGCGGTGTTTGTTTCTTTGGTTAGAATTATTCCTATTATTTCATCTTTTGGGTGTCTATTGTAAATTGTACCATTTTCCTAATTTCCTAGAGCTGTCTTTATTAGTATAGAGGAATCCAACTGATTTTTGTACATTAATCTTCTACCGTGCCACTTTGTTGAATCTTTCAATTTCTTCCAGTAATTTTCTTGATGAATCTTTGGGTTTTTCTATGTATAGGATCATATCATCTGCAGATAGAGTTTTACTTCTTCTTTACTAATATGGATGCCTTTACTTTTCCTGTCTTGCCTTATAGCTCTGGCTAAGACTTCCAATACAATAGTGAATAAGAATGGTGATAAGAGGCATTCTTATCTGGTTCCTGATATCAAAGGGAATGCTTTTACATTTTCTCTCCATTGAGAGTAATTCTGGATATTGGATTTGTCTATATGTTCTTAATTATGTTTAGCAATTTCCCTTCAATACCTACTTTGTTGAGTGTTATTCTCAATAGGTGTTAAATTTTGTCAAATGCCTTTTCTTCATCAATTGATATGATCATGTGATTCTTTTCCTGTTTTAAAAAATTATATGGTGGATTACGTTGTTTTTCTAATACAGAACCATCCTTGTATCTCTTATATGAATCTCAGTTGGTCATGATATATTATTATTTTTTTTTTGATATGTTGCCGAATTCTGTTGGCTAGGTTTTTTTTTTAAGGTTTTTATTGTGGATTGAGTGAAAGTTTGCAGGGCAGATCATCAGTTTTACAGTCAACAAATCATGCACCTTGTTTCATTACAAAGATTATAATCTCCCCCATGTACCATCAGTTAACAGTATTTCTCTCTAGTCATGATAGCTTTTTTAAAAAAAATCAAACAAACAAACAAACAAAAAAAACCCACACCACTCAGGCATATATGATAATTTACACCTCCCAAGGGCACATTCTGCAAGTCTGCCTCCTGGCCACCAGCTCTTAGCCCTTCTTTTCCCATGAATCTAGAGTCCTCAGCCACTCCCTTCTCCATGACCTCATCTCTGTCTCTGTCTCTGGTGTTGCTATTTCTATGGATAAGGTCCCAAATTCTGCTTGTGCTCTTTTCCCTTAATGGTCCTAGGGTCCTCTGTTTCTGGACTGTAAGATTAAACACTCCCCTGTTTTTGTTACAAAACTTCTACCTTTACAATGTGGCAGTCGAAATTAGTCATGATAGCAATTATTCCCTATTGAATCATATGAATCTTATCCCATCTCTTTTCACCAGACCCCTCTAGACAAGATGAAAACTATGTAGTGGGAACTTTTTCTACACCCCCCCCCCACCATATTTTTAAACTAAACTCCCTCTTGAAACCTTGTAAGCCAATCACTTGGTGCCTTTATCACCCCCTCATTTTAGGTAGCCAATGACTAAGTTACCCGTCCTTATTAATCTTGTGTATGGAAGGGATAGCATTGATACTTAATGTGAAAACTCCTTCCCTGTCTGTTAGTATTTAGAGTTACTACCTCCATGAGTAAAGGAGCTCTGGTAGCGTAGTGGTTATGAATTGGGTTGCAAACCTCACAGTCAGCAGTTCGAAACTACCAGCTGTTGTTCCACAGGAGAAAGATGAGGCTTTCTGCTCCCGTAAAGATTTATAGCCTCAGAAACCCTGTACAGGGTCGCTATGAGTTAGAACCGACTCCACTGCACATAACAACAACAACCTCCATGAGTATAAGTCAGGTTTATCCAATTATAGCAATTTACCCTCGTTTCCTTTATCAAAAACATTTTTTTGTAATCTTCCTCTAATCAAGTTCTGATTATCAAGCCATCAAGGCTAAGTCAAATGGGTACTGTCTGCAAGTTTGGGTGTTCTTGTGCGTCTCCCCTCACTTCGTATCAGCTGGATGCTTCACTCTCAGCTCTAGCCCTCTGTGGCTATGTCCTTGTCCATAGGCTCAAGTGTCTCCAAGTCTCTCCACATTTTGGACTAACCAGCCCTTCCTCTTCTCTCTCTCATCTCAATGTCAACAGGAGTCAATGGACTGTGGTTGAACTCAGCCCATTTCTTCATTGCTTTCTTTTCCCCTCTTCTACTCACCAGCAGACCAATGTGGTCTTCAGCAAGCTTACATGCCAGCTCATGTGTTCCCTTTGAGTTTCAGTCTTAAGAGGGGTATCTGTACTATTTTTATTAGTGCTCTCTCATCTTAAAAAAATACTTTAAATCATTTTAAACATTAAAATTTCATAGTTTCAGAGAATTTTATCTATTTTTAGTTCTTTTAAGTGCTAATTTGTCTGTCTGTTGCACCCAACCTTGCCACTTGGTACTTACCTTACCTAATTCATGATTTTTTTTACCCTAAATTCATCTTCAGTTAAGACTATTATTATTATTATTATTGTTATTTTTTGCTCTAGGTTGTGAAGTGAATGAGATGTTTTGTATTTGTTTCTATCAGAACCCTGAAGGGGTTTCACTGGTCCTATAGTTAATGCTGTTGAGAGTTGGTTTTAACTCATAGCAACAATGTACAGAACTTCTAAGGAGTGGTTGGTGGGTTTGAACCACTGACCTTATGGTTAGCAGTCCAGTGCTTATCGTACAGCATTACACCAGGACTCCTTTCACTAGTCCTAGACCAGTCTGTTTTTCAACTGGGAGCTCTGGTAATGCCTAGAGGGACAAAATATAAAGTGTAGCTGAAGCCTAGGGTTAGATCATGAAGGACATTGTAAGCCATCCTAAGTAAGCTTTATCCTAGAGGTCAGCAATTTCTGTTTTCAAGAATGAATACTTATTTTTAATGTCAAATTTAACATTCCCTTCAATTAGGAATGTAGGCACATGTCTCTTTGATGTTTTCACCAACAAAAATCAGATTATTTTCATACCACATTATAATTGTTGGACACATCTCAAAACAACATTCATGGTTATCACTATTTTGAAATTCCAGTAATTACTAGAGCAGTTGTTAAATTTTATGAATTAAAAAGAAACATGCATTATATCACAAATTAAAAAATATATCTTAATGACTACATTTCAAATATTGTTTCCTTTGTAACTATGTATTTTATTTTATGCATTAAATATTTTTATTGCAAGAAGGGGTTCATAGGCTTCACAAGGTTGCCAAAGAGGTTGACAGCCCAAAAATTGTTAAAGATTCCAATCTAGGGGTTTATAGCAAAGGTAACTGGGACCTGAAGTTCATGGAAAAGATACCCTGCTAGCTTGAAATGCTCACCTCCCAATCATTGTCTTTATTATGGCATCTTAACCTTTACCCTCATTGATACTGAGGTTATTAAAATAACTGACATGAGCAATAGCAAGCCCTGAATTAAAGCAGTGGCAGCAGAAATGGGAAGGTCAAATTACAAAGACATTTTAGGACTAAGAATGATGAAAATTGGTAATTCATTTGCTATATGGACAGATGTTTATTTGTACTTTATTGACTATATGAAGGCATCCAATGTGGTTCATAACTATGGATAACATTGCAAAGAATGGGTATTCCAGAATACTTAATTATGCTCATGAGAAACCTACAACTAGACCAAGAGATAGTCGTTATCACAGAACAAAAGGGGTACTTACTCAATCTGTATGTTAAGCAAATACTCTGAGAAACTGAATTATATGAAGAAGAACGTGGCATCCAGATTAATGGAAGAGTCACTAATAACCTGTGATATGCAAATGACGCAACATTGGTTGCTGAAAACAAAAAGGGTTTGAAATACTTACTGATGAAAATCAAAGACCACAATTTTCAGTGTGAGTTACACTTCAATGTAAAGAAAACAATCCTCACAATGGGACCAATAAACAACATCATGGTAAATGATCAATGGAGTCCTGGTGTGGCACTGTGGGATAAAGCACTGGACCACAAGATGGTTTTGAACCAGATGATGAAAGATATTGTATGCCATGCTAAGAAGTCAGCTTTATCCTAGATGCCAGAAATTTCTCTTTTAAAGAATGACTACTCTTTTTTAATGTCAAATTTAACAACTCATAGGGTCTCTATGAGTTGGAACCAACTCAATGGCACTTAACAGCAACAAAAAATGGAGAAAAGATTGAAGTTGTCGGAGTTCAATTTGCTTGGATCCACAATCAATGTTCATGAACATAGCATTCAAGAAATCAAATGATGTATTGCAATAGGCAACTCTGCTTCAAGACCTTTAAAGTGTTCTTTAGAGTGTTCAAGAGCAAAGATGTCAGTTTGAGGGTGAAGGTGCACCTAAACCAAGCCATGGTATTTTCAGTCACCTCACATGCTTTCTATAATGAAAGGTTGCAGACGAGTTGATGTATTTGCATCGTGTTGGAGAAGAATACTTTAAGTACCATGGACTGCCAGAACAACAAACAAATCTGTTTTGGAAGAAGTATAGTCAGAATGCTCCTTAGAAGAGAGGGCTTTGTCTCCGGTACTTTAGACATATTATTAAGAGGGACCAATCCCTGGAGAAAAAAATCATGCTTGGAAAAGTGAAAGGTCAGTGAAAAAGAGACCCCCAACAAGATGGATTGACACAGTGGCAGCAACAAAGGACTCAAACATAACAACAATTGTGAGGCTGGTACAGCACCGTGCAGTGTTTCACTCTGTTGTGCATAGGGTTGTTCTGACTCAGAACTGACTTGATGGCACCAAACAACAACAAATGTAAATCAAGGATCAAGGTGTCTAATGTTGGTACCTATTTAAAAGAGGAATGTAAAAAGGGTGTGGGGGTCTTGTCTGACCTTTTGTATCTTTATAAGGGGGGAAGGGGAGAATCACCATCAGCATCAGCCCTGTGTCAATTCCTATGTGGATGAGATTAGACATGTCTCTACCCTCTACTCTTCTGAGTTTTGTATGTCATTCCATTACCTTCTTGCCTGCATGACTTCTGATGAGAAATCAGAGCTGTCTTATTTATCTTTTCTCTGTTTATCATTATGCTATTTATTAGTCCAGTTGAGAGGATTTTTGTTTTATGTTGAGATGTACTCCATACTGAAGGCCTTTATTAGTTAAGTGCTTAAAGCCCTCTTGATTTCCAGAAAGCAAGATTGTGTCATCTGTATATCATAGATTGTTAATGAGTCTTTCTCCAATTTGATGACATGGTCTTCTTCATATAGTCCAGCTTTTCAGATTATTTGCTTTTATTGAATATGGTGAAATAATACAACCTGATATACACCTTTCCTGATTCTCAACCATGCAGTATTCCCTTGTTTGGTTGAAACAACTGCCTTTTGGTCTCTATATAGGTTAGTTGGTTATGATCCACATAGTATCAATAGTAGGAATATGAAATAGTAAGACCTTCTTCATGTGTTTCTAGTTTCTTACTTTCCTTGCAGAAGAGAGTCTGTTATGTTCATGTTTTATTTGGTTTCTTCTCTCTAGTAAACCTTGCTGTGAGGAACCAATGTGAAACTTACCAAAATAAATGTAGCTTCAGTAATTATAAAAATATAATTATTAACATAGAAGTTACCTTTCTTTTAGAGAATATATTCTGATGAATAAAATAAACATAAACAAAAGGAATAAAGCTCTGAAAATAGGATTTTAAACATTATTTGTGGAGAATGTTTTGGGGTAGGGAATTAAATTGCGCTCTAGGAGATAGAGCAAAAAGACCAGTTAGTTGGGTACCTTGCTATCTTGCACTGCTCACCTCTTAACCATTATCTATGAAAAAATGTAGAAGTGCCTCATAAAGTTTCCTAGAGAGCAGACTGCCAGATTTTTCCTCCCATAAAGTGGCTAATGGATTCAAATTGCGGACCTTTTGGTTAGCACCAAGGGCTTAAGCACTGTGTCTCCAGGGCACTTGAAATATACTTTTTGTTGTTGTTAAGTGCCATCTAGTGGGCTCCAATTTATAGTGACCCTGTTTAAGGTTTCTGACTAGCAGCTAGTGAGTTTCAGCTGCCAACCTTGTAGTTCAAATCGACTCTAAGGTCCACTGTTTATTCTATGTGCCACACCAGGTCTCAAAACATACTTGTTGTTGTTGTGTGCTGTGGAGTCAGTTCCGACTCATAGCGACCCTATACAGGGTTTCTGAGGCTGTAAATCTTTACAGGAGCAGAAAGCCTCATCTTTCTCCCCTGGAACAGCTGGTAATTTTGAACTGCTGACCGTGAGAGTGGTGGAGGGTGTCTGTGTGCCCGTGGAGTCGGTTCCAACTCATAGCGACCCTGTACAGGGTTTCCGAGGCTGTCTTTACTGGAGGAGAAAGCCTCACTTTCTCCTGGTGTTTCAAACTGCTAAGCCTGAGGCTAGCAGCCCAATTCGTAACCACTACGCTACCAGAGCTCCTTTAGTTATATTTAAAGGCCTTGGAAACCCTATACAGCGTCGCTAAGAGTCAGAACCTACTTGAAGGCCCTTAATAACAACACTGTACTTTTTTCTCTTAACATTTCCTTGTGAAATTTCCATGATTATTTTATTAATGATAACTCATCATCTTTATTTAGCAAGAGTTTAACAATGTACATTTTTAGTTCAGGGTAATAAGTAACATTTTTTATTTTCTTTATCCTAATTATCTTCCAGGCATCAAATAACAGGCTTTTGGTCTAACAATTTAGTGATCAAGTTCCTGTTTGTTCTGTATCGTTTGCTATTCAAGATTTTAAAGACTTCTTTCCTCTAAGCAAGTCTCTGTACAAAACATTTATACGGGCAATCCACAGAGTACAAATAGTTCTGTTCCTTAATCGGTCTATAATTTGAATTTATATTAAGTCAGAATAGTTAGTTCTAGATCATACCTGATGTCATTTCGTCAAATGTTTGTCTAAGTATACAGTATATAGTGTACTTTTTTATGCATAAAAACATTGAAAAAACTTTCAGATACACTTAAACATCTTTACCATAACAAAGCAACAATAATAATGTTATGATGGAAGTTATAAAGTAGCACTTGTTTGTTATTATGAACCATTGTATGTACCATGAATTGTTAACATAATAGGTTTTACTGGTTGGTCCGTGAATATGGGTTGTACTTAAAGTTGGATGTTCATATCCCAAGAACTGCCTATATTTTCTTAAGCTTTATATGGGAAAATATTTATCCTATTTGAAAACCTTAAATGCCTTCGTTTTTATCATCGTACTCGTTTATTGGAGTCCTGGTGTGGCACTGTGGGCTAATGCGTCAGACTGCAAAGTTGTTTGAACTGCAAGGTCGGTGGTTCAAGCTCACCAGCTGCTCCTCAGAAACCCTATACAGACAGGGTCACTATGGGTGGGAATAGACTCAAAGGCACTTAACAACAACAACAATCCTTTATTAAGCCACCACTCATCTGTCAGTTTGTCATGCTGTGGGGTCTTGTGAGTTGCTATGATTTTGAAAGCAATGCCATCGGTATTTTAAATAATCAGCAGGGTCACCCATGGTGGATGGGTTTCAGATGAGCATCCAAAAACAGACTGGGAAGAAAGAGAGACGACTACTTCCGAATCTTTAGTCACTGAAAACTTTATGAATAGCACAGAAACACTGTCAGATATAGTGCCGGAAAATGAGCCCCTCAGGTTGGAAGGTACTCAAAATGCGACTGGGGAAGAACTGCTTCCTCAAAGTAGAGTTGACCGTGATAACGCAAATAGAGTAAAGCTTGTGGGAGAAAAGCCCACAGGACCTTCATTTGTTGATGGGGCACAACTCAAAATGAAGAGAAATAGCTGTAAACATCCACTGAAAATCAGAACATGGAATATATGAAGTATGAATCTGGGAAATTGGGAAGTTGTCAAAAATGAAATGGAACGCATAAACATTGATATCTTAGGCATTAGTGAGCTGAAATGGACTGGTATTGG
>NW_006408871.1:1883227-1885722 GCF_000296735.1 Chrysochloris asiatica | reverse complement strand
TTAATTGTGCTCATAAGGAATCTGTACCTGGACCAACAGGCAGTTGTTCGAACAGAACATGGGAACACTGAATGTTTAAAAATTAAGAAAGGTGTGTGACAAGGTTGTCTTCTTTCACTATACTTATTCAACCTGTATGCTGAGCAAATGATCAGAGAAGATGGGTTCTATGAAGAAAACAGTGGCATCAGGATTGGAGGAAGACTCATTAACGACCTGAGATATACAGATGATACAACCTTGCTTGCTGAAAGTGAAGAGGACTTAAAACATTTACTGACGAAGATCAAAGAGCACAGCCTTTGGTATGGATTATATCTCAATGTAAAGGAAACAAAAATCCTCACCACTGAACCAATAAACAACATTCATATCAATGGAGAAAAGATTGAAGTGGTCAAGGACTTCATTCTTCTTGGATCAACTATCAACACTCATGGAAGCAGCAGTTAAGAGATCAAATGACGTATTGCATTAAGCAAATCTGCTGCACAAGACCTTTTTAAAGTGTTGAAGAGCAAAGATGTCAGCTTGAGGATTGAGGTGCACCTGACCCAAGCCATGGTATTTTCAATAACCTCATATGCATGTGAAAGCTGGACTGTGAATAAGGAAGACCGTAGAAGAATTGATGCTTTTGAGTTATGGTGTTGGAGGAGAATATTGAAAGTGCCATTGTCTGCCAAAAGAATCAATAGATCTGTTTTGGAAGAAGTGCAGCCAAAGTGCTCCTTACAGGCCTAGATGGCCAAACTTGGTCCCTCATACTTTGGACATATTGTCAGGAAGAACCAGTCACTGGAGAAGGATATCATGTTTGGTAAGGTGGAGGGTCAGAGAAAAAGAGGAAGACCCCCCAACGAGATGGATTGGCCAAGTGGCAGCATCGATGCACTCAAGTGTGGTAACAACAGTGAGGTTGGTACAGGACCAGGCAGTGTTTCGTTCTGCTGTACATAGGGTCATTATGGATCAGTACTGACTCGATGTCACCTAACAACAACAATCTTTTATTGTGACAATGTCAATAGAAAAGATATTTTTTATTTTGCTTCTATGACTTTTTGCATTATGTTGACCACTGCCAGAAATCAATTAAATTTTCAAGGAAGTTAATATCCCCTCCTTGAATAGCAACACCAATATAGTAAAAAGTAGTTTATTATTGTTAGGTGCTGGTGACTCGGTTCCGACTTACAGTGACCCTATCTTGCACCATTTGCACAATAGTTTTGTTTGAGCCCATTGTTGTTGCCACTATGTCAATTCATCTTGTTGAGGGTCTTGCTCTTTTTCGTGACTTACCTCTTTACCAACCATGATGTCTTTCTTAGGGACTGATACCTCCTGACAACATTTCCAAAGTACAAGCGATAAAATTTCACCACTTCTTCCAAGACAGATTTGTTTTTCTTCTGACAGTCTGTGGTACTTTCAGTATTATTCCCCAATACCATAATTCTAATGTATCAATTCTTCTAAGGTTTTCCATGTTTATTGTTCAATTTTCACAAGCATACATGGCTAAGGAAAATATCATGGTTTGGGTCAGGTGCACCTTAGTACTTAAACTGATATCTTTACTCTTTAATACTTTAAAGAGGAAGGTGCTCTAGTACTATAGAGCTTACAAATCAGGCTGCGAACTGAAAGGTCAGCAGTTCAAAACTACCAGCTGTTCTGTGGAAGAAAGATGAGGCATTCTGCTCCCGTAAAGATTTACAGCCTCAGAAACCCTGTACTGGGTCACTATGAGTCGGGACTGACTCCACGGCACACAGCCACCACCACCACCACCACTTTAAAGAGGTCTTTTACAGCAGATCTGCCTACTACAATACACTTTTGATTTCTTGATTACTACCTCTTGATTTCTTGGTTACTGTTTCCATGAGTGCTGATTGTGTATCCAAGCTAATTGAAGTCTTTGACAACTTTTTTTTTTCCATTTAACATGATGTTATTTATTGGTCCAGTTGTGAGGACTTTTGTTTTCTTTACATTGAGGCACAAAATTCATACTGAAGGCTGTGGTCTTTGATCTTCATCAATAAGTATTTTAAGTATTCTTCCGTTTCAGCAATAAGGTTGCAATATCTGCATAGCTCATGTTAATGAGTCTTCCTCCAATCCTTATGCCATATTTTTCTTCAAATAATCCAGTTTCTTGTATTATTTGCTCAGCATACAGGAATATTTTTTTTTCTTAAATGTTTTATTGTGAATTATGTGATAGTTTACATGGGAGAACATTAGTTTTACATTCATTCTATCATATATCGTGTCTCATTGCCATGGTTAAAATCCCCTCCATGCAATCCTTCTCCCTTACCCCCCAGGTCTTCAGCACATAGTCGCTCTCCCTCTCTGGATCTAAAGTCTCCAGCTGCTCCATCTCTCCACTTCATCATCTCTGGCTCCATTTCAGGCATCACTGCTTCTCTGGGTAGGGTCCCGCTCTCTGCTCTTCTCCCTTGATGGTCCTAGGGACCTCC
>NW_006408871.1:1879087-1881990 GCF_000296735.1 Chrysochloris asiatica | reverse complement strand
TCACAGTCTTGTGCTGATTTCCCAATTCTTACTACTCATGCTGGTGCCACTAGACTCTGCCATCGTGCTGATGCTTCTCTTGGTCTCTGGTATTATAGCTCAATTTGTTTCCTGGGTTTAGGAGGTTCTCAGAGGAGGGACCCTGGTTCCAAAGGATGCATCTTTCTCCTTGTTCTTCTTGATGGCAGATCCCACCTAGCCTCTGCGATTGGCTACCTGTAAGCCTAACAGGATGGCAAAATTCCCCATAAAGGTTCCATGTGCCTTATTTGCATAGTCCCAGCCCCACAAGTCATCTTGCTTGGATCCATAATGAACACTTGTGGAAGCAGCAGTGAAGAAATCAAGCGAGGCATTCATTCCTTTAGGCAAATCTGTGGCAAAAGACCTCTTTAAAGTGTTTAAGAGCAAAGACGTCAGTTTGAGGACTAAGGTGTGTTGACTAAGCCATGGTATTTCCAATCACCTATATGCATGCAAAAGTTGGGCAATGAATAAGGAAGAGGGTAGAGGAACTGATGCATTTGAATTATGGTGCTGGAGAAGAATATTAAGATTACCATGGACTACTAGAAAGAACACATAAATCTATGTTGGACTAAGTACAGCCAGAATGCTTATTAGAAGCCAGGTTGGCAAGACTTCATTTCTTATGCTTCGGACATGTTATCAGGAGAGACCATGTTATCTAGAGAAGAACATTATGGTTGATAAAGTGGAGGGTCAGCGAAAAAGAGGAAGCCCTCCAGCCACAATGGGCTCAAGCGTAATAACAATTGTGAGGCTGACTCAGAACTGGGCAGCGCATAGATAGGGTTGCTATGAGTTGGAGCCTACTCAATGACACCAAACAACAGCAACAACCCCTACAAGGGTTTTATACACCTTATTTACATGGTTATCAGACTGTTCAATCCCTTGGGTGGCCGACAAATACCTTACCTGCATAGTCCCATCTAATCATTTTATGGAAGTTACCAGGTCATGGCTAGAAGAGCCAGATAGCAGTAATTCTCTGAACTGTATCAATGGCAGGCTTACATTCTTCCAGGTGAACAACCATTGTCTCTATTCTTTTCTAAATCATTCTGTTAACAAAAACTCAATGCCCCCTAAACTAGTTCTCTCTATTGCTAAATGTGGGAATTTGGGAATACTCAAAAACAAAAACTCCCGCCACTGTTATCTTCATCTTTCGGTATTATACTTGTTAGGAGCTTGTTTACGTTATTGCTGTGTTCAAAGACCAGCTCTTGGGTTTCTTTACCAATTAAGATTACTGGCTAGTTAATCTTTTTTTGTTAATAGTTGAAACTTTCTTTATTATCAATACTTAGTATAGAAATAATTCTCAAGGGGAAATATTTTTTTCAAGATAGATTATTTAAAGACAAAAGCAGATAAGCCATTTATATCTTTTATTTTCCAACTACAGGCTTTCAGTAAGTGTCATTAAAATCATTATCAATTTTTTAATGCCCAGATCTAGAATTTGTACATATAAAAAACTATATGATATTATAAACACTACATATGGTAGTATTCGCACTGTCATAAAACAGATGCAGAAGAAAGCTTATTTATGCTCATAAATCTAAATGATGACATCTCCTGTTAAGCTTTTAAGAAATCTTAAGCCTACCATATGATTTGAAAAGATGGGAGAATAGGCATATTAAGAGAATAGTAACTTAAAAGAAGATATTTTAATTTCTTAGATTTGAGCATCATGTTTTAATTTTTCATCACAAAGTTAAGAAAAGGGTTTTAAACATATAGAAATAACATAACTGCTTATGATAAGTCAGTTTCTCCTTAAAGTGAGTTTGAGCCTAAGTAGAACAAAGTCTACATTTATCTGATTTTAAGTATGAGAATCCTTGAAAAAAGTAGTCTATACTTTATTGAAGAATTAGTACTTTAAGAAAATACTGACAGGAAAAACACACCATTAAAATGTATACAAATGGCAGCTATGTAATTTGCAATTTGTTTAGTATGTTAAGTACAATATCTTTCAATTTAATCTCCTGATGAACTACCTCCAATGTCAATATTAAGGAAGTCTTTAATTTTATCATATAATACCAACACCAAAGCACCTCCTGTACCACGAAGGACATTGGAGAAGGCACCATGAAAAAATGCATTGATTCCCTCATGTTTGTATATCTTCACAAAGCAATCCAAGGTTCCTTTATATTGCCGTTCAGACTCACCACTCTAGAAAAAGAAAGACAGTGTGCTGTTATATTAATATCTATTCATTCAGAACTAAGGGTATGTTGTTAAGTGCCTTCAAGTAAGTTCTGGCTCAGCGACCCTTTATAGATTTACAAGGAGTGACTGGTGGGTGTGAACCACCAACCTTGTGGTTCGCAGTCCAGTGCTGATCCTACAGTGCCACAATAGAACTAAGGACAGATAAGGTGAAAATGTGTTATATGTGTTGAACTAATGGACACATATTAAATATTGTACCCAATGATGGGCAAATACTGATAATTTTCAGGCACATTTGAAAACTGGGTACATATTAGACTTAACAAATTTTAAAGGATGACATTACATATACCCTAACTTAATCTTTGAGCATGCTGCCGTTAAGTGACAAATCACTTTTTAAAAGGTAAGTAGGTCATATAATCATCTCAACTGTTACATAAAAGTCATTTAATGAAACCTTTTTTAATGATGAAAGCACTCAGCAAATGAGGGTAGAAGGGAAATTCGTCAACATGATAAAGGCAATTCACGTAAACTCATAGCTAATAACATACCCAATGGGGAAAGAAGCCTGCTTTTACTGCTGTTATTCAGCATTGTATTGGAAGTTCTGGCCTGTTCTGGCAATCAGCAAGAAAAACAACAAAAAGAAAGGAATCAGAAAAAAAAAAAAAAAA
>NW_006408871.1:1835070-1878987 GCF_000296735.1 Chrysochloris asiatica | reverse complement strand
AATGAAAACTGTCACTATTTGAAGATAACATGATCCTACATATGAGGTGGCTTCAAAAAGTTTGTGGGAAAACTCAATTATCTTCCAATTCTATTTTTCCACAAACTTTTTAAAGCCTGAGCATTTAAAAAATTCTAAAGAATCCATAAGAAAGCTGTTAGAGGTATAATTCAGCAAAATTGTAGGGTGCAAAATCAAAACAAAAAACTCAGCAATGAACAACCTGAAACGGAAATCAAGATAACCCAATGCATCTAAATGAATAAAATACATGAGAATAAATTCAACCAGGGAGGTGTAAAACTTGTACATTGAAAACTACAAAACATGCTAAAAGAAATTAATAAAGACCTAAATAAGTAGAAACACTGCCCAGGCTCACAGATTGGAATACCTAACATTGTTATCACTATTACCCAAAGTAATCAATAGCCTTTTGATGAGTCAATGTACTTGAATCCTTCAATTCAAAAGAAAATGAAAGGGGTCCCAAAGAGGCAAAAAATATTTAAAATGAAGGATAAAGTAGGAGGACTCACATTTCATGATGTGAAAACATACTGTAAATTTATTCGAAACAGTACTGGCATAAGAACACACACATAGACCAATAGAATAAAATTGAGAGTTCAGACATACACCTCTTGCTAAAGGATTTTTGACAAGGGTACTAAATCCATTCACTGTAGAAAGAATAGTCTCTTCATTAAATAGTACTGGGACAACTGGATCTCCACCTGACAAAGAATGAAGCTAGAATAACAGCTCATACCACATATGAAAATTAACTTGGAAAACCAAGAGAAACAAAAGAAATAAATAAATATATTGAACTTCATCAACATTAAAAACATGGGTATCAGAGGACTTAATCAAAAAGTGAAGAGACAATCTATAGAATGGGAGAAAATATTTGGAAACCATATTATCTGATAAGTATTTGATATCTAGAATCATAAAGAACTACAATTCAACAAGAAAGACAATCCCATTTAAAAATATTCAAAGGACTTGAATAAACACTTCTCCAAAGACATACCATGAACAATATACTATGAAAAGGTATATACGTATATAATACGAAAAGGTATTAAATGTTACCAGTCATTTGGGATGAGATATCACCTCATACCCATTAGGATGGCTATGATCAGAAAATGGAAGCCAACTAGTATTGGTGAGGATGTAGAGAAACTAGAATCCTTGTGTACTCAGGTCAGGGTAGGAATATAAAACAGTGCAGTCCCTACAGTAAAGAGTTTGGTAGTTCCTCAAAAAGTTAAGCATAGAATTACCATCTGACTCACAATTCTACTAATAGGAATATACCCAAAAGACTTGACAGTAAGGACACAAACGAATGCGTATACACAAATGCAGTATTATTTACAATAATCAAATGTGGAAACAACTCAAGTGCTCATAAACAGATGTATGGACAAAAATGTAGTGTATGCATGAAATGGACTACTATTTTACCCTAAAGAGATATGAAATGTAGATACAAGATATGACAGAGAGCATCATGCTGAGTCAAAAGGACAATATTTATGATCCCACCTATATGAAATATCTACAACAGGTAAAAGATAGAAACAAAAGTTTATTAGTAGTTACCAGGGGCCAGAAAAAGGAGGGAATGGAAGTTATTGCTGAAGAGGTACTGAGATTCTGTTTGAGGTAATGTAAACATTTGGAAATGGACAGTAGTGATAGTGGTATTCTGGTCAATGTAATGTCACTGGGTTGTATACTTACAAATGGTTAAAATGGAAAACTTTTGTATTATTTCACCACAATAAAAGCTAAAAAATCTTATGTTTTGGATATTAAGAAAAATAACTTTAGACCACATTTAAATTCCTTAACAAAACTTGTGAAATTCCATTTGATTGGTATTTATAAAGAAAATTATGGGATTGAAATATTAGAAAAGAAAGTTCTGAGAATTATTGAGCAACTTAAATATTTTTTAGAAAATTAATACTTATATATTAAAGAAAGTTGCTGTTGTTAAGTGCCATAGAGTCGGTTCTGACTCACAGCAGCCCTACATAGGATTCCCAAGGAGTGACTAGTAGGTTTGAACCACCAACCTTAAGGTTAGCAGTTTGGTGCTCATCCTACAGTGCCATATCTTATTTCCTAAGAAATAAAGAAATAACCATTAGAAATGTCAGGAATAAAGGGAGTTAAAAATAAACACAATAGAGCACCAAAAGTTAGTTCTCTGAAATACTTCACTGACAAATTTCTAGAAATATTTTTCTAGATCATTAGATAAAAGTAAAAGTAACAGTTAAGCAGTCACATGCTAACCAATATGTTGGCAGTTTGAACCCACTAGCTGCTCAGAAGAAGAAAAGATATGGCTCCTTTAAAGATTCAAAGAGCCTAAAACCCATACCCACTGCCATTGAGTCCATTCCACTCATACAAGGTTTCTGAGATGATAAATTATGACAAGAGCAGACAGCCATCGGGTTGGTTCCACCTCTTCATAGTGATCCTATGCACAAGAGAACGATACAGTGGCAGGTGCTCACCATCCTCACAAGTGCTGTCATGTTTGAGCCCCTGCTGCTGTAACGGTGTCATTTTTTTTTTTTTAAGTGAAGTTTTACAGACAAGATCAAGAGTTTTATATTCAACAAATAATACATTTTGTTTCATCTCAGTGATTACAATGATTACAATCCCCTCCATGGAATAACAGTTAATCTGCATCCCCCCTGTGGCTCTTATTTCCATTCCACCCCCTTCCTATCCTTTCTCACTGCTGTCCATAGGTACTGGTTACACCGTTGATTTTGAATGATTGACCAATTCATCAATCACAGTGAGCATACCTTACTAGTGTTATTGTTCCCCATATATACCTGTGTTATCATTAATATCATATGCAAGTAAAATTTTCATAATTAAAAAATGGCTGTAACAGTACATTGACAGGGAGCCAGAGGTTCAAGCCAGATTCAGAAAAGGATGTGTTATGCGGGATATAATTGCTGACATCAGATGGTTCTTGGCTGAAAGTAGAGAATATCAGAAATATGTTTATCTGTGCTTCATTGACTATTCAGGAGTCCTGGTGTGGCACCGTAGGATAAGCACTGAATTGGCAAGGTCAGTGGCTCACACTCACCAGCGCTCCTCAGAAATCCTACACAGGGTCGCTATGAGTCAGAATTGACTCAATGGCACTTAGCAACAACAACATTGACTATGCAAAGGCTTTCGACTGTGTGGAACATGACTACTATGGACAACACTGAAGAGAATGAGTATTTCATAACATTTAATTGTATTCATCAGGAATCTGTACATAGACCAAGAGGCAGTTGTTAAAAAAAAACACAAAAAAACAAAAAAAACAGGACACTAAATGGTTGAAAATCAGGAAAGGTGCGCACCAGGGTTGTATTCTTTTACCATATTTATGCAATCTGTATGCTGAGCAAATAATCCCAGAAGCTGTATTGTATCAAGAACATGGCACTGCCTTCTTTTCGTGCTGGTAGTGCTCCCACAAACATGGTGAACGTTCCTAAAACCCGCTGGACATTCTGTAAAAAGTGTGACAAGCACCAACCCCACAAAGTGACACAGTACAAGAAGGGCCAGGGAAAGCGCCGTTATGAGGGTCCCATACTTTCTACACACTCACCAGCATTTGTTGTTTTCTGATTTTTGAACTTCATTGTTAATGCTGGTGTGAGATGATATCTCATTGTTGTTTTGATTTGCATCTGGTAGCGTAGTGGTTATGAATAGGGCTGCGAACCTTAAGGTCAGCAGTTCAAAACTACCAGCTGTTCCATGGATGAAAGATGAGGCTTTCTGCTCCTGTGAAGATTTATAGCCTCAGAAATCCTGTACAGGGTCGCTATGAGTCGGAATTGACTCCATGGCACATAACCATCACCAATGGCTAATGATTGTGTACATTTCTTCATATATTTGTTAGCTACCTGAATGTCTCCCTTGGTGAAGTTTCTGTTCATGTCCCTGTGACAGTTTTTAATTGGGTTCCTTATCTTTTTCTTGTAGAGGTGTTGTTGTTTTCTATATAGATATTCGTGCTTTGTCTGACAGTTAGTTGTAAAAAAATTTTTTCCCCAGTCTGTGGGCTCCATTTTAACTCTTTTGGCAAAATCTTTTGATGCACATAGTTTCCTAATTTTTAGGAGGTACTAGTCATCTATTTTGTCTTCTATTGCTTATGCATTTTTTTATGTTTGATAGTGTATGTATGCCATGTGTTAGAGCCCCTAAGTTTGTCCCTATTTTTTCATTGGTGATCTTTGTAGTTCTAGGTTTTATATTTAGGTTCATAATCCATGTTGAGTTGGTTTTTTTGTTTCTTTTTGTATATGGTACGAGGTATGGGTCTTTAATTTTTCTGCAAATTTATTTCTAGTTTTGCAAGCACCATTTGTTGAAGAGACTATCTCTTCCCCATTTAATGTGTTTTGGCCCTTTATCAAATATCAGTTGACTGTATGTGATTGGATTTAATTCTGGGCTTTCAATTCTGTTCCCTTCATGTCTGTATCCTTTGTGGTATACCAGTACCAGGCTGTTTTGAGCACTCTGGCTGTGTAAGAAACTTTGAAATCAGGGAGTGGAGACTACCAACTCTGTTCTTCCTAAGCAGTGCTTTTCTTACCTGAGGTCTCTTTTCCTTTCCATATCAAGTTCATGATCACGTTTTCCATCTCTTTAATGAATGATGCTGGAATCTGGATTGGGACTGCGTTATATCTACAGATTACTTTGGGTAGTACTGGCATTTTCACAATGTTAGGCCTTCCTATCCATGAGCATGGTATATTCTTTCATTTTTGTAAATTTCTTTTGGTTTCTTGTATTAGTGTTTTGTCGTTTTCTTTGTATAGTTTTTTTTGTTTCTATGGTTATATTTATTCCTAAGTATTTCATATTTTGGGTGTCTATTGTAAATGGTACTGTTTTCCTTATTTCCTTTTCAGAGCTATCTTTATTAGTATAGAGGAATCCAACAACTGATTTTATATATTGCCACTTTGCTGAATCTTTCAAGTAGTTCCAATAATTTTCTTGACGATTCTTTGGGATTTTCTATATATAGGAATATAAGATCTGCAAATAAAGAGAGGTTTACTTCTTCTTTGCCAGTTTGGATGCCTTTAATTTCCCTATCTTGCCTCATAGCTCTGGCTAAGACTTTCAACACAATTTTGAATCTGGTTCCTGATCTCAAAGGAAATGCTTTTACATTTTCTCTCCAGAGTGATGATGGCTGTTGGATTTGTATATATGCTCTTTAATTATGTTGAGGAATTCCTCTTAAATTCCTACTTTATTGAGTTTTTTTTATAGAAAATGGATGTTGGGTTTTGTTAAATGCATTTTCTGCATTAATTGATATGATCATGTGGTTCTTTTCTTTTTCTTTATTGATATGCTGAATTATGCTGATTGTTTTTCTAATACTGAACCATCCATGCATCCCTGGAATTAATCTCATTTGGTCATGATGTTTTATTTTTATGATATGTTAATTTTATTGGGTAATATTTTATTGAGAATTTTTGCATGTATATTAATGAGGGATATTGGTCTATAATTTTCTATCTTATATATCTTATGTATTTATATACATATCTAATATATATCTTATATATTTCTATCTTATATATTTGCCTGGTTTTGGTATGAGGGTTATGCTTGCCTCATAAAATGTATTCAGAAGAGTTTAATTGTTTTCTATATTTTGGAATGGTTTGAGTAAAATTGGTGTCCGCTTTTCTCTTAATGTTTGATAAAATTCACCAGTAAAGCCATTTGGGCCTGGACTTCTTTTTGTTGGGAGATTATTTTAATAACCGGATCAATTTAATCTTTTGTTACAGGTCTGTTCAAGTTATCTACTTCACTCTGTGTTAGTTTAGGTGGGTCGTTTTTTTCTAAAAATTTATCCATTTCTTCTAGACTTTCATATTTGTTGGAGTATAACTCTTCATAGTATTCTATTACCCTTTTTATTGCCATTGGTTCTATTGTGACTTCACCCATATCATTTATTTATGTTGTTTGTATCTTCTCTCTCTTTTCTTTTGTTAGATTTTCCAATTGTTTGTCAATTTTATTAATCCTTTCAAAGAACCAGCTCTTGACTTGTTGATGCTTTCTGCTGTTTTTTCTGTTTTCTAATTCATTTATTTATGCTCCAATCTTAATGATTTCCTTTCTTTTGGTGACTGTATGCCTATGTCCCCAAGGTCTTTTCCTAATTGTTGGAGGTGTTGTATTAATGTGGTAATTTTGGTTCTTTCTTTTTGGATGTGTGCTTTTATTGCTATAAACTGACCTCTCAGCACTGCTTTTGCTGTGTCCCAAAGGTTTTGGTATGCTGAGCTTTTGACCTCATTTGCTTTAAGGAATTTTTTATTCTATTACCTAGTAGCTTTTAATCAAGGTGTTATTCAGTTTCCATGTATTTAATTTTGTTTTCTTGATGTTCGTATTTTTATTTCTAATTTTGTAGCATTGTGATTTGAAACGGTGGTTTGTAGTATTTTGATGTTTTAAAATTTATTGAGACTTGCTTTGTGGCTTAACACATAGTGTATTCAGGAGAATGTTCCATGGGCACTGGAAATGAATGTGTAGTGCTCTTGTTAGGTTGAGTGCTCTGTACAAATATTTGAAGCCAAGTAGATTGCTTGTGTTGTTTAGTTCCTCTGTGTCTTTGTTGAGTTTCTTTCTGGTTGTTTTGTTCTTTTTCAAAAGTGGTGTGTTACAATTTCCCACTATTATTATAGAGTTGTCTATTTCTTTCTTTAATTCCATTAGCTCTTTTTTGAGGCGCTTTTGTTGGGAGCATAGATTTTTTTTTAACGTTTTATTGTGAATTATGTGATCATTTACATGGGAGAATATCAGTTTTACATTCATCCTCTAGTATATCATTTCATTGCGATGGTTACAATCCCCTCTATGCATCATCAACCAACCAAAGGGTATACACTACAAGCCTGTCCCCAAGTCGTCAGCACACAGCCCCTATCCCTCTCTGTGTCTAAAGTACCCAGCTGCTCCATCTCTACACGTCATCATCTCTGCCTCCAGCTCAGGCATCACTGCTTCTCTGGGTAGGGTCTTGCTCTCCATTCTTCTCCCTAGATGGTCCCATGGACCTCCGCTCCTAGACTGCAAAGTTAATCACTCCCCTCCTTGCTACAAAACTTCTACCTTTACATTTCCAACCCTTACAATCAGTCTTGATAGCAATTATTCACTGTTGTATCACAAGAGACCTATCCACATTTCCTTCCATCAGCCTCACCTAGACAGACTGGATACTACTCAGTGGAGTACCTTCCTCCAGGCCCTTTGGATCTAGGTTCCCTCTTGAAAGCTTGTAAGGCAGTCACTTCTTGCCTTTGTAGCCCCCCCTCTCCATTGTGGGTAGCCAATGTCCAAGTTACCCACCCCAATGTCCAAGTTACCCATACCTACTCTATGTATGGAGGGGTAGGAATGATCCTTGCTGTAAAGATTTGTTCCCTCTTTTGAGCTACTACATTCTTAGGTGTAGGTCAAGTTCATCAAATTGTATCAGATTACTCTTTTTTTCCTCTTTTTTCTTCTTCTAGTTGAGCTCTGATCATCCAGTCATTAAAGCCAGGTCAAGTGGGTATTATCTGCAAGTGTGGGTGTTCTTGTGCATATGCCTTCTCTTCTTATCAGCTGGACACTTCACTCTCCACTCGAGTCCTCTGTGGCTATGTCATTGACTCTGGGCACAAGAGTCCCCAGGTATTGCCACACTGCTGGCCAACCACGTCTCCACCCAGGTTCACAGGAGTCTATTGAACATTGTAGGGCTTAGCTTGCAGCTTCATTGATGTTTTTCCCTCACTTCTCCTTATCGAGGACGAATGTGGTCACCGATCAGAGCGTGTATTCCCATTGAGTCTTAGTCTTGGAAGGGAGTTTGCTCTGAGGGGACCCGACCACTTGCCGTGATGTCTCCTGGGCAAGCAACTTGCTTGTTCTTGTAGTAATCAGTCGGTCTGCCTATATTGTTTTGTATTTTTCCTGTCAACTTTCTTTTAAGAAGTATCTTCTGTTCTTCTAGCTGCTCCAGGCTGGTCTGCCGGTCTTTTCAAGTGGAAATTTCCCACCTCTGAAGATTCTGGATGCTGTTCATGATTCCATCTATAGTCTTAGGGAGCACAGATTCTTATTATGGTTATGTCATCTTGTTCAACTGACCCTTTAATCATGAGATAATGTCCTTTTTTGTCTCTTATGTTGGTTTTTGCCTTAAAGACTATTTTAACAGAGATTAATATTCCCACTCCTGTTTGTTTTTGGCTGCCATTAGCATGACATGTTTTTTCCATCCTTTAATTTTTAAACTAAGTTGGTCTTTGAGTGTAAGGTATGTGTGTTGTAGACAGCTTATTGAAAGACCTGCTTTCTTATCCATTCTATTACTCTGTCTCTTGACTGGTGGATTTAATCCACTGATGTTCAATTTAACTATTGATAGATATGAATTGATTGCAGTCATTTTGCTGAACTTTTTGTAGTACTGCTGGTTTCTGTGTTTAGCACACTTTCTTGTGCTGGTCTTATTTATTTATTGCGTTTTCTTGTCAATTTCTTCAGTTTTAATGTTCACAAAATCATCACGGATTTTCTTTTTTTTTTATTTGTGAAGTTTGATCTATTCCGTTTCTTTGAGGCTACATTGTACTTTGTATCTTCTCCATTTTAAAAGAGTCTGTTTTATCTTGAAATCTACCTGACCTCCTCTCCGCCTGGAACTCTGTAACTACACTTTATTCTCCTTTGCTTTGTAGTTGTCCTGATCATATATTGACATCTCTGCGTGCCTATTTTCAGTCCTGTAGTTTTGTCCTACTTTGGACACTTGCATGTTGTTTGTTGTTGTTATGTGCCGTGGAGTCAATTCTGACTCATAGTGACCCTGTACAGGGTTTCTGAGGCTGTAAATCTTTACAGGAGCAGAAAGCCTCATCTTTCTCCCATGGAACAGCTGGTAGTTTTGAACTGCTGAACTTGTGGTTCGCAGCCCAATTTGTAACCACTACACTATATGGACTGGTTTCTGGGTGGTGTTGCTGTGTATATCAATCTCTGGTTGTTGTCTGCTGTTATTGGTTCTCACAGTCCAAAGAACTCTCTTTAGTATTTTTTTGTAAAGTTGGCTTATTTTATTTTTACAAATTCCTTGTATTATAGGATAAACACTGGACTGCTAACTTCAAGGTCAGTAGTTCAACCCCACCAGGTGCTCCTCAGGAGAATGATGAAACCCTCTGCTTTCGTAAAGATTTATAGCCTTGGAAACCCTATATGAGTCAGAATCGACTTGATAGCCATGACTGTTGGTTTTGGTGGGTCTTTTCTATTGAACCTTTATCACGTTACGTCAGTTTCTTTCTGTTGCTGGGTTACTACAGTTTTATTGCTGTGGCTCCATACGATATGCACTAGACTGTGAACCATAGGATCCGCACTGAAAATATGACTGAGAAAGAGCTGCCCTGTATTAAGGTGAAGGGTACATGTTGATGTAGTCTTAGATACTCCATCATTCTCCTGAGGAGCTCCTGGTGGGGTTGAACTGCTGACCTTGAAGTTAGCAGTCCAGTGCTTATCCTACAGCACCACCAGCACTCCTTAAAAAAACAAAACAAAACAAAAAAACCCTTAAAGTTAACATTATATTAATATTGAGGGCTGTTAGTTCTTACTTCTCTATTAAAAAACTGAATCAGAAGCCTTAGACAATGCAGAAAGGCAAGAGTAATGTAATAAAAGTGTAAGAAATTGGGAAGAAAGAAGAAAACCCTGAGATTCATATTCACAATTAACTTATTGCCCCATTTGATTTATCTTTTTTCTTTTCCTCTCCCCTCATCTTCCTCTCTATCAAACACATACAAATATATAAACATGCAAATTCATAATTGTTTTCTGAACCACACATCATTCCTTTATTCTTAAACCTTTTAGTGTGTATTTTCTAAAAACAAGGACATTCTCTTACATACTCATAGAGTAGTTATCAAAATCAGGAAATTTAACCTGATACAATACATAATTTACAGTCCACATGCAAATCAATTCTTCGTTTTTAAGTTTCTTAATATATTAAAATTGAGCTAGACATAGATCTAGAGAAAACACAGATGAAAAAGGGATAATTCTTATGAGTGAAATAATAGGTTAGATAGGCTTTACCCTTCCTGGTGGCCCTTGTGGGTTATTTTAAGGATCATTTCATAAACATAGGAAATGACAGGGCCTACACCTCATAACACTGTTTTGAGAATTAAATGACTTACAGTGTAAAATACTTAGGACAGCATCTGGAATTATATTACTATCATGGGTTTTCTGGCTTCATTTCCATTTGCCCTCATGAGACCAGGACTCCCGGTATACTGCAAAGAGTTAAGTCCACGATGACTACAGATTTGGGTTTGAGCCAACATAAAGGCATCTTGGAAGAAAGGTTGCCAATCTGTGTCTGAAAGGTAACAGCCATGTAAATCTTATGAAAGTTACTTTACTTGGCATATATACATGGGGGTGCCAAGAGTTGGAATCAACTCGATGACAACTGGTTTAATGTTTTTTTTTCATGATCCAGTTATACTGAACTAGTTTTCAAGTCATATCTCTTTGTATATGCTTCTTTTGTCATTGTTTAACTTTTTATTGTGAATTTTGGGAAGGTTTATAGGCAAGATCATCAGTTTTACATTAAACAAATAATACTTTGTTTCATCGCAATGATTGTAATCTCCTCCATGCAACAACAGTTATCCCACTTCCTCCCTGTGGTTACCCATGTACAAACATACTCTTTCAAACACACACATACACACACATATATATATATATATAAAGAGAGAGAGAAAGAGAGAGAGATTGAGTCCTGGTGTAGTGCTGTTGGATAAACACTTGACAATAAGGTCAGTTTAAACCACAAAGTTAGCAGTTCAAATTCACCAGCCAGTTCTTGGAAACCCTATACAGGGTCGCTATGAATCAAAACTGACTTATGGCATGCAACAACATATATATTGTTGCTCCAAGGTTGTGTATATATCATTATTTACCTATATATGACCTTTAGCCCATGCATACATACCTCCCTGTGTCTTCATCAATCTTCATTAGTCTTCTGCCACCCTCTCTCTTCTCGTATATTGCCCTCCACCTTCTTATATACTGCACTCCCAATCACTGACTTAACATGTGTCTACCGTCTAGCCAGTGAATCCTTTCATCCTCTGTATCTGTCAAGGAATGTTTCTTTCAGTATGAAAGCCTTTTCTTGAGTTTTTACAATAGTGGTCTCATACAATATTTGTCCTTTTGTGACTGACTAATTTCACTCAGCATAATGTCCTCCAGGTTCACCCCTATTATGAGGTGTTTCGCAGATTCATCTCTATTTTTCAATGTTGCTATAGTATTTCATTATTTGTATGTACCAAAGTTTGTTTATCCACTCTTCCACTGATGGGCATTTAGGGTGTCTTCATCTTTTGCTATTGTGAACAGTGCTGCAATGAACTTTGGTGCATACATCTACTCATGTCCTGGCTCTTATTTCTTGTGGATATACACCAAGTAGAGGGATTGCTGGGTCATACAGTATTTCTATTTCCAACTTTCTGAGCAAGCGCCATACCATTTTCCACAGTGATTGAATCATTTTATAGTCCCACCAGCAATGTAGCAGGGTCGCAGTCTCTCTACATCCTTGGCAGAATTTTTTGTTTTCTGATTTTTGGAACGTTGCTATTAAAGCTGGTGTCTGATGAGATCTCATTTGTTGTTTTGATTTGAACATTTCTTCATATGTTTGGCTATCTAAATGTCTTCCTTGGTGAAATGTAAAATTGGACTGCTGGTTTTTTTCTTGTAGAGGGATTGTAATTTTCTAAAAGTTTTGGATATTAGTTCCTTGTCTGAATGTCATTGCAAAACATTTTTTTCCCCAGTATGCTGGGGAAATCTTTTGATGCACCTAAGTGTCTGGTTTTTAGGCAGTTCCAGTCATGTATTTTGTCTTCTGCTGTTTGTGTTTTTTTTTTTTGCAATGTTTGATAGTGTATGTATACCCTGTATTAGATCCCCAAAGTTTGTCCCTATTTTTTTTTTTTTTTTATTGATGATCTTTATAGTTTTAAGGTTTCACATTTAGGTCTTTATTCCATGCTGCCCTTGTTTTTGTATATGGTGTGAGATATGGTTCTTGTCTCATTCTTTTGCAAGTCGATTTCCAGTTTTGCCAGCCCCTATCTTTTCCCTATTTAGTGTGCTTTCGCCCTTTGTCAAAGATCAGTTGACTGTATGTGGAAAGATTTACTTCTGTGTTCTCAATTCTGCTCCACTGATCTCTGTATCTTTTGTTGTACCAGTACCAGGCTGTTTTGATACTGTGGCTGTGTAATAAATTTTGAGATCAGGCAGTGAGAGGCCTCCAACTTTGTTCTTCTTAAACAGTGCTTTTCTTATCCAAGGTCCCTTTCCTTTCCATATAAAGCTCATGATAATTTTTTCCCTCTTTCTCAAGGATACTGTTGGATTCTGGATTGCAATTGCATTTTATAGATTACTTTGGGAAGTATTGACATTTTCACATTGTTATTAAGTATTCCCATCCATTTGCATATATTAAAAAAATAATATTGTATTGTGTTTTCATTTATACTTTACAGAGCATATTGGGTTCCTATTTGACAACTTTTAACAATTACTCAGTGTGAGTAAGAGCATCCCAAACTAATGTAGGACTCCTTACATGTGATGGTGGCTATACCAAGGTCTGAGGCTAAAATTCCATTTTGAATCAAATGTAACTTCTGCATCAGGAATGCAACCTGTCAGTCCTGTAACTCTACACTGGACACTTAGAAAACTACTTAGTAAACAATTTCAGAGCACAATGTAATTTTACTTAGTTATAGGCTTTGTTTGCTACTTAGGAAGCCAGTATTAAAACAATTTCCAGAATAAATGCTTATTCAAAATAAACTCTACAATGACTCTGTCCCTACATTTAGGTAAGAAGGGTGTCTGTCATATGTTTCTTTTAATGCCAATTCCAAGTAATCAATGCAAAGATTATTCTGTAATTTAAAAAACATTTTAAAGAAACATGTAATCTCCTAACAATTAAATGTTATCCAATTTTGTAATCATCATCTAAATGTCAACTAATCACTGAATTCTTACTGAAGTTTCTTATATTTTCTTATGAAAACTCCCCGAAAAAAAAACTCCCCAAATTGTCTTGTCCTTGGATCATTTAGTTCAGAATCTTCTGGACTTCGTGATTTGCAAATTGCCTTGCCTCTCAATAAGTGCTCTTTACTTTTAATTTCAACTAGACTCTGCCATTTTTTTTTCTACAAGTAACACTAGTTACATTTTTTCACACTATGTCAACACTCTCTTTTAATTGTGACTGGTGATTCTGTTTCTAGTACTCTAGTTTTCCTGCCCCCTTATCTTAGCATGTTTGCTTTAAAGTAATTGTGAACCATTTGGTTTCATACAGATAATTTTTAAATGGAGCACCTTACTCATGAGTATCTTTTTATTTTGCTTGTTTTCCACCTTCTGCTTCGAATACCTTCACATTTTCTGAAGGAAGTCTGACTATTCATTAAAACTTAACTCTCCAGGAAGCTACACTTAATCACTGTAGGCATCTGAGTATCCCAGCTCTATACATATATCTATTTAGACAATTAACTGTAAATCTTGAATATTCATATTGGATAATAAGTCTGGTGGCAAATTTCATCTTGTTTTGTAGTATGTCATGATAAAACCAGATTCTGATTCATAGTGACCCACACTATTTGTCAAATTTGAATTGTGCTCCATAGGGTTTCCAAAAACTACTTGATTGTTTGATAGCCAGGACTTCCTTGCGGTACCTCTGGATAGACTGGAACGTCCAACTTTTTGGCTAGCAGCCCAAAACATTAATCATTTATACCATCTAGGGCCCCTAGTATCGCCATAAAAACAAAACTCAATCCACTGCCATGCAATTGATTCCGACTCATGATGACCATAAGTGTTACAGCGTAGAACTGCTTCATAAGGTTCTCTTGGTTATAATCTTTATGAAAACAGATCACTAGGCTTTTCTTCGGTGACAGGGCTGAGTCGGTCTGAATTACAGACCTTTAGGTAATTATCTGAGAGCAACAGCATGTTAGCATAAACTAAACACTTAAATATTCACTGTGAGAATGACAGAATGAAACACTGCTGCTCCTGCAGCATTCTCACAATTGTTATGCTTGCGCCCATTGTTGATTCAATATTCTGGTGCTATCTGACAGTGTGGGACTTCTGGTGTGGCGCTGTAGATCAGCACTGAATTGTGAACCACAGGGTTGGCAGTTCAACCCCACCAGATGCTCCTTGGAAACCCTATACAGGGTTGCTATGAGTCAGAACCTACTAGACAGCACCTAACAGCAAGAACAACAACAATCTGATAGTGTTACACTACTATTCATAATGTTTTCAGTGGCTAAACATTCAGAAGTAGTTTGCCTCTCCTTCTTCCTAGTGTGTCTTAGTCTGGGAGCTTAGCTGAAACCTGTCCATCATGGATCATCCTGCGGGTATTTAAACTACCAACGTCATAGCTTCCAGCATCACAGCAACATGCAAGCCACCACAGTACAACAAACTGAAAGAAAGACTTAGAGCATTATAAACAAGTTGTCCTCCTTGAAGTTCAAAATATTTTATTAAGAGAATCTATAACAAGTTACCAGCCGTTTTTGTTAAATATTCTAAAACTGAGTTATATATTCTATAACTGAGCGAACCACAAGGTTGGCAGTTTAAACCCATCAGCTGCTCCTCGGAAACTCTATACAGGGTTGCTATGAGTTGGAACTGGGTCCGCAGCACATAGAAACAATAACAAGTATCGCCATAAAAACCAAACTCAACCCACATATACCAATGACTTGTGACTTGGCTTATTTTACTTAGCTTAACACTTCATTTAAAACAGACACACTCAGGTACTTCCAGCAAGATGGTGGACTAGGCAGACACACTACACAGATTCTCTACAACAAAGATAGGAGGGACCATATGAAACAGCCAAAGATTAAAATTCTGGAACCCTGAACTTCAGAGGAAAGGTTAGTGAAGAGCATTGAGTGTTTTCTGGGAGTAGAAGCTAAGCAGGGATGGCAAGAGAGGGAGACCGACTGGTCACTGGATGGCCAGATGCAGCATGACCATCTTGTAGAGCAGCTTTAGCAACAGAAGGAGAACTAGCAATGCAGATTCACACAGGCAATGGGAAAGGTGCAACTCCTTATTTTTACCCATGCTCCCCTGGTAACCAGATGTGTGTGTGACCAGCTCCTACCCTCATCCATCACCAGTGCAGACCCTACTCTCCAGGAGTTTTCAGGAATGTGATTGAGAACCACATTAGTGTAATACAGGGACCGGCTGTGCTGCATTGGTATGCCACTTTGGTGCACCGCTTTGGTGCCTGTATTCAAGTAGGATCAACTCTAGACCTACAGAACTAGCAGAACCAGCCACCCTGCCTACAGCTGCCTCGCATTCCTAACAGACATCGAAACCAGCTCTACCAAGGGTCTCCACGAACTACTTCTGATTGAATGCTCTGAATACATAACACCAAAGCTGACAGGAACTCTACTAGGGCCAGGAGCAATGCTGTCACAACCTTCCCACACCAACCTTGTGAGTTCCTTAGCTTGTAGGTAACACCAGAGTTTTCTCCTCTCTGGGTCCAAGAGCTGCACTGTTTTTTGTTTGTTTGTAGATTTTTCTTTTTTTGTAGTTTCATTGTTTTTGTGTATTATTTTTCCTCCTTCTTCTCTCTCCATTCTCTTGAATTTTATCCCTTATATCTCCATTTTTGTTTTTCCTTCTTTACTTCTGTTTCTCATTTTTCCTCTTCTTTCTCCAGCCCCCACCTTTTGATCTTTCATTACTAATCTCTCTTTTCATCGTTCCTCTCCCTGGTTCTTCTAAATTTTTTTAAAAAAAATTCTTCCTTTTCTCTTTTATAGTTCAATTTCTTTGTCCCTATTTGTCTTTATAGTAACTATATCCTTTTTCTGGTTGCTGCTAGTTTTTATTTTTTCTCTTCATTATATTTGCTTTTCATTGTTGGTTTCTTGTTTGTTTAATCTGTTTTGTTTTCTAGTGTGTGTCTGGGGGAGGGTTTTTCTCTTTTTCACCTGACAAGAGACAGAAACTGTGCCCATACAGGCCAGCCACAATAATATCCTCTGCAGCTTCACTGACTTTGCAAGAGCTAATACCAACTCCTATACCACCTGATCAAGGCAGCAGCAACACCAGCCAAAACCACTCTAAAACAAGATGCATGAACTGTAAACATACTTATTCTCTAACTATACCCAAAAAAGACAGTTGGTGAGGACCTAAGAACACATTAACACACAGTCATCAAATATAAATATAACAACTTCACAACTCCCCAGAGACAACAGACAATTTTAGTGCACACGAAGAAACAAGAGAAAACAGCTCACACAAATGACAAAGATGCAGAGTCAGAAAACATTTCTAAGGAAGAAAAGGTAATAGAACTATCTGAAAAACAACTCAAAAGAATGATACTTAGATAGCTTATAAGGACTGACAGAGAGATTGAGGAAAGCAAGAGTAACACAGAAAAAAACTTTAGAAGAATTCAGGAAAACACTAAAAGAACAGATGAAGTAAAAGCAAATTTACAACAATGCAAAACCTGCAATTAGGAATCCAGAAGATTAATATTAGAATTTCAGAAATGGACAACACATTGAAAGGATAAAGGAGCAGATTTGAAGCAATAGAATATTGAAGATAAATTTGTCAATACTAGTATGCTAGAAGAACAATCAGAAAACAATGAAAAAAATCCAAAGAAAGCCTAAGAGTTATGTAGGACACCATGAAGAGGAACAACTTACTGATTGGTGGTGATCAGAATTTCAGAACAGGAAGAGACAATAAAAAGCACAATGAAAACTATCAACGAGTTACAGGTAGAAAACTTTCCTAACATCATGAAAGATGAGAAGATAAGCATACAAGAAGCTGAGCAAACTCCAAACAAGATAGATCCCAACATAAAATCACCAAGAAATATCCCAATCAAACTTTCCAAAACCAAAGACAAGTAAAGAATACTGAAAGCAGCGTGGGAAAAACAAAAAGTTACTTCCGAAGGTGAAACTCGATTTCTCAGTAGAAACCATGCAGGCAGCAAGGCAATGAGATGACATATACAAAACTCTGAAATAAAAAATTTGACAACCAAGAATCATATACCAAGCAAAGCTGTCTCTGAAAGATGACAGCAAAATTAGGACATTTCCTGATAAACAGAAATTAAAGGAATTTGTAACAACCAGACTAACTTTACAAAAAAAAATACTAAAGGGTGTTCTTTGGACTGAGAACCAACAACAGCAGAGAACAACCTGAGATACATGACACCATCACCCAGAACTCATCAAGATACAGAACTATTTAAAACAAACCTACAAGACTGAGAATAGGGAACCAGAAAACAAAAAGCAAAAAGAGGGAGGAGTGTAGATACTGAATTTCCAAATGGCTAGGAAATCAAGTAGATTTCAAGATAAAACAAACTGTTTCAATCAGGAAAATTAAAAAAAAATAAATTACAGGTAACCTCAAAGAAAACTGATACACACGCACATCAAAATAAAGAAGATGAAAACCAGTAAATATTAACACAACAGAATGAAGAAATGAAGAAAATAAAAAGAAAACCCACATATAAAATGAACTTAGTACAGAAAATTATGTGGAAAAAAGAAACCAGCAGCACCACAAATAAACACACAACAAAATTACAGAAATGAATTCATACCTATTTATATAATGATATAATTATACTGAATGTACATGGATTAAATGCACCAGTCAAGAGACAGAGAGAGCAGAATAGATAAGAAAACAGGATCCTTCAATATGCTGTCTACAACAAACACATCAAAAAGACAGAGACAGCGTACATGCCCATCAACAGAAGAAAGTTGAAACTAACTGTGGTACATATACACAATGGAATAGTATGCAGTACTGAAGAATAACAACGGATGTGCAAAACATCTTAAAACATGGATAAACCTGAAGGGCATTATGATGAATGAAATTAGTCAGTCACAAAAGTGTGAATAATGTATGAGACCTATATTGCAAAAAGTTAAAAAACAGTTTTCTTAATAAAGAAGTTTTGGAGGTAGTGGAGGAAGAAAATTATTCACGAACTAGAGGGTGGACACATGTTAACATGGATGACAGGGCAGACAATATACAACAAGAAGGAGGTTAACAGAGGAAAGATGAAGGTAGTGGGAGGAACGCCATAGTTTAAGTGAATAGAGAGATAAATACTGTTAACTGTTGGTATATGGAAGGGATAGCAATCATTGTAATGAAGCGATGTATATGATTTTCTGAATGTAAAACTGATGATCTGCTCTGTAAACTTTCACTCAACTCACAATAAAAAGTTAAAATAAATAATAACATAAACATACTCATTATATTCCTGCCATTCCCCTTCACCTTCCAAACAATGCATGTTACTGGAGTGAAGGCATTTCTTTGTGTTTTGGGTTGCAGATGAGGAAGCAGCTTTACTATCTGATGGCTGTTTTAGGACAGGAAAGAAAATGAGACTGAGCATATTATATATTATGCCTTTCTTTTATCTAAGTAAAACAAATGATATATCATTTTCAGCCTGGATTTCTCTACATTTTGAAAAAATGATCAAAGATATTAGAAAGCTCTAATATTGAATATGTGGTGTGGCACTGTAGGATAAACATTGGTTCAAAACAGTGGTTCAAATCTACCAGCTGCTTCTTGAAAACCCTATATAGGGTATAGGGTCACTATGAGTTGACTCAATGGCACTAACTAACACAAAGCTTAAAAATAACAACATAAAATACCTGCATCATCATGCGTCTTCTAACCGTGTCAAAGGGATAAGAGAGTATTCCAGAGCATGTAGTTACAACTTGAGCAATGAAAAAGGAGACAAGAAATGGGGTTTCCTTTGGTTTTGGTAATAATCCCTAGAAAATAAAATTTAAAAGTTAACAAGTAACCATGAAATTTCCAAAATAACTTCAGTTCTTAAGCCAGAGGATAATTCTTACATGAAAGAAGACTCATTTATTTTTTTTAATGCAATAAAAACAGCTGGGCTTAATGTAGAAAGATTAAAATAACAACAGGTGATCAACATAGAGAATATGGAAAATGGACATTTCCATATATGACTACACTTCAAAAGCCTGTTTGTTATATTACAAAATAATAGCACCTAAAACCAGTGTTCAAAAAAGTTCTTCTGTGTGAGATGAGACATTCCCACTAGAAAGGACAAGCAGACTGGAACAGCTACAGTGACAGAAGATACTCTTCATTATGAACCTGACCTATACTCAGAGCAGTAGTTACTCTAAATACCAACAGAGAGGGAAAGAGTCTTCAAATCAAGTATCAATGCTATTCACTCTGTGCACAGGGTAGATAGGGATGGGCAACTTAGACATTGGCTATCTAAAATGAGGGGGCAATAAAGGCACAAAGTGACTGGCTTACAAGGTTTCAAGAGGGAGCTTAGTTAAGAATGTGGGCGGAAAGAAAGAGTCCCCACTGAATAGTTATCATCTTGTCTAGATGGGTCTGGTGAAAGGAGATGGGGATAAGATTCGTAAGATTCAGTAGTGAATAACTGTTATCATGACTAATCACGACTGTCACAATTGTAAAGGTAGAAGTTTTGTAACAAAAAAAAGGGGAGTGATCAATCTTACAGTCCAGAAACAGAGGACCCTAGGACCATCAAGAGAGGAACACACAAATAGAATGTGGGACCTTATCCAGAGAAGCAGCAGCACCAGAGATGGAGGTAGAGATGGGGGCATGGAGGACTCTAGATTCATCAACTAAGAAGAGAAGGACTAAGAACTGGTGGCCAGGAGCAGACTTGCAGAATGTGCCCTTTGGAGTTGTAATTTATTATATATGCCTGAGTGGGTTTTTTTGTTTTTTTAAGAAAAGCTAAAGTGGATAAAGAGAAATACTTTTAACTGATGGTATATGGAGGGGATTATAATCAATGTAATGAAACAAGTTATATGAATTGTTGAATGTGAAACTGCTGATGTGCCTTGTAAACTTTCACTCAATCCACAATAAAAACCTTAAATTAAAAAAAAAAAAAAAAGTTCTTCTGTGGCTCTTCTCAGAGTTGAAAAACTGCCTGTGATCATCATCAACAAGTGATATTCAAGGATATCAGTTTAAAGTCCTAAGTCAGTGTTCCTAAATTTCATTACTACTGAAGATAATAGCAGAGAAAAGCTGGGGAGAATACAGTTTCTGTGATTAAATTATATGAGATCCTATAATTTCTATTAACATTATTTGTCTAAAATATACACTAAAAACTTAAGGTAATCCATCCAAACCACAATTAAATGACATTCAATGACACTTATATTAATGAAGGAATACAGATATAGTAAAAATCTACAAAAGTTGGAACCTGTATTTGTCTAAAATATACACTAAAACTTAAGGTAATCCATCCAAACCACAATGAAATGACATTCAATGACACTTATATTAATGAAGGAATACAGATATAGTAAAAATCTACAAAAGGCAGAAACTTGTCAGAGAAAGAAAACAAGTATTTTTCACTGAAACCAACCACAGAAAAGTAGTAAGACTGCACTCTGTCAAAGGCAAAAAGCTGTGAGACCTGGAAAAACAAGATAGTGGCATCAAGTTCCAGCTATCACTGATTTCACTGTATATATAAACCTTCACCAGCAGCTCCTTGGAAACCCTATACAGGGTTGCTATGGGTCAGAATGACTAAACGGCACTTAATAACATCATTATAAAATTGCCTTCAAATTTAATATTATCTAACAAAGGTTGTTGTTGCTAAGTGCCATCAAATTGGTTCCCACCCATAGCAACCCGGCATAAGGTTTCCAAGGAGAGACTGGTGAGCTTGAACTGCTGACCTTGCAGTTCAAACCAACTTTGCAGTCCAGTGCATTAACCCATAGCACCACACCAGGACTCCTATCTAACAAATAAGTGATGTTAATTTCATTGCTTCTTTTTGGAAGCATTATGATGTAGTAATTAAGAACATGGGGTCTGCCTATCACTTAAAAGCAAATTATAAAACCGTTCTTAGGTTGATCTTTAAATGAAGTTAATAAAGGCTTTCCCACAACACTGTGAGATTATAAAGTACATAACAAGGCTTCTACAACAAAATAATAGCTCAAAATATGGTGCCCACTATAACATCATTTGCTTTTCCTACTTCATTGAAATATTATTAAGATATAAAAATGGCAAGGCAAATTGCAGAACCACTTGGAGAATACATTACGTAATATAGCAGTAACCATAGATAGCTTGAAGGAGCTCTGGTAGCATAGTGGTTACAAATCAGGCTGTTAACCTCCCAGTCAGCAGTTCAAAACTACCAGCTGTTCCGTGGGAGAAAGATGAGGCTTTCTGCTCCCATAAAAATTTACAGCCTCAGAAACACTGTACAGGGTCGCTATGGGTCAGAATCGACTCGACAGCACTTAACAACAACAATAATTGTCTATATGTAAAATAGTGATAATAAGTTGTTGAAAAAATTGGTAGAAGATACCTTGCTATATTAAAGATTTGATTTTGATGCAAGCCTAATAATCATCATTGTCTTCCACTTGCAAAGTACTTTATGGTGAATCTTCCAATGCAAACACCACAGAAAACTAATGCATAAATATATTTAAAGACCAAAGTAAGATTCAAAATATAAATTATAACATAATATGGCTACAGAAAAAGTAATGATTAAACAATTTCATGTCTCTCCTTCTTATTTCATCATTTATTTTGATTTCTATAATTTAAAAACATACCTGCTGAACTTAATGACTAGAATAAAAATAAATTAGTCATTTACTTAATATATCCAAGTTAAGCCCCCCAAATTACCTTAACTGTATCATAAGCACCAAAATAAGAGGCTCGGTACACAATGATGCCTTGAACTGAAACGCCAAATCCTTGGTATAAACCAACAATTCCATCAGATTTTACTATTTTCATAATACAGTCACCCAAGCCCTTGAATTGTCGTTCATTAGGACCTAAAAGAAAGTCATTTAAAATTTATTAGCAACATTATTTATAAGCTAAATACTTCAATAAAAGTTAAACATATTATACTTAAAAATTTTTCTAAATTGCTTCTTAGAAATCTTTCTAAAGAAGGAAGCACATGTCAAAATTCTTCCATTCAGTTAAAGACAATCATGATTTCAAGTAGTATCTGAAAAGAATATAATTGAAAATGCTAATTTCTCATGAAAGCAGTCAAGTTCAAGCAATGTGATTTAAAACATTTCAATAAAATCACAAAGGAGACCTGGTTAAGTGTTTGGTTACTAACCAACTGAGTGGAGCAAACTAATGCTTTTGTTTCAGCATGGTGTCATTTGCTGGTGGTTTTGCCCATCTGGATGATCTGTATTTTACCTTGCCTTTACACTCATTTAAAACTCAATAATGAGTCATATATACCTATATCTATAGATTTAATTTGGGATCTTTGTCCTCCTAATAAAACTCTCAGAATGCTATTAACAAACATAGGGTTATGTGATAAATAAAATAAGCAAAAAGAATCCTTAGGATGAGAAGTTGCACATCTAACATCCATAATTGATATGGAGTAGGTGCATGGAAGGATTTAGAAGTTGGCGCTCTAGGGAGAAAAACGGAAACAAAGGATTAGCAGGTTTTGTGTTTGCAGCACTACAGTGTTGATCTTCCATTCCAGTCTTTTAATCATCATTGTCTTCCACTTGCAAAGTACTTTATGGTGAATCTTAAGGAAGAACCCTCCCCCCCCCCCACCTCGCAAAAAACAAAACTAGTATATTTTAGGACCCCATGAGTTGAATAAAAATTTTAGATTACAACTGCTAACATGGTCATTAAAGCATAACTGCAATAAATAACACAGGATTCAAAACACAGAGGAGGTATTGTAAGAATCCCATACCTTTTCCAATATCAACACCTAATCGGGTTCGGGCAAAATCTAGCGGATATACTACACATAAGGATGTTGCTCCAGCAGCTCCACCAGAAGCCAGATTTGCCAAAAACCACCTCCAGAACTGAAACATATTGATTAAAAATTGGTTATTAAATTATATAGTGTGTTTTAAATAGATGGTACATTCTTATTTCTCTATAGGTTAAAAACCCAGATTTAAAAAATAAGCATCTATAATAATATGCATTATATCGTGTCCTTTCTTTAGAAATGAGACATAAGGAATAATTTAAGATGTAGACATAATGGTACTACCTTTATTTAGGTTTTAAAATCTATATGTTATCAGATATTAAGACTTTTATACTAAGTTATTTTCCAAGGATGTACTACTTTGTTGTATTCCTCAAAAGACCCTAAACAAAGTTTAAAGCACTTGTAGATCAAAGCTCTTATTTGGATATGGAGTTGCTGTTAGGTGCCATCGAGTTGGTTCTGACCCATAGTGACCCTATGTATAAAGGTGAATCAAAAATTATCCACACTCTTGCTGTGGATTTGCTTGTTCTTCTGGAAGTCCATGGTACCTTTAATATTCTTATGTAACACCATAACTAAAATGCACCAGTTCTTCTACAGTCTTCCTTATTCATTGTCCAACTCTTAGATGCATATGGGGTTATTGAAGTGCATTTGAGTCAGGCATACTTCAGTACTCAAACTGACATCTTTGCTCTTGAACACTTTACAGAGTACATGTGCAACAGATTTGATTTCTTGACTGCTGCTTCCATGTTATTTATTGTCCCATTGATGAGGATTTTTATTTTCTTTACATTGAGGTGCAATCCATGCCAAAGTATGTAGTATTTGATCTTCATCAGTAAATATTGTAAGTCCTCTTCGTTTTCGTCAAGCAAGGTTGTATCATCTGCATATCACAAGTTGGTAATAAGTCTTCCTCCGATACTGAAGCCACATTCTTCTTCATATAATCTGGCTTCTTGGATAATTTGCTCAGTAACAGACTGAATAAGTTTCGTGAAAGAATACAACTGTTGTACACGTTTCTTGATTTTCAATGATTTATGTCCCCTTGTTCTGTTCGAACTGCTGCTTCTTGGTCTACATGCAAGTTCCTCATGAGCACAATTAAGTTTTCCAGAATACTCATTTTCTGCCATAGCTTATCAGGACCCACACAATCGAAATCCATTGCATAATCAATAAAGTACAGGTAAACATCTTTCTGGTATTCTTTTAGTCAAGATCTTTTTGATGTCAGCAATGATATCCTGTGTTTCACGTCCTCATCTGAATCTGGTTTGAACCTCTGGCAGTTCTCTGTCAATGTATTATTATAGTCCTTTTTGAACTATCGTCAGCAAAATTTTACTTGCATGCGATATTGATGACATTGTCCAATGATTTTTTTTATTCTGATAGGTCACCTTTTTTATGGATTGAGCACAAATATGGATCTCTTTCAATCTGTTGGCCAGGTAGCTGTCTTCCAAATTTCTTGGCATAAATGAGTGGTGCTTCCAGCGCTACATTAGTTTGTTGAAAGATTTCAATTTGTATCCCATCAACACTTGTGGAAGAAGCAGTCAAGAGATCAGCTGACGTACTGCATTGGGCAAATCTGCTGCACAGGAACTTTTTAAAGTGTTGAAGAGGAGAGGTATCAGCTTGAGGACTGAGGTGTGCCTGACCCAAGCCATGATGTTTTCAATAACCTCATACGCATGCAAAAGCTGGTCAGTGAATAAGGAAGACTGTAGAAGAATTGATGCCTTTGAGTTATGGTATTAGAGGAGAATATTGAAAGTACCATAGGCTGCCAAAAGAACCAATAGATCTGTTTTGGAAGAAGTGCAGCCAGAGTGCTCCTTAGAGGCCAAGATGGCCAAACTTCGTCTCTCATACTTTGGACATATTGTCAGGAGGGACCAGTCACTGGGGAAGGATATCATGTTTGGTAAGGTGGAGGGTCAGAGAAAAAGAGGAAGACACCCAACTAGATGGACTGGCCAAGTGGCAGCATTGATGGGCTCAAGCGTGGCAACAGTAGTGAGGTTGGCCCAGGATCAGGCAGTGTTTCGTTCTACTCTGCATAGGGTCGCTATGGGTTGGTACTGACTCGATGGCACCTAACAACAAGAACAACATTAGTCTTAGAGGTGCTAAAGATAATTTAAAATGACTGCAGCAGCACATTGACAAGGTACTGTCAGAAATTCAAGCCAAATTCAGAAGAGGACATGGAATTAGGGATGTTGGTCAACATCAGAAGATCCTGACTGAAAGCAAAGAATACCAAAAAAATACTTAAGTGAGTTTTATTTGTTATGCGAAAGCTTTTTTGGCTGTGTACATCATAATAAGCTATCGATAACATTGTGAAGAATGGATATTCCAGCACACTTAATTGCGCTCATGAGGAACCTGTAAATAGACCAACAAGCAGTTGTTTGAACAAAACAAAGGGATACTGAAGGCTTAAAATCAAGAAAGGTATGCACCGAGGTTGTATCCTTTCACCATATTTATTAAATCTGTCTGCTGAGCAAATAATCCGAGAGGCTAGATTATATGAAGAAGAAGTTGGCATAACGATTGGAGGAAGGCTCATTACCAACCTGCGTTACACAGATGATTCTTTGCTTTCTGGAAACTTATTATTGTTGTTATTAAGTGCCTTGACTCAGCAGGAAACTAAGAGGACTTCAAATACTTACAGAAGAAGGTCAAAGACCACAGCCTTCAGTATGGATTGCACCACAATGTAAAGAAAACAAAAATTCTCACAGCTAGACCAATAAATAACATCATGATAAATGGTGAAAAGATAAAAGCTGTCAAAGACTTCATTTTGCTTGGATTCACAATCAATTCATGGAAGTTGCAGTCAAGAAATCAAATGGCGTACTGCATTAAGCAAATCTGTAGCACAAAATGTCTTTCAATTGTGTTTAAGAGGAAAGACGTCAACTTGAGGATTAAGGTGCTTCTTAACTAATCCATTTATTTTCAATGGTCTCATATGCATGCAAAAACAACTGTGAATAAGGGATACAGTAGAATAATTGTTGCATGTGAGTTGTGGTGTTGGGGAAGAATATTAAAAGTACTATGGACTGCTAAAAGAACAAACAAATCTATGTTGGAAGATGTATAGCCAGAATGTTCCTTGGAAGCCAGGATGATGAGAATTCATCTCTCATTCTTTGGACATATTATCAGGAGAGACCAGTCCTTGGAGAAGGACATCATGCTTGATAAACTGGGGGTGGGGGGTGGAGGGTGTCAGTGAAAAAGGGAAAACTCCAACGAGATGGATTGGCACAGTGGCAGCAGCAATGCACTCAAGCATAACAGCAATTATGAAAATGTCATAGGACTGGGCAGTGTTTTGTTCTGTAGTGCATATATGGTCACTATGAATTAGAACCGACTCGATGGCACTTAACAACAAATCATAAACAAGAATGCAATTTACTTCTTCAGAGAATTAATCTCACCAATGGTAGAAAATACATATCCTTTGACAGCTATTTTGTTAGAGAAAAGCAGATAAAATGCTGAATTTCCCCAGTGCAGTAGAACAGTGATTAAAAATGTACATTACATCAAATTTAATATTTATTCATAGAAATAATACCTTGAGACAAAAGATCCCATACTTATTAAAGTTATTTTAAGAGGTTTAGTGACAGTTTATAAGTTAATAAAATTCTATATTTTATTATAATTTTTTAAACTTAATCATATTAATAGTGATGGCCTGTTTCATTAATTTTTTCCCACCAGTGAGCATTTTCTCCTCATGTAAAACATCAAAGATAAGAAAATTCCAATGATCTTTTAGACAATTTCAGAGACATTGAAAATAATTACCTGTTTTTCTTTATTAACCCCAGACATAAAAATTTGTTTGTATTTATCCTTAAAAGCAAAGTTCAGAGCTTGTGTTGGAAAATACCGGATAACATTTGCCAAATTGCCACGCCAATAACTCAAAAAACCTAAAAAACAAACACAGTAAATATTAATTAACATGAGGATAATTTAAAAAGTATTTCTAATGGAATTTCAGTTCATACATACATGGGTTTATTCCAAACACAACATGTTTAACATGTGACTATGATCAGTGAATGACTGCATATAAGTTATCTCCATAACACATTTATCTTAGTTTCATTTGTTTTTGTTAAGTTGTAAACCAACTTTGCAGTCCAGCGCACTAATCCAGTGCCCTAAAAACAGAGCCCAATCCAAACCGTGCCTTACAAGGGGATCTGCTGGATCAGTTAAACTACAGACAAGTCAGCTCAGAGGCTTATGGCAACTATTTTCTGGGATCCCAAAGGGATATATGAATATATATATATATATTCATATATCTGTTTGTTTGTTTTTATTATGAATTGAGTGACAGGTTACATGGGAGAACATATCAGTTTTACACTCATCGTTTCATTGCAATAATCACAATTTCCTCTGTGCATCATCAGTCAACAGTATTTGCTTCTATTTCCTGTTTTGTTGTTGTTGTTGTTGTTTGTTTGTTTGTTTGTTTGATGTACACAAAAATACTCAGGAATATATAATCATTTAAAAAAACCAAAGGGCACATTCTGCAAGCCTGCCTCCTGGCCGCAAGCACACAGCCTTTCTCTTTCCACGAGTCTAGAGTCCTCAATTGCTCTATCTCTCCATGTCCTTATCTCTGCCTCCATCTCTGGTGTTGCTGCTTCTCTGGAAAGGGTCCCACATTCCACTCATGCTTGTCTTCCTTGATGGTCCTAGGATCCTCTCTTCCTGGACTGTAAGATTAACTACTCCTCCCTTTTTGCTATAGAACTTCTATCTTTAGTGTCATACATAACAGTCGCTATTAGTCATGATAACAAGAACTTACTATTGAATCTTAAGAATCTTATCCCATTATCTTTTCACCAGACCCATCTAGACAAGATGAGAACTATTCAGTGGGGATGCTACTATTTCCCCCCGGTACACTCTGAAATGAAACTCCCTCTTGAAAACTTGTAAGCCAGTCATTTCATGCCTTCATAGCCCTCCCCTGCCTCCGCCCCCCCCCCTCTCATTTTAGGTAGCCACTGTCTAAGTTGCCTATCCCTATCAACCCTGTGTACAGAGGGGATAGGATTGATACTTGATGTGAAGAGTCTTTCCCTCTCAGTTGGTATTTTGAGCTACTGCATCCATTAGTATAGGTCCCAAAGGAATATTCTTAATAGATTTTTTCAAAGTACACAAAACAATTATAGGGGCTTACTATAAGGATGTTTTAAGAAAATTGAAAGCTACATTGGTGGTAAAAAGGCCAGGTAAGTTGTGCTGAGGAATTTATTTTTCATTATAACGCACCTCATTCTTTAAGAATAATAAGGGCTGTGCTATGAGAATTTAGTTGGGAAATCTTACCCCATGCATGTTAAAGTCCTGAACTTGACCCTTCATACTTCCTTTTGTTCTCAAAACTCACAGAACATTTAGAAGGAACATGATATGCAACAACACTAAGGATGCCAAAACTGCTGTTTTGACTTGATGTAAATCAGAGTGCAGTATACTTCAGACAAGGGTTGATGGTGATGGTTATGTGCTGTAGAGTCAGTTCCAACTCATAGCTACCCTGTATAGGGGTTCTGAAGCTGTGCATCTTTACAGGAGCGGAAAACCTGATCTTTTTCTTGTGGAATCACTGGTAGTTTTGAACTGCTGACCTTGAAATTAGCAGGCTGATTTGTAACCACTACACTACCAGGTAAGGGTTGTTGTTGCTGCTGTTACTAAGTGCCATCAAGTCAGTTCTGACCCATAGTGACCCTGTATAAGGTTTTTGAGGAGCAGCTGGTGAACTTGAACCACTAACCTTGATGTTCAAACCAATTTTGCAGTCCAGTGCATTAACCCACAGCACCACAGCAGGACTCCATAGGTAAGGGTTAAAGAGATGGAAATACCAGCTTCAGAAGTGTATACACCTACATGGAGGATATGTTGAGAAATAATAGCTTCACATTTTTATTTTAGTGTTATAAATGCTTCTATGATTTTATAGCAATACTTTTTATTTACCCTTGTATTACATGATAAATAAATAATTTTCAGTTTGAACAAATTTAGCTATATGGATTTTCTAAAACTTTTCAAGAGAAAAATGAACTTTTCTAAAATATGTCTACACTGAAGAAAAAAGGTAGGATTGATGAGATGCACTCCATTCCAATTCTGTTAATTTCCAATAAAAAGTCTTTGTTATTGTTGTTCTGACTCATGGAAACCATGTATAGTGTGCTGAGAAGCGGCTGGTGGGTCTGAACTGCCAATCTTGTGGTTAGCAGTCCAGGTCTTATTCTACACCAAGACTCGACCCACTACTTTACCAAGTATGATAATCTTCTCCAAGGATTTGTCCCTCCTATAATGTGCAAAGTCATTTGAACTGCAAGGTCTGCATTCAAGTTAATCAGCTGCTCCTCAGAAACCCTATACAGGCTCACTATGGGTTGGAACTGATTCGACAGCACTTAACAACAACAACATAATGTGGCCAAAGTATATGAAAATTTGTCTTGCCATACTTGCTTCTAAGGAGCATTCTGGCTATATTTCCTCCAAGGCAGATTTGTTTGTTCTTCTGGTATTTTCAATATTCTCTGACACCACAATTCAAATGCATTGTTTCTTCTAGGATCTTTCTTATATATCATCCAATTTTCACATGCATATGAGGGTATTGAAAATACCATGTTTTGGGTCAGGCACATTTTAGTCGGCAAACTGCTCTTAACACGTTTGAGAGGTCTTTTGCAGCATATATTCCTAATGCAATATGTCACTTGGTTTCTTCACTGTTGCTTCCATGAAGTTTAATTGTGGATCCAAGCAAAATGAAGTCTCTGACAACTTGAATCGTTTCTCCATTTATCATGATGTTATTGAATCATCCAGTTGTGAGGATTTTTTTCTTGATTACAATGAGTGTTAATTCACAACCAAAGCTGCAGCCTTTGATCTTCATTAGCAAGTGTCTTAAGTCCTCTTTACTTTCAGCAAAGAAGGGTGTGTCATTTACTATTTCATAAAACTTATTACAAGATGTTAATGACCTTTCCACCAATCCTCATGTTGCTTTCTTCTTTATATAGTTCAGCTTCTAGAATTATTTGCTCAATATACATATTCAGTAAGTATGTTGAAATGGTACAATCCTGACACACAGCTTTCCTGATTTTAAACCATGCAGTATCCCCTTGTTCTGTTGTAACAACTGCCTCTGTACATAAATCAAGAGGCAGTCATTAGAACAGAGCAAGGAGATACTGAGTGGTTTAAAGTCAGGAAAGGTATGAACCAGAGTTGTATTCTTTTACCATAGTTATTCAATCAGTATGCTGAGCAACTAAGCCTAGAAGCTGGATTATTTGAAGAACATGGCATCAGGATTGAAGGAAGATTCATTAAAATCTTCAGCCTGCAGATGATACAACCCTGCTTGCTGGAAGTGAAGAGTACTTAAAATACTGATGAGGATAAAAAACTACAGCCTTTGATTATATTTTGTTGTTGGAGAAGATTATTTAAAGTGCCATGAATGGTCATAGGAACAAACAAATCTATCTTGGAAGAAGTGCATCCAGAATGCTCCTTAGAAGTCAAGATGATGAGACTTTGCCTCTTCTGCTTTAGACATGTTATCATAAGATACCAGTTCCAGGAGAAGGACATCATGTTTGGTAAAATGAAGGGTTAGCAAAAAAAAAAAACCATGAAGCCTTTAAGGAGATAGACTGACACAGTGGCAGCACCAATGGGCTAAAATGTAACATCCTGTGAGGATGGCACAGGACCAGACAGTCTTTTGCTTTGTTGTGCATAGTTCGAAGTGAGTAGAATTGACTTGATGGCACAAGGTGGGGCTAAGGAGTAGGTATTGGGAGTCCTGGTGTGGCACTATGGGTTAATGTGCTGGATTGCAAAGTCAGTTTGAACATGGTTGGCGGTTCAAATTCACTAGCCACTCCTTGGAAACCCTATACAGGGTCCCTATGGGTATGAACCGACTTGAAGGTGCTTAACAACAAACAACAAAGAGTAGGTATTATGGTAGAACTAAGGATTGGATGCCCCCTCATCTTACTTGAGGATGTGACTCAAGTCACCACCCTTGGGGGCATGATCTGACTCTAATTTATAAGATTGCTTTGGAAAAATTCTCTCTCTTCCCTGGGTCTTGCATCTGGCTCATAACGTCTGACCTCCAGTTCATGGGACATTCAGCTCATCCACATGACCTGATTCATTAGCTCCCAAAGCTTGGTGCACCAACAGCCTGTGGTCTGACCTCTTGAGATGATGTGGGTGAAAAGATTCCTTCAGACTGATCTTGGAACTACAGATTTGGAATTTACCAGCTTCCACAATTGAATGGCTCATTTCCTTTGACAGTTGTGAATTTTATGAGACATTACAGTGTAATGTTGTTTTTGTTAGGTGCCATTGAGTTGGTACTGACTCATAGCAACCCTACGTACAACAGAATATAACACTGTCTGGTCCTGGGCCAACCTCACAATTGTTGCCACGCTTGAGCTCACTGATGCTGACATTTTGCCAATCCATCTCACTGGGGGTCTTCCTCTTTTTCTCTGACCCTCCACCTTACCAAACATGATATCCTTTTCCAGCGACTGGTCCCTCCTGGCAATGTGTCTAAAGTATGAGAGACGAAGTTTGGCCATCTTGGACTCCAAGGAACAGTCTGACTGCACTTCTTCCAACACAGATCTGTTGGTTCATTTGGCAGCCATGGCCCTTTTAATATTCTCCTCCAACACTATAACTCAAAAGCATCAATTCTTCTATGGTCTTCCTTATTCACTGTCCAGTTTTCACATGCATATGAGGTTATTTAAAATACCAGGGCTTGGGTCAGGTGCAACTTAGTCCTCAAGCTGACATCTTTGCTCTTCAACACTTTCAAAAGATCTTGTGCAGCAGACTTGCCTAATGCAATACATCATTTGATTTCCTGGCTGCTGCTTCCATGAGTGTTGATAGTTGATCCAAGAAGAGTGAAGTCCTTGACAACTTCAATCTTCCCTCCGTTGATAAGAATGTTATTTATAGGTCCAGTGGTGAGGATTTTTGTTTTCTTTACATTGATATGCAATCCATAGCTAAGGCTGTGCTCTTTGAACTTCATCAGTAAGTATTTTAAGTCCTCTTCTCTTTCAGCAAGCAAGGTTGTATCATCTGCATATCGCAGGTTGTTAATGAGTCTTCCTCCAACCCTGATGCCATGTTTTTCTTCATAGAACCCAGTTTCTCGTATTCTTTGCTCAGCATACAGGTTGAATAAGTATGGTGAAAGAATACAACCCTGTCGCACACCTTTCTTAAATTTAAACCATTCAGTGTTCCCAAGTTCTGTTCGAACAACTGCCTCTGGTCCATGTACAGATTCCTAATGAGCAGAATTAAGTGTTGCAGTGTGATGTAGAACCCTGGAATGTGAGAGAGGGGAGGAGTGGTGACTGATATGAAGGATTATGGAATGGTATAACATGTTGGAAAATTCAGACAGTTGGGGTATCTTCAATCTCTAAATTATAGGGACCAGCCTCATACTGATCTTAATAAAAGAAATTATTCATGCAACTGTTTTTTTTTTTTGGTAGGCTTATGGATATTATCCTATGACAGACCACATTATAATTCAAGATAGATCTTGAAATTGTCTTTATGACGATGAATGTGATAATATTCCTTTTCAACTTGTTGTTTCCGGCACAGTAAATCACTTGATTGTCTTATTCAAAATGGTCAATACCAGTCAATTTCAGCTTATTAATGCCTAAGATATTGATCTTTATTAGTTCCATGTCATTTTTGACAACTTCTAATTTTCCTAGAATCATACTTCACACATTCTAGGGTCTGAAAATTAATGATCATTACGGACATTTCTTCTCATTATGAGATGTTCCCCATCAACAAATAAAGGTCCCTAAAGCTTTGCTCCAACCACATCATGAAGGTCAACTTTACTTTGAGAAAGAAGCTCTTCCCCAGTTGTATTTTGTGTACCTTCCAACTTGAGGGGTTCATCTTCTAGCACTACATCAGACAATGTTTTGATGCTTTTCATATGATTTTCTTTAGTTAAGCCTTCAGAAGTGGTCTGTTTCTCCTTCTTCCTAGTCTGTCTTACTCTGGAAGCTCTGCTGAAAGCTGTCCATCATGGGTGCACCTGTTGTTGATAAGGGCCGTCAAGTCAGTTATGATAGGGTTTCTGAGGAGCGACTGGTGAGTTTAAGTGCCAACTTTGTGGTTCAAACCGACCTTTTGGTGCAGTGCTTATCCTACTACTGATATTTAAAATACTGATGGTATATCTTCCAGGATCACAGCAATACCACAATATGACAAACTGACAGACTAGTGGTTGTCTCAAACTTGAACTAAATGATGGGTATGGCACAAAGTTCTTTGGACCTTTATATACTGCTGGACATGACTCAAAATGAGAAGAAACAGCAGCACACATCCATTAATAATTGGAATGGGGAATGTAAAAGTATGAATATAGGAAAATTGAAAGTCTTCAAAATGAAATGGAACACTTAAAGATTGATATTTTAAGCATTGTTGTTAAGTGCTGTTTAGTCAGTTCCAACTCATAGCAATCCTGTATAGGATTTCCAAGGAGCAGCAGATAGGTTTGAACTGGGAACCTTGTGATTAACAGTCCAGTGCTTATCCTACAGCCCCACACCAGCACACCACACCAGGACTCCTCAACATCCATCCATAAACATTATAATCACACAAATAGCTTTGCACTAAAACAGTCTTTTTTTTTTTTTAAATGGAAACAAAATAAAAATCTTAAAATATAAGAAATATAAGTAAATGCAAGGGAATGGGGTCCTGGTGTGGCGCTGTGGTTTAATGCACTGGACTGCAAGGTCAGCAGCCCAAGTTCATCAGCCACTTCTTAAAAACCCTGTACAGGGTCGCTGAACCGACTCAATGGCATCATCAAAAACAATTATAAAGAAATATTTCTTGCTTATAAGGATCACACTGATGTACTGAGAGAGATCAGTGACTCTAACTTTTAGAGGTATTTTGATTGATTTTTAAGTTTCTAGTAAAAATTACTTAAAAGTTAACCTATGGTAGATAATACCCACTTGACCTGGCTTCAATGACTGGATGATCAGAGCTCAATTAGGAGAAGAAAGAAGAGGAAAAAAAAAGTGATCTGATGCAATTTGATGAACTTGACCTACACCTATGTATGCAGTAGCTCAAAAGCTGCCACCCCCTTCATACACACAGTAGACAGGGATGGGCAACTTGGACACTGGCTACCCAAAATGGGGGCGCTACAAAGGTAAGAAGTGACTGGCTTACAAGCTTTCCAGAGGATACCTAGATCCAGAGGGCATGGAGGAAGGTAGAATCTCCACTGAGTAATATCCAATCTGTCTGGGCAGGGCTGATGAAAGGAGTTGGAGATAGGTCTCTTGTAGTACAACAGTGAATAATTGTTATCAAGACTGACTGTGAGGGTTGGAAATGTAAAGGTGGATGATTTGTAGCAAAAGTAGGGGAGAGACTGACTTTGCAGTCCAGGAGTGGAGGTCTCTGGGACCATCAAGGGAGAAGAGCAAAGTGTGGGACCCTACCCAGAGTAACAGTGACTCCAGAGATGGAGGCAGAGACAATGACGTGGAGAGATGGAGCAGCTGGGAACTCTAGACCCAGAGAGGGACAGGGGCTGTGTGCTGATGACCAGGGCACAGGCTTGCAGGGTGTACTCCTTGGTTGTTTGATGATGCATGTAGGGGATTGTAACCATGGCAATGAAATGATATACTATAGGATTATTGTAAAGCTAATGGTCTCCCTGTAAACTATCACATAATTCACAATAATACATTTAAAAAAAAAAAGAACATCAAGGATTGCCAGCAGTCACCAGAAGCTAAAAGAGAGGCCCATAGACGGAATTGATGTTAGCAAAGACCCTGATTTGAACTTTTAAACTTCAGACTGTGAGAAAATAAATTTCTGCTCTTTAATGCTTGTGATATTTTGTTATGGCAGTCCTAGCAAACTAAGACAACTACTGGCATTATTATGTATCAACCTTGCTGTTTACTTGGCCCAAGTAGATGTAAATTATAGTTAAGGTAATACAGATTTTACTTATGTCTTTTTTTCTTGGATAAAAAAAGAATACAAATTTCAGTTCAATAAACTTTATAATAATTTATTGCTGCCTTGAGCATGATTAAATTTCTGTCTAAAAGTCTGCAATGAATTAATGAATTTTAATAAATGAGGTTTTTTGGTTCATTTAAGTATGAGCCCAAAGCTAAAAAATAAAAAATAAAAGTTAACCTATGCAAGAGAAAGAATATAAAAAGTGAAATATGATTGTATAGATGGTATTGAAGAGTAAGATTTGAATTTCTGGACCATAGTTTACAGTAGCATAACCATAGTGTTTGGCAGAGAATAAAGTTGATATGAAAAGGATTAGGAAAAAAATTTTGGCAGGAGACGTCAAATTGATAAAGTGGGATTTCAACTGAAATCTTACATAGAAGGAAAGACCCATCATTTTTTAAAAAAGACTAATAACTAATTTGAAAATAGCATTATATGTGAAAAAATACTAGTGTTTCATATGACACATGGCTTTAAATATTAATAGCCACTCTGGAAATGGCTTATGTAACTAGCTTGATGTATGAGATATTATGGATTTCAGATGTGAGTTATTAGTCAAAATTCTGTAATTATGATCATAGTATTGAATTAATATTCACTTCAAAAAATGAGTGTCATATATATAAGAGTAGCTAGCAAAGGTTTGTAAATTTGGCTAATGTGATGAATATAAATGGAAAGTTTCAATGACAAAGACACCTGAAAATTTACACAGACCATGACAGAGTAGCAGATTTATTACTAAAGAGATTTAATAGAATTGGCTGAACAATGTGTTCACTTTAGCAAAATTACATTTGCATGGACAAAATATAGAGTATTCATTAAAACAAATGTCAATGTCTCAATGAAAATCTAGAAACAAAGTAAATTCTTATAAGTGTAACAGGAAAACTGGCAGCTCTTATGCGTTATCTCTGAAAAAAAAATAACTCACATATATAAAACACTTTTGCATGATTTCATAGAATGCAGGGACTCTGTGAAACCATGGATCTCAGACTAAGGATCTCTGATCTAACCTCCTTGTCCACAGATCACACTAAAATTTTTTATTTGTATTCCCTTCTTTGTCTCTAACTTCTGTACCATGCTGCTAGAAGCTTCACTTTCCCTACTAAGACTGCAAAAGGGAGGAGACCCAAAGTGCAATTCTGAGTATATTTTCTCATAAAAGTACTGAGCACTACTGGTACTGTAAGATAAACATTGGACTGTGAACCACAAGGTTGGCAGTTCAAACCCACTAGCTGTTCCTCAGAAACCCTGTAAAGGATCACTATGAGTTGTTAGGAATTGACTTGATGGCATTTAACAATAATACATAGGCTCCTCTTGTTACTGTTAAGTGTCCTCAAGTCGGTTCTGACTCATAGTGACCCTGTATAGGTTTTCCCAGGCTGCAAATCTTTTTGAGAGCAGAAAGCCTCATCTTTTTCCTGACTAGCAGCTAATGGACTCAAACTGCTGACCTTTTGGTTCACAGTTCAGTGCTTATCATACATAGATAGGCATAAGCTCCCTGTAGACAGACTATAAATATCAATATTATAGGTAATGCAAGTTCATCTCAAACAAACTCACTTACAAATGAACTTCTGGAAGAAAACGTTTATAAATTTAGGAATGCATGTTGTTTTCTAGAGTGACCTTTCAGAAACAGACTGTCAGGCTAGTCTCTGGGTGGGCTGCAACTTCCAACCTTTGGGCTAGTAAGCTAACCACTTTTATTTTCCCTCTTAAACTGCTTTATTTTAAGAAATCTTCTTCTTCTTTTGTAAATTTAACAGATATCCTCCCACTTGTTCAGATTTATTCATCCTTTAATAGTTGAAGCATTAAAAAATGGCAGTTTTACTCTCAATTCTTAATAATGTTACATTCATTATATTTGAGATTGTTCAGCTTTCTCATGGAGAAAAAAGGGCATAGGTATAAACCTTTTATAGTATCCACATGCCAGTCCTACAGCACAATGTTAAAACAAAAGTTTTACTGATACTTGGACAATTTCTAAGATGTGGGCAGAGAGATCAATAAGAGTGACCGGCATCTGAGTAGTTTTGAAAGTCAAAAGCTATATTTTTTCATCTATTTGCTCAATTCATTTCAATATCTGGTTTATATTATTCTCTAGATCTTCTGGGTTATTGCTACCCAACTGAAGTACTATTTCTTCACTGTAGGAGGCCCTGGCGTCTTAATAAAGAACTTGAAACATTTCACTACATTGTCTTGTAGTTTCTTCTCATTATAGCCCCTTGTTTCAGGTCTTTTGTACAATACACTGTTATATGTTCTCAGCACAAAAATTGTATGAAACCAACACTCAGGGAAGAAATCACAACGATGACAATCAACTATCATGCCAACTGCTTTCATTTGGTTTTCTAACTCATTGATAACTCAGCAAAAATGCGACAATCATACTCTTCATTATTTCCATTATACACCTACCTTTCTTTAGCTAAATCACCCACATTAATGTATTTCAGTCCCAATCTTGATGCAAGTACTTTGCCTAGTGTGGTTTTCCAACCCCTGGTGTACCCGTTAGCAAGGTGTTCAGCTGCAACATAGTTCTCACCATGATAGCTCTGACCACCCCAACTCCTAATCAACCACCTTTTAAACATTACTGCCACCCAGGAATTCCAGAAATGCAGAGATAATAATTTGCTACATTTTATTTACCACTTACTGTAGCAGAACCCATGTTTAATACACCTGTTATTTCATTCAAGACTCACAATGACCATATCAGGTAGATATTACTATTATGCCATTATACGATGGAGGAAATTAAGGCTGAGTGAGGTTAAATATAAACTGTTTAAGGTCACAAGGTAAAAGAAAGACAATGGCTTGATTACAAGTTTGACTTTAGACTTAGAGCAACAAAATTTCTGTTGACTCTGCATTAAAATCCATTCTGGATAAAAACACCTGCATTGTTTGGATGGAAATCAAATTGACTACACCCGTGGAAAGAGACGGTTGGAAAGTTCTCTATCATTAGCCAAAACAAGGCCAGGTGAAGACTGTGGAACAGACATTCAATTGCTCATATGCAAGTTCACGCTGAAGCTGAATAATTTTAAAACAAATCCAAAACAATCAAAATACAACCTTGAACATATCCCACCTGAATTTAAAGATCATCACAAGAACAGATTTGATGAATTAGACACAAATGACCGAAGATCAGAAAAGTTGTGGGATTACATCAAGAATAGCATACAGGAAGAAAGCAAAAGGTCATTAAAAGAAAGAAAAGACCAAAATGGATGTCAGAAAAGACTCTGAAATTTGCTCTTCAGCAAAGAGATGCTAAAGTGAATGGAAAAAAACGAGGAAAAAAAATAGAAAATTTCAAAGGTCAGCTTGAGAAGGCAAAGTCAAACATGATAATGAAATGTGCAAAGATCTGGAGTTAGAAAACCAAAAGAGAAAAATATGCTCAGCATTTCTCAAGCTGAGGGAACTGATGAAAAAATTCAAGCCTCAACTTGGAACATTGAAGAATTCTTTCCTGGTGTGGCACTGTGGGTTAATGCGCTGGACTGTAAAGTTGGTTTGAAACTCAAGTTTGATAGTTCAAGCTCACCAGCTGCTCCTTGAAAACCCTATATGGGGTCACTATGGGTTGGAACCAACTCGACAACACTTAACAACAACAACAACAATGAGCAAAATATTGAATGATGTAGAAAGCATCAAAAGAAGATAAAAAGAATAGAGTCACTATACCCAAAAGAAGTGGTCAATATTCAACCATTTCAAGAGGCAGCATATGATCAAGAGCCAAAGATAATGAAAGAAGTTCAGTGTGTACTGAAGGCATTGGAAAACAATAAGGATCCAGGAATTGATGGAATATAAATTGAAATCTTTCAACAAACTGATGCAGCACCGGAGGCACTCATTTATGTCAAGGAATTTGGAAGACAGCTACTTGGCCAGCTGATTAGAAGAAATACATATTTGTACCCATTCCAGAGAGGTGGCCCAATGAAATGTGGAAATCACCAGACAGCATCATTAATATCAAAAGCAAGCAAAATTTTGCTAAAGATAATTCAAAAACGGCTGCAACCGAACATTGACAGAGAACTTTCTGGGTTCAGGCTAGATTCAGATGAGAACATAGAATGATGGATATAATTGCTGATATTAGATGGATCTTGGCTGAAAGCAGAGAATACCAGAAAGATGTTTACCTCTGCTTTATTGGCTATGCAAAGGCCTTTGATTATGTGGATCATGACAAGCTATGGAAAACATTGCAAAGAAGGAATATTCTGGAGCACTTAATTGTGCTCATGAGGAACCTGTACAAAGACTAAGAAGCGATCATTTGAACAGAACAAGGGGATACTGAGTGACTTAAAATCAGTAATGGTGTGCAATGAGTTGTACTCTTTCACTATACTTATTCAATCTGTATGCTGAGCAAATAATCCAAGAAGCTGGATTGCATGCAGAAGAATGTGGCATCAGGATTGGAGGAAGACACATTAATAACCTGCAATGGACTCACGCGGAGCAACAATTGTGAGGATGCTGCAGGACCGGCTAGTATTTTGTCCTTTTGTACGTAAGGTTGCTATGAGTTGGTACCAAATAAATGGCACCTAACAACAACAACACTGTTTGACTACATTAAAACAAGGATAAAATTATAAGTGATAAAACTATAAAAGTAGTTTTCTTATATGTACCATAAACTCAGGAGCCCTGGTGGCACAGTGGTAAAATACTTGCTTGATAACCAAAGGTTCAGCAGTTTAGAGGGTCTGTATGAAACAAAACTGACCCAAAGGCACACAACCACCACCTCAAAACTGTCAGATAAAATGTAGTGACTATGATGCTTTTCCCTGCTAAAAGACAACTGTTACATTTTTAATTACTACAAAAAAATAACTACTCCCAAACTTAAGAAACTAAAGTCAGATCTTTTGGAACTGACTTGATTAAGACTTATAGTGTCATGGGGTTTCCATGGATATGAATCTTTACAGAAGCAGACTATCACATTCTTTTGATATTGAGCAGCTGGTAGGTCCGAATCACTAATATTGTTGACTAGAAGCTAAATGACTTAACCTCTGTGCCACCAAACAAACAAAAGTTCTATTGCCTTTGTGTCAATTCTGACTCATAGCAACCCTAACACGCAGAGTAGAATGGTCCCGTAGGGTTCCTGTGTTTCTTTACAGAAGCAGATTAGGACACCATTTTCCCAATGAGCCAACCTTTCACTTAGCAGCTAAGCACTTTAACCACTGCATCACTGTTGTTGTTAGTAAATGCCATTGAGTCAGTTCCGACCCATAGCAACCCTTTATAGGGTTTCCAAGGAGCGGCTGGTGAGTTTGAACAATTGATCTTGAGGTTCAAACTGGCTTTGCAGTCTAGCACATTAACCCACAGTGCCATACTACCTAATTATTTATATTTGTAAAACACTCAAAATAGATACTAAGAAGTGTGATAAAGATTTTTCATTTAAAAACCTTTTTGTGAAGGACTTCCAGTTTAACGGTGCAATAAACAGAGGGGATACAGAGTTTCGTCAGTGAAGGCATGCAAAAGTAGGCAAAACAGATTGGTGGGACAGTCCCAGAATGCTGAATTTCACATAAAAGTAAGAGGGCAGTGTTTTGGGTACTTACTGGTGGAGAAACATGAAGTTGCGGCAATGAAGAGAGTGACTTCTGAACTGGGAATGGACAGCAGGCTGCAGTCTTTGCAGAAGACAGAGGGTAGGGACAGCAACGAGTCTGCTGCCAGGGCAGAAACCACCCACCGATTTATAGAAATAGAGGTGTGAAGGTCTTCTTTTCTAGGTTTTATCTTTCCTTCAACTACTTTTGTCACGCCCTCCTGTCCAGTCTGGGTATCTCCATACAGGTGGGCACATACCCCCAGGGAAAGTCCAGCATTGTGCCCACAAGGTTTACAACCACACAGAACAGTTAACACTGACCTTCTGAGTTGCCCAGGGGAAGGATTTGCCCAGGATCCTTGCCCAGGGTGCAAACAGGAAATATCCAGAAGTCTCATTCAGCTTTAGAGACTAATCCTTGGCATGTTTTTATGACATTTGATTTTAGGAATAAGTCCTGAATTTGGCCTTCCTCCTACTTTTGTGAGAGTTTCTACTTGTGCCTCATCTAACAAGAGATAGGAACTCTGGCCATACAGCCAAGTTACATTTGTACCCTGTAAACCCCCAACAAATAGTCAAGAGTCAATACCAGCTGCTATATAACAGTGTATACAGTCAACACCCATTAAAAACAATCAAAAGTAGTCACAAGAACAGTGAACAGAGAAGCCCATCTCCTGATCACACCCAGAAGAAGACAATTTGGAGTGTGCTTAAGAATACATCATTATACGTTCATCTAATTAACACAAACACAGCAGCACTTCAATGCCTAAAAAGCAGCAGAAACTTTCTGCTCATGTAAAGAAGCAAGACAGGGTAGCTCAGACAAATGACCAAGATTAGAGGGTGAAGATGCTCTGGAATTGGCTGAAGGGGAATTTAGGAAAATGATATTGAGGTGAATCCAAATGTCCCACAGAAAAGCTGAGGGAAATAAGGAAGTAGTCAGAAAAGCACTACAGCAACCAAAATTGAAACAGCATTCAAATCGATAAAGAACCTGCAAAAAAACCTCCCAAAAAACAATTAGTGCTAATGTATCAGAAATGGACAACACACTGAAAGGGCAAAGGAGAAGAACTAAAGAGATGGAAGCCAGAATCAGCAAGCTTGAAGACAAATCTTTCAATAATGCTAAAGATGGCAGAACAAGCAGAAAAAAAGAATGAAAAAATCTGAACAAAGCCTAAGATTCATGTGGGAAAAACATGGAGAGGAATAACTTGAGGCTGACTGGAATTCCAGAATAGGAAGAGACAAAAAAAAACTACAGAAGAGATAGTCGAAAAGTTGAAGGACAAGAAAATAAGCATCCAAGAAGCTGAACAAACCAAGGAAGGATAGACCCCAAGAGAAAATCACCGAGGCATATCATGATCAAACTTCCCAAAACCAAAGACAGTGAAGCAAATCTTGAAAGTTGCTAAGGAAAAGAAGGTGCTCTGGTAGCGTAGTGGCTACGAATCGGGCTGCGAACCACAAGGTCAGCAGTTCGAAACTACCAGCTGCTCCGCGGGAGAAAGATGAGGCGTTCTGCTCCTGTAAAGATTAACAGCCTTGGAAACCCTGTGCAGGGTCGCTATGAGTCGGAACCGACTCCACGGCACATAACAACAACAACAACAACATACAAATGAAAGCAAATAAGAGTAAGCTCTGATTACTCAGTAGAAACCATGCAGGCAAGAAGGCAATGGGGAGACATATACAAAACTCTGAAAGAAAAAAAACTGCCAACCAAGAATCATATATCCAGCAAAGCTGTCAATCAAATATAATGGTGAAATCAAAACATTCCAGGAACAGTAATTAAGGGATTTTGTAAAGACCAAACCAGCACTACAAAATATACTAAAGTGAGTACCAACAAGACCACACAACAACCAGAGACTGACATATGTGACAACACCACCTGGACCTCAGTCCAGAGATGGAAGAGTCTAGGAAAGAAGAAAACTACAAAATTGAAATTAGGGGCTTTGGGGAGATCAGTTTGTGAACAGGACAGACACAAAGTAAAGGAAGGGAAAAGTATAGTAACAGAGACCTAGGTGGTGAGGAGGTTACGCAGATCTCAGAATAAAACAATCCGTCATAAAAAGAGGAAGAACTTAATAAAATATAGGGTAATCTTGAAGAAACTGGATACATATCCACATCAAATCAAGAAAACAAATATCCAAAATGAGTATGGAAACATTAACACACTGAACAAACTGACAAGAAAAATACACCAAGAAATGAACTCAGCATAGGAAGGTATATGGATCAAGGAAACCAGCAGCACCACAAAAAACAAACAGCATAATGTCAGCAATTAATTCATTCCCATTGATAATTACACTAAACCTCAACGGATTGAATGCACCAGTCAAGAGGCAGAGAGTTGCAGAATGGATAAGAAAACAAGATCCTACAAAATGCTGTCTCAAAGAGTCTTACCTAACACACAAAGACAAAAACAGATTAAAAATTAAAGGATGGAAAAATGTATACCAACCTAATTGCAATAAAAAACATGCAGGAGTGGCAACATTAATCTCAAACAAAATAAACTTTAAAGCAAAGACCAGCATAGGAGGCAAAGAAGGTCATTATCCCATGACTAAAGGGTCAATTGAATAAGTGGACATTACCATAAAAAATACCCACGCTCCCACTGTTGTTGTTGTTGTCAGTGGCCATCGAGTCGGAACCGACTCATAGCGACCCCATGCACAGCAGAACGAAACAATGT
>NW_006408871.1:1812575-1834544 GCF_000296735.1 Chrysochloris asiatica | reverse complement strand
TGATCCAAGAAGAATGAAGTCCTTGACAACCTCAATCTCTTCTCCATTGATAAGAATGCTGTTTATTGGTCCAGTGGTGAGGATTTTTGTTTTCTTTACACTGAGTTGTAATCCGTACGTAAGGCTGATGCTCCCACTGAGAGAGCCCTAAATTAAAGCAAACCCTAATACAATTAAAGAAGGATATCTCTACAATAATAGTGGGCAATTTTAATACACCAATTGCGAAAAAGGATAGAATAACCAGAAAGCTCAGCAGAGACACAGAGGAACTGAACAATGCAATCAATCAATAGCTTGATCTCATAGATTTGCACAGAGCATTCAAACCAACAGAAGCACAATACACATTCTTTTCCAGTGCACACGGATCATTCTCCAGAATAGACCGTGCTTTAGGCCACAAAGCAAATCTCCATAAACTTAAAAACATCAAAATATTACAAAGCATCTTCTCAGACTACAATGCTATAAACTAGAAATCAACAATAGGAAGATCAAGGAAACAAAATCATACACATGGAAACTGAATAATACCCTGATTAAAAGTTACTGGGTGGTAAAACAAATAAAATGTGAAATTAAAAAATTCCTAGAAAGTAATGAGAATGAAAACACAACATACCAAAACCTTTGGGACACAGCAAAAGCAGTGCTGAGAGGACAATTTATTGAAATAAAAACCACACAAACAAAAAGAACCAAAATCAACATATTAATACAGCATCTACAACATTAGAAAAAGAACAGCAAAGTAAAGCCACAGTTACCAGAAGAAATAAGAAAAGATTAGAGCAGAAATAAATGGGATAGAAAATAACAACAACAACAACAAGAAAATAGAAAAAATCAACATGACAAAAAGCTGGGTCTATGAAAAGATTAATAAAATTAAAAACTTTTTAGTGGGTACGCATTGCATATCAAACATGATTCTACCTGCTGGAGAAGCAGTAGTCAACAAAGCTATGGTGCTTACATTTTTTTATGGGGTGGACTCAGGGAGACAAAATGAACAACAAATAGATCAGGAGTTCATAAGGATTATGAAGAAAAATAGTAAATAAGCAGAGAAAGATGGAGGGTTATTTTGATAGGTGGGTTGGGGAAACCCATCTGATTAATTGGTATTAGAGCATAATCAAACATTTCCACAAATAAAAAATGGTTATTTTCAAATATCTTGATAATCATGGTATTTTTATATCATCATTTGCTATTATCTCAAGGCATTCTTAGGATGAGGTTCATCCTTAAGTATAGGGTATCATCTGTATTTCAGTCTTGGTAATTTCAAATATTCAAATAGTCTTACCTCAGATATTAGATTGTCATTCTTTGTATGTACATTGCACTGCAAGATAATTTATGAACTAATTCTAGGAGTAAATTTTTATAGTAGGGGTCAAAAGCACGATTCATTGCAATGGCTCCAGATTCATAGAAGCATGGGACTTTGTAAGAGAAAGAACAAAGGTGCATGGGAAGTGAAACATCCGATTCTTAGATGGTTACTTTGGTTGTTCCTTGTTAATGGCTGAAAGGAAAGTAAGAGATGGTATGCTTCAGTTGAGGGGAGAAAAAAACACATCAGAATGGCATGGGGCAAAAGCCAGGCTGGTTGCATACTATGATTGATAAAGGGCCAGGGTCTACTGACCCAGAGGTCCAAGGCCACATGCATATGGATGGGAAGAGTCCAGATTAGTATAAGAGAAGATGAAACTGGAATGCTTTTAAAATGGTTATGTGTTTCTTTCAATGTACTATGGATACTGAATGTTTCTCCTACCTGGTGTTGTAAAACAGACCTACATGTATGATGAAATAAATACTGGTTATTATAAATTATGTTGTTGTTGTTGTTAAGTGCTACTGAGTCAGTTCTGACTGAAAACTACCCTGTATAGAGTTTCCAAGGAGCAGATGGTGAACTTGAACCACTGACCTTGCGTTCAAACTGACTTTGCAGTCCAGTACAGTAACTCATAGTGCCACACCAGGACTCCATAGCAAGCACTATAACTACAGCCAATACTTGATCAGATATGCTAAAAGAGGAACTAGGATTTTATCCAAAGAAACACAGGCGGTAGGTTTGAATGCAGTAGCCTCATACAGAGAGTACAGGGGGCATAGATAAAAAACCTGAGCCCCGCCTATCTTTCCAGTCAGGAAATTTGCATTTGAAAAAGCATACAGACCTACCCAGAACTAATGAGAAAGGAAATTGGCTTTTGAAGGAAGGATCTTCAGAATTTCAAGCAAAGAGTTTGCCATTGAATACATTGAATCAGAAAAAATAGTTAGACCCCATCAGAAGAACTTCCATCTAGATAGAACTGGAAGTAAAGGAAACCAGTGAGTAGAGTGGAGTTGTCTGAAGTGCAGGAAGTTCTGTGAACTCCTGAGTCTAAAGGTAATGTCAATTGACCTAACCCAGCAACAACAATAATAGAGACTAGGGATAAGCTGAATAAAGAACCTGACCAAATGAAGAAAAGATACTTAACACTGTATTACTGTTAGGTGCTATCGAGTTGGTACCAACTCATAGCAACCCTATGCACAACAGAACGAAACAGTACCCAGTCCTGGGCCAACCTCACAATTGCTGCTACACTTGAGCCCATTGATGCTGCCACTGTGCTGATGTATCTCACTGGGGGTCTTCCTCTTTTTTTCTGAATTTCCACTTTACCAAACATGATGTCCTTCTCCAGTGAATGGTCTCTCCTGACAATATGTTCAAAGTATGATAGACGAAGTTTGGCCATCCTGTCCTCCAAGGAGCACTCTTGCTGTACTTCTTCCAACACAGATCTGTTTCTTCTTTTGGCAGTCTGTGGTATTTTCAGTATTCTTCTCCAACACCATAAATCAAATGCACCAATTCTTCTTGGTCTTCCTTATTTACTGTCCAACTTTCACATGCATATGAGGTTATTGAAAATACCAGGGCTTGGATCAGGTGCACCTTAGTTCTCAAACGGACACCTTTGCTCTTAAACATTTTAAAGAAGTCTCGTGCAGCATATTTGCCCAATGCAACACATCGTTTGATTTCTTGACTGCTGCTTCCATGAGTGTTGATGGTTGATCCAAGCAAAATGAAGTCATTGACAATGTTAATCTTCTCTCCGTTTATATGGATGTTGTTCATTGGTCCAGTGGTAAGTTTTGTTTTTTTACATTGAGGTGCAACCCAGACTGAAAGCTTTGATCTTCCTCAGTAAGTATTTTAAGTCCTCTTTGCTTTCAGCAAGCAAGGTTGTATAATCTGCATATCGCAGGTTGTTAGTGAGCCTTCCTCCAATTCTGATGTCATATTTTTCATATAACCCAGCTTTTCGGATTATTTGTTCAACATATAGATTGAATAAATATGGTGAAAGAATACAATTCTGACACACATCTTTCCTAATTTTAAATCATTCAGAGTTCGCTTGTTCTGTTCAAACAACTGCCTCTTGGTCTATGTCCTTATGATTACAATTGAGTGTTCCGAATACTCATATATCTCAATGTTGTCCTTAACTTGTCATGATCCACACAATCAACAGCCTTTGCATAGTCAATAAAGCACAAGTAAATATCATTCTGGTATTCTCTGCTTTCAGCCAAGATCCATCTGACATCAGCAATGATATCCCTCATTCCACGGCCTCTTCTGAATCTGGCTCGAACCTCTGGAAGTTCTCTGTCAGTGTGTGGTTGCAGCCGTTTCTGTATTACCTTTAGTAAAACTTTACTTGTATGGGGTATCACTGATACTATCTGATGATTTCTGCATTCCATTAGGCTACCTCTCTTTGGAAAGGGCACAAATACAGATCTCTTCCAGTCAGCTGACCAGGTATCTGTCAAATTTCTTGGCATAGATGAGTGAGTGCCTCCAGTGCCGCCTCACTTTGTTGAAAGATTTCAATTTGTATTCCATCAATTCCTGGTGCCTTGTTCTTTGCCAATGCCTTCAATGCACCTTGGACTTTTTCCTTCAGGATCATTGGCTTTTGATTATATGCTACCTGTTGAAATGGTTGAACATCGACCATTTCTTTCTGGTACAGTGACTTTTGAGTCTTTCTTCATCATTCAATATTTTGCCCATAGAACCTTTCAGTACTGCAAGTAGAGGTTTGAATTTTTCTTCAGTTCCCTCAGCTTGAGAAACGCTGAGCATGTTTTTCTCTTCTGGTTTTCTAACTCCAGGCTTTGCACAATTTGTTATAATATTTGACTTTGTCTTCTCGAGCTGACCTTTGAAATTTTCTGTTCAGCTCTTGTACCACCTCACTTCTTTCATTTGCTTTAGCATCTTTACTCTGGAGAGCAAGTTTTAGAGTCTCTTCTGACATCTATTTTGGTCTTTTCCTTCTCTCTTGTCTTCTCAATGACCTTTAATTGCTTCCTGTATGATGTTCTTGATGTCAGCCCACAACTGTTCTGGTCTTTGGTCTTTGTTGTTGTTGTTGCTATGTGCCATTGAATCAGTTCTGACCCATAGCGACTTTGTATAGGGTTTCCAATGAGCAGCTGGTGAGCTTGAACTGATGGCTTTGCAGTTCAAATGACTTTGATCTGTTCTCTAAATTCAGGTGGGATATATTCAAGGACATATTTTGGCTCTCATGGACCTGTTTTCATTTTCTTCAGCTTCAGCCTGAATTTGCATATGTGCAATTGGTGGTCTGTTCTACAGTCTTCCCCTAACCTTGTTTTGGCTGGTGATATGGAGCTTTTCCAGTCTCTTTCCACAGATGTAGTCAATTTGATTTCTGTATATTCCATATGGTGAAGTTCATGTGTATAGTTGTCTTTTATGCTGTTTTAAAAAGGTATTTACAATAAGAATTCATTGGTTTTTCAAAATTCTATCATGCAATCTCCAGCATTGTTTCTACCTGATGGTAGAAAGGCCATATTTTCCAACTACTGATGCTTTCTTTTCGTTTCCAACCTTTGCATTCCAATCACTGGTAATGATCAATACATCTTGATTGTATATTTGATCAATTTCAGACTGAATAAGTTGGTAGAATTCTTCAATTTCATCATCACTGGTTTTAGTGGTTGGTGCATAAATTTGAGTAATAGTGTTATTAACTGGTCTTCCTTGTAGGAGGATGGATATTATTCTATCACAGACACCATTGTACCTCATGACTGCTCTTGATATGTATTTTTTGATAAGGAATGGAATGCCATTCCTCTTCAATTTGTCATTTCCAGCATAGTAAACCATGTGATTGTCAGATTCAAAATGGCCAATACCATTCCATTTCAGCTAACGAATGCCTAGGATATTGATGTTTATACATTCCATTTCATTTTTGACAATTTCCAATTTTTCTAGATCCATACTTCATACACTCCATGTTGCAATCATTAGCATATGTTTACAGCTGTTTCTCTTCATTTTGAGTTGTGCTCCATTAGCAAATGAAGGTCCTGAGGGCTTTACTCCATTTACATCATCATGGTCAGTTCTACCTTGAGGACTCAGTTCTTGCGCAGTTTCATTTTGAGCGCCTTCCAACCTGAGGAGCTCATCTTCTGGCACAGATACTTCTGTCAGAGTATCTGACAATATTCTGGTGTTAATTATGTTTCCATATCCAGTAATCTGTGCTGACAGTGTTCCACTGCTATTCATAAGGTTTCAGTGACTAAATATTTGGAAGTAGTTCGTCTGTCTCTCCTTCCTAAACTGTCTTCATCTGGAAGCTCATCAGAAACCTGTTCACCGTGGTTGACCCTGCTGGTATTCAGAATATCAGTGGTATAGCTTCCAGAATCATAGCAACACACAAGCCAACACAGTATGACAAACTGACAGTACGACAAACTAACACTGTGAGTTGGTATAAATTGCTACAATTTAATGGCTTGCTCTGAACTGGACTGTTTATAGATGCAGATTCTCCAAGTCTGAAACAGTATAGAAGATTCTTCAGATCAAGGCCCATGCGCACCTGAGAATACTGGCTTGATAAGTTGTTGCTGTTGAGTCAGGTTTTGACTCATTAGCAAACCTGTATAGGGTTTCCAAGCAGTAGCTGGTGAGTTTGAACCACCAACCTTGAGGTTTAAACTAACCCTGTAGTCGAATGCTTATCCTACGGCGCCACAGCAAAACTACTTCAATTAAATTTATTCTGACCCATAGAAATCCTATACAGGGTTTCTGAGGCAGCCTTATCTTTCTCCCAATGAGTGACTGGTGAGTTTGAATTGCCAACCTTGAAGTTAGCATCTCAACACCTAACACCAAGGCTCCTTTGGAAAATCCAGATTCAAAAGGAAGCTAATGAACTCACTGAAAAAGAGTTCTGGTAGGCTCTTTAAAATGAGACTACAAAGACCTTAGTGTTGTAATCAAGTGCCATCAAGTCAGTTCTGATTCATAGCAATTCTGTATAGGGTTTTCAAGGAGCAGCTGGTGGGTTCGAAACATTTAGCAGTCCAGTGCTTATCCTACAGTGTCACATCAGGACTCTGCAAATGCCTTAGCAAGGAATTGAAGGATCCTATAAGAAATACTTGAGACAAAAGGATCTCATAGATGAGATCTTGAAAATATTATGTTGATAATATATTAAGTAAAGCAATCATCTAAGTCAAAGATATATTTATACATATGCATATGTTTCTTTGTTTGAAAAAACATGAAGAGACACCAAAATCTTAACTTGGTGATTTTATTAAGTATAAAAATAAATACCTACATCTCCACTATTTTTTGTCTTCCTCCCTTTTTTTTTTCAACTTTTTATTTTGAATTGAGTGAAGGTTTACAAAGCAGATCATCAGTTTTACATTTAACAAATCACATACTTTGCTTCATTATATGGCTGTGATCCTCTCCATGCAACAACAGCCAATAGCATTTACCTCTATTCACTCTAACCACTGCATTCCTCCCTGCTGATTTGTTTTTCCCTTATATTTTAATTTTCTGTATTACTGGTGCATTATTTGTCTGATAAAGGTTTAAATAGTATTAAATATAAAGTTGGAAGTCGTAAAGCCAACTAAAAAAATTGAGCAAATCTTTAAGAATACTATTAGGTTAAATTCAGAATAAGCAAATAAAAACTTATAAAAATACCAAGGACATTCAAAGAGAGATTTAAAGCTATTTTTAGAGCCAGAAAGAAGACACCTATCATTTGGTGAGGAAAGAGGAGCAATAAATGAGAGAGTAAGAAAGCATCTAGTTGTGCTACGTTAGTTGTTGTCTCTCAGGCTCAATATGTTACTTGTTGTTGTGAAGTGCTGTCAAGTCAATTCTTTCCCATAGTGACCCTATATAGGGTTTATAAGAAGCAGCTGGTGAGCTTGAACCTCCAACCTTGCAGTTCAAAAGGCTTTGCAGTCTGGCGCATTAACCCACAGCACCACACCAGGACTCCATATGTTACTTAAAGAATGAAAAATAAAATTAGAGAAATCATGAATAATAAGAGAAACTGCAGATCACTTGAGATAGATGGATTTTCAACAAATGGAGAAAAATTAAGTTCTAGAAAATACAATTCAGAGTCCGATTGACCAGTAAAGTTCCAGAATGATCTAGCACAGTGATTCTCCATCCTATCAGGTTCAAGGACTCTATATAATAAATATTTTATGTTTCCGTTACTATCCAGAAATAAAATTCAGATGATTACTTCTTCACCAATTAAAAAAATCAAATAGTGCCTTCACTGTTATATAAAAGGAGAAAGTAAAGGAATTTAACATATTTAAAATAAAATATATAATAAAATATACAAGGTATGCCTTAGTAAGTAAATATGGGGCTTAACCATACCATAAAACCAAACCTGTTGCTGTAGTGTTGATTCTGACTCAAAGTGATCACAGAGAACAGAATAGAACTGCACCCACAGGATTTCCAAGACTTACTGGATTAAACGTTAGGTTGTTAACCATAAGTCGGTGGTTCAAACCCACCAGCTGCTCTGAGGAGAAAGATGAGGCAATCTACTCCCATAAAGATTTACAGGCTTGGAAACCCGAAGGGTCAATTCTGTTCTATAGTTGCTAGGAGTTCTGTTGTGGCACTGTAGGATAAGCACTGAACTGCAAAATCAGTTTGAAACACAGGTCAGCAGTTCACATCCAGCAGACACGCCTCTGAAACTCTATACAGATATGGTCGCTAAGAGTCGGTACCTATTCAGTGACACTTAACAATACCAAATCGGGTTGCTATGAGTCGGAACTGACTTGATGGCAGTGGGTAGGAATCTTACAGAAGAAAACTGCCATATCTTTCACCCAAAGAACAAATTTTTTGTGTAAAAATTAGTCTCAGCAGTTCTCTAGTCTTCAGTAGTTTTCAAGAACTAGTAGCACATTTTCTCTTTAAAGGGTAGCTATAGGTCGTAATCAACTTGACGGCACTTAGCAACAACAACTTCTCTTTAAATAAGGTACCAGAGCACGGCGCCAATACATCTATATTTATACTTCTCTTAAAAGTACTGTTTCAAGTAACTTAAAGCACCTGTTAACATACATCAGAGCAATTGGCATTGCTTCAACCCTGAGAGGCAGTGGCCTTCCTTGGGAGCCAGGCATAATCACACCAAGGTGTAGGCGCTGCTGTAGTGGCGAAATTCAGAGGTTACACATAGGCAGGCATTCTTAGCCAGCTGTCTAAGAGTGGGAGCAAAACACAGCATACTGGATTGGTTAAAAAACCGGAATTTTCGCAGGTGAAGAATGGAACGCATCACCGTCCATACACACATGCACACCCTCCCCACCATCCCGTCGTCCCGGCCTACGCCTACTCTGGAGAGACGGCGGCCATGCGGCGAGGTTGGCGCTCCGCGTCCTTTACTCACCTTGCTCCCGAGGAATCCGCACCAGGCAATCTATCATGCCTTTGTACTGAGCCTCGGGTCGGATTTGTTTGGACGACGCCTGCACCTGCAGCAGCAGCTTCACCCGCTCGATGGGCGCCACCGCTGTCTTGGACACTGCCGCTGCGACGCCACCCGCAAGCAGATCCTTTCCGAAGGACTTGGCGTCAAACAGTCGCTTATCCTTCTTTTCCTGCTTCTTCTTCCCAGACTCACGCTGCATGGTGGGGTGATGAACTTAAAATTGGGAACCGCAGCTCGAGATGCGACCAAGAAGAACAGAAGATAACTTCACCTTCCTACTGGCGGGAAAGCTACCCTCAGGGCGCATGGGCAAGAGAGTGGGGGTGGGGTGTGGTAGAGTTGCGCCTGCGCTCCAACGGCTTCCAGCGACTGGCCTCTGGCACGTGACTGTGTAGCACCATCTCAGGAGGCTGTGGGTACGGAGGCAGCACAGCTAATGTACAAGGAAATTTAGCAGTAGAAACAGACACAATAATGCCATTAAGCCAATGGTGGTGGTGGTGGTGTGCCGTGGAGTCGGTTCTGACTCGTTAGGACCCTGCATAGGGTTTCTGAGGCTGTAAATCTTTACCAGAGCAGAAAGCTTTAGCTTTCTCCCGCGGAACGTCTGGTAGTTTCAGACTGCTGACTGTGGGGTTAGTAGCCTGACATTAAGCCAATAGTGTGAAATTTGCCATAATTTATCAGGGTTGCTTGTATAGTCACCTTTTTCCTGTCTGGTTTTGCCGATTGTGCCACCATTGCACAATTTTTATTTATATTGATAATTCTCTTTACAGTAATGGTTATCAATCCAGACTGCTCATTCCAAGAGGAAGAGGGCAGAGTGCTATTGCTGTTTTTTTTAAATTTAAATAAATGGATGCTTGAGTTTAGGGGTCTAACTCTTTACTTTACCAGGTACTTAAAATGGATGGAATTATAAACAAATAAATTAGAGAATTATTTGTGGTTCTCAAACTTTTGTGTGTAGGACTCCTTTTCATGCTTCAAACTATCGAAGGCTACAGAGCTATGTTGTGTGAGTGTGCTTCAAACAGTTCATAGAAAAAGTCCGTTATGTTTTCATTACATTTTTCCATGAACTTTTTGAAGCTTGTGTGTGTGTGTGTATATATATATATATGTTGTTAAGTGCTGTCGAGTTGTTTCCGAGGCTGTAAATCTTTACAGGAGCAGAATGCCTCATCTTTCTCCTGCGGAGCAGCTGGTAGTTTCGAACTGCTGACCTTGTGGTTCACAGCCCAATTCGTAATCTCTCTCTCTCTATCTCTCCATATATATATCCATATATATATATGGATATATATATGGAGAGAGAGAGAGTGGCGCTGTGGGTTAATGGTTAATGCACTGGACTGCAAAGTTACTTCAACCACAAGGTCAGTAGTTCAGACTCACCAGCTGCTCCTTGGAAGCCCTATACAGGGTCACTGTGGGTCAGAACCAACTCTATGGCACTTAACAACAACGACATCTATCTATCTATCTATCTATCTATCTATCTATCTATCTATTTATATATCTATATATAGATACATCTATCTATATCTATCGATAAGGAGCTCTGGTAGCGTAGTGGTTACGAATTGGGCTGCGAACCTTAAGGTCAGCGGTTCGAAACTACCAGGTGCTCCGCAGGAGAAAGATGAGGCTTTCTACTCCCATAAAGATTTACACCCTCGGAAACCCTATACAGGGTCGCTATGGGTCGGAACCGACTCGATGGCACATAACAACAACAACATATCTATCGATATCTATCTATCTATCTATCTATCTATCTATCTATCTATCTATCTATCTATCTATCTATAGAGAGAGGCCTGGTGTGGCACTGTGGGTTAAAGCACTGGACTGCAAAGTCATTTGAACCTCCAGGTCAGCAGTTCAAGATTACCAGTTGCTTCCCCAAAAACCTCCGAAACCCTATTCAGGGTCACCATGGGTCGGAATTGATTTGACAGCACTTAACAACAACAACAATATATATAAGTTCCATTGAGTCCAACTCATATTGACCCTGCACACAGTTCCTAAGGGGCAGCTGGTGAGTTTGAACTTCCGACCTTGCTGTTCAAACCAACCTTGCAGTCCAGTGCTTTATCCTACCACACTATACCAGGACACTCTCATTCTGTCTCTCTCTGTCTCTCTCTCTCTATTTATATATATGTTGTTGTTGTTGTTAAGTGCTGTAAAGTTGGTTCCAGCTCATAGTGACCCTGTGTATGGTGTCTGAGAAGCTGCTAGTGGATTTGAACCACTGGCCTTGCAGTTCAAACTGACATTGTGGTCCAGGCCATATATATATATATATGATGGTGGTGATGTGCCGTGGAGTCAGGTTAGACTCATAGCGACACTCAGAGGGTTTCCAAGACTTAAGTCTTTAGGGAGCAGAAAGCCTCATCTTTCTCCTGTGGAATGGCTGGTACTTTTGAACTGCTGACCTAGAGGTAAGCAGCCCAACTTGTAACCACTATGCTACCAGAGCTCCTTATGTTTATATATAAAGCATATATATTACATTTATGTGTATTATGAAACTTGCTTTCTAGGGTAGAGATGCTAAAACAAATGAAAGGAATGAGGAGGTAAAAGAGCTGAACAAAAAAGTTCAAAGGGCAGCTGGCGAAGACAAGCAAGCATTATAATGAAATGTGCAAAGACCTGGAATTAGAAAACCAAAAGGGAAAAACATGCTAAGCATTTCTCAACCTTAAAGAACTGAAGAAAAAACTGAAGCCTCCACTTGAGCCCTGGTAGTGTAGAGGGTTATGAGCTGCATTGTTAACTGCAAGATTAGTATTTTAAATCTACCAGTCACTCTGTGGTAGAAAGATGAGGCTTTCTGCTCCTGTAAAAATTTACAGCCTCAGAAACTCTACACAGGGTCGCTATGAGTCGTCACCATTTCAGTGGTACACAGCCACCACCAACCATCACCATAAGCAAAATAGTGAATGATGGATGCACCAAAAAAAGGGTAGAAGGAATACACAGAGTCACTGTACTAGAAAGAAAAGGCTGATGTTCAACTATTTAAAGAGGTAGCATATGATCAAGAGTTAATTGTACCAAAGGAAGAAGTCCAAGGTGTGCTGAAGGCATTAGCAAACAAGACTCTGGAAATTGATGGAATACAAATGGAAATTCTTCAACAAACTGATGCAGCAGTGGAGGCACTAACTCACCTTAACAAGAAATTTGGAAGACAACTACCTAGCCAATTGATTGGAAGAAATCCATATTTGTGCCCATTTCAAAGAGAGATGACCCTGTGGAAAGCGGAAATCCTCAGACAATAGCATTAATCACTTGCAAGTAAACTTTTGCTAATGATAATTCAAAAATGGCTGCAACGGTACACAATTGATAGGGAACTGCTAGAGATTCAAGCCAGATTCAGAAGAGGACATTAGATGGAACTTGACTGAAAGCAGAGAATATCGGAAAGATTTTTGTGTTTTATTGACTATGCAAAGACTTTTGACTGTGTGGATCATAACAAACTATGTATAACACTGTGAAGAATGGATATTCCAGAACACTTCATTTTGCTAATGAGGAACCAGTGCATAGACCAGTGTATGTTGTTATTGTTGTTGTTAAATACCGTGAAGTTGGTTCTGACTCATAGTGACCCTGCACAGGGTTTCCAAGGCTGTAAATCTTTATGGGAGCAGAATGCCTCATCTTTCTCCCATGGAACTGCTGGTAGTTTCAAACTGCGAACCTTCAGGTTAGCAGCCTGATTCGTAACCACTACGCTACCAGAGCTCCTTAGACCAGTGCCTAGACGGTAGTTATTGGAACAGAACAAGGGAACACTGAATGGTTTAAAATCAGGAAAAGTGTGTGCCAAGGTTAGGGTTTTCTCTCACCATACCTATTCAATCTGTATGCTGAGCAAATAATTTGAGAAGATGTATTATATGAAGAAGAAAGTGGCATCAGAATTGGAGGAAGATTCATTAACAACCTGTGATAATGCTGATGATGCAACTTTGCTTGCTGAGTGTAAAGAGTACTGAAAATACTTATTGATCAAGATCAAATAACTAAGCCTTCAGTATGTATTGCACCTCAATGTTAAGAAAACAAGAATCCTTGCAACTGGACCAATAAATAACATCTTGATAAATGGAGAAAAGATTGAAGTTGTTAAAGACTTCATTTTGCTCAGATCCACAATCAACACTCATGGTCATGGAAGCAGCAGTCAAGAAATGATGCATTAAATTATGCAAATCTGTGCACAAGACTTCTTTAAACCTGTTCAAGGGGAAAGATGTGAGGGTTTATGTGTGTCTGACCTAAGCCATAGTATTTTCAATACTCATATGCATGTTAAAGTTGGAAAATGAATAAGGAAGACCATAGAAGAACTCATACTTCTGAGTTATGTTGTTGGGAAAGAATATTAAAAGTATCTTGGACTACCAGAAGAATAAACTAATCTGTGTTGGAAGAATGTGCCTTAGAAGCCAGGATAGCTAGAGTTCATCTCTCTTTTTTCAGACACAATATCAGGAGGAACCAGTCCCTTGAGAAGGACATCATGCTTAGTAAAGTGGAGGATCAGTGAAAAAGAGGAGACCCCCAACAAGATGGATTGGCACAGTGGGAGCAACTGGCCCAAGTGTAACAATGATTGTGAGAATGTCACAGGATTGGGCAACATTTCATTCTGTCATGCACAGGGTCACTAGGAGTCAGAACCAACTCGGCTCCTCATGACAACAAATCAAATACAGGATTATTTAGCAACAGATAACTGGAACATGATTTGGAAACTTCATGATGTCAGAGGCTGTGTTTACTCATTTTTATCCCAATTGCCAAACAAATTTACCATTGTGCTATGGGGGTTATAATCCACAAAACCAGACAGTAAGAAACTAACTAGACAAATGACCCCTTCTAAATTTACCATATGAGAAATTAAAACAAAAATATAAATGTTAACTAATTCATAAATCCATTACATACTAATGTAATATTTTAAAATAAAAACTATTTTTCAAAACGAAATTGTGAGAAGAGTAGCATTATTTTATATTTTTGAAAAATTTTCAAGTATCTAGCTTAGCAAAAGACAGATTCAAATAACTGTTTTTGCACACAATCTGTTAGAAAATTACTTGTTAGGCAGCTTCTGGTGCAGCCTCTGCAGAGCTCCACTGTATATTCACGAATGAATGAGAATGAAAATGACAAAAATATTCTTATCTTGAAAAGTTTTTTGAGTATTGGATGGATAGTTTCTGAAAGAAATTTCCTGAAAGGGTCTCAGGGATGTATAGTGGTAGCCCTAGATCATGTTTTGAAAACACATCTGCAGACTTATACATTCATGTTTGATTTTTTTTGTGTGTGTGTGTACAGTTTTTTTAAAAAAGTTTTTATTGTGAGTGATAGTTTATATGGGAGAAAATCAGCTTTACACCATAGTTTCATTGCAATTATTACAATCTACATGCATCATCATTCAACAGTATTTGCTTCCATTCCCTATATATTTTTTGGAGGGTGGGGGTGGAAGATGTACACAAAAACACTCAGGAATATATAATAATTTAAACAACCAAAGGACACATTCTGCAAGTATGCTTCCTGGATGCCAGCACTCAGTCCCTCTCTTTCCATGAGTCTAGAACCCTCAGCTGCTCCTTCTCTCCACGTCCTCATCTTTGCCTCCATCTCTAGTGTTGCAGCTTCTCTGGATGGGGTTCCACATTCTGCTTGTGCTCTTCTCCCTTGATGGTCCTAGGATCCTCTGTTTCTGGACTATAACATTAACTACTCCCCAATTTTTGTTACAAAACTTCTACCTTTACAGTTGTGACAGTCATAATTAGTCATGAAAACAATTACTCACTATTGAATCATAAGAATCTCTTTTCATCAGACCCATCTAGACAAGATGAAAACTATTCAGTGGCGACTCTTTCTTCCCCTGCACACTCATAGATTAAACTCCCTATTGAAAACTTGTAAGTCAGTCAATTCGTGCCTTTATCACCCCTCATTTAAGTAGCTAATGTCCCAGTTGCCCGTCCCTATTTACCCTATATACAGAGGGAATAAGATTGATACTTGATGTGAATCCTCCTTCCCTCTCAGTTGGTATTTTGAGCTACTACTTCCATAAGTACAGGTCAAGGTCATCAAACTGCAGTAATTTACACTTGTTTCCTTTATCAAATTTTTTTTTTTTTTTTTATCTTTCATTGAGGCTAGGTCAAATGGGTACTATCAGCAAGTTTGGGCATTTGCTGTATAGCATAGAAATGCTAAAGCAAATGGAAGAAATTTGAAAGTCTAAGACAGAAAAATAAAAAAAGTACCTGGAGAAGACAAAGTCAAGTATTAAAAGCAAAGAATACACCCAACGTTTCTCAAGCTGACAGAACTGAAGAAAAATTTCAAACAACTTGAAATACTGAAGGATTCTGTGAACAAGCTACTGAATGATGGAGAAAGCATTAAAAGAAGATGGAAGTAATACACAGAATCATTGCCCAAAAAGAAATGATTGATGCTCAACCATTTCAAGAGGTACACATGATCAAGAACTTATGTGACTGAAGGCAGAAGTCTAAGATACACTGAAGGCATTGGGGAAAAAAAAAACCACAAAAAAAAACACAAGGCTCCTGAAATTACTGGAATACAAATTGAAATCTTTCAACAAACTGATGCAGTACTGTAGGCACTCACTCAACTATGTCAGGAAATTTGGAAAACAGCTACAAGACCAACTGATTGGAAGAGATACATATTTGTGCCCTTTTCAAAGAGAGGTGACCCAGGGGAATGCAGATGTCATGGAGCAATATCACTACTACTACTCACAAGTAAAATTTTGCTGAATTATTCAAAAACAGCAACAGTATATCAATAGGAAATTGCTAGAAATTGAAGTTGGAATCAGAAGAGGATGTGGAAGCAGAGATATCACTGCTGATGTCTTGTGGATCTGGGATGAAAGGGAATACCAGAATGATATTTTTGTGTTTTATTGACTAAGCAAAGTCTTTTGACTGTGTAGATCATGGTAAGCTATGGATAACATTGCAAAGAATGTGTATTCCAGAACACTTAATTGTGCTCATGAGGACCAACAGGCAGTCATTCAAACAGAAGAAGGGGATAATGAATGGTTAAAATTAGGAAAGATGTTCACCAAGGTTGTATTCCTTCACCACACTTATTCAATCTGTATGCTGAGCAAATGATCTGAAAAACTGGATCATATGAAGAAGAATGTGGCATCAGGATTGGAGGGAGAACCATTTACAATCTGTGATATGCATATGACACAATTTTGCTTCCTGGAAGCAAAGAGGACTTAAAATAATTATTGATGATCAAAGACCAAAGCCTTCAGTATGGTTTGCACCTCAATGTAAAGTAAAAAAAAAAAAATCCTCACAACTGGACCAATACATAACATCATGATTGATGAAGAAATGATTTTCTTGAATCCATAATCAACACTCATGGAAGCAGTAGTTAAGAAATCAAACAACATACAGCATTAGGCAAAACTGCTGTGCAAGACCTCCTTAAATAAAGTGCTAAATACCAAAGATATCAGTGTGTTGACTAAGGTATGCCTGACCCAAGCCATGGTATTCTCAATTGCCTCATATACATGTGAAATTTGGACAATGAATAAGGAAGACCATAGAAGAATTGTTGTATTTGAGTTATGGTGTTTGAGAGGAATGTTAAAAGTACCAAGGACAATCAGAAAACAAACGAATTATTCTTGGAAGAGGTAGAGCCAGAATGTGCCCTAAAAGTAAGACATAGTATCTTCCTACTTTGGACATATTATCAGGAGGGACCGGTATCTGAAAAACATCATAGTATGTAAAATAGAGGGTTAGCAAAAAAAGAGGAAGACTACTCAAAAAGATGGATTGGCACAGTGGCAACAGCAATGGTCTCAATCTTAACATCTTGTGAAGATGACACAAGAGCTTGCAGAGTTTTGTTATGTTATGCATAGGGTTACTATGATTTGGAACCAACTCACTGGCACCTAACCACCATGAAAAACTAAGCCAAGGACAGGAATTTAAAGGTATCCAAATTGGAAAAGAAAAAGTAAAAGTATTTCTAATTGCAGATGACATGATCCTACACATAGAAAATCCCAAAGACTCAATAAGACAATTATTAGAATTCAAAGATTCAGCAAATTGGCATGTTACAAGATCAACATACAAACATTAGTTGGATTCCTTTACAGTAATAAAGAGGACTAGGAAAAGTAAATCAGGAAATAGCCACCTAAAAGATGATACACTGAGGCATAAATCTAACCAGAGAAACAAAGGTCCTATACAAGGAAAACTACAAATACTTCTACAAGAAACCAAAAGTTACAAAAATGGAAGATATGCCACAATCACGGATAGGAAGATAACACTGTAAAAATGTCAACACTCCCCAAAGCAATATATAGATATAATTCAATCCCAATCCAGATTCCAATGTCATTCTTTAAAGACAGGGAAAATTGATCACTAACTGTATATAGAAAGGTATGAGACCTAGGATAAGCAAAGCATTACTTAGGAAGAGCAAAATTAAAGGCTTCTCACTTCCTGATCTCAAAATCTACTACAGAGCCACAGTGGTCAAAACAGACTGGTACTGGTACAATGATTGGTATATAGATCAATGGAACAGACTTAAGAACCTAGAAGTTTGGCAAAGTGCCAAAACACACTAAATGGGGATGAGATAGTCTCTTAAAAACATGGTGCTGACAAAACTGGAAATCCCTTTGTAGAAAAATGAAATTATTAAAACTGTTTTCAAACACTTCTAATGAGGTCAGCTTGACGACTAAGGTGCGCCTGACCCAAGCCATGGTATTTTCAATAGCCTCGTATGCATGTGAAAGCTGGACAATGAATAAGGATGACCGGAGAAGAATTGATGCTTTTGAGTTATGGGTTGCCAAAAGAACAAACAGATCTGTGTTGGAAGAAGTGCATCCAGAGTGCTTGGAGGCCAAAATGGACAAACTTCATCTCTCATACTTTGAACACATTGACAGGAAGGACCAGTCACTGGAGAAGGATATCATGTTTGGTAAGGTGGAGGGTCAGAGAAAAAGAGGAAGAATCCCAGCGAGATTGATTAGCCAAGTAGCAGCATCGATGGACTCAAGTGTGGCAACAGTAATGAGGCTGGCCCAGGATTGGGCAGTGGTTCATTCTGCTGTGCATAAGGTCGCTATGAGTTGGTACCGACTCAATGGCACTTAACAACAACAAAATAAATAGGTCAACTATGATTCTTAATATTTGTTTACTTATAATATAGCCAGTTGACACATCCTACTGGTTCTGTTTGGTGTGATCTTCTCCACAGTGTCTCATTTGACTCAACTGTTTTTTCAGCCTGTCTTTCTCCATTCTGCATGTTACTGTCAGTTTAGTCTTTCTGAAGCAATCGTATTAAACATTAGGCGTTAGAGCACTAGGCTTAAAAGCTTATTTTCTGCATTGTACTGACTTCAAAATCCTTAGTCAAAATCCATTGCATGTTAAAGGAATGATTGGCTTCTTATCTGCAAAAATTTGAAAAATAAAAGGCTTTCATCCACTTTAAAGGAGTCTGAAGCATTACCAAGTACACAGGGAGAGACTTAAGTGGGGATTACTTAAAGCACTCTCCAGATAAGACTGTATTTTTACAGTGCCAAAAAATGTCAGAAGGAACCATCTTTTTGTCTCACTGGACCATACTTATCTCCAAGAGCAGAAAAACAGATGTGCTGCTCCCCAGAACAACTTCATCTACCTTTTTTCACTTCAGTTGACTCAGATAGTTGACAATATTCACAGTATATCATTTTCTGATATCTTTCAAGCTCATTTCGGTTATGTATTCATTTATAGAGGACAAACAAAAGTGAAAGTACCTATTTTGAAATATATTTTAAAACTTTATTAAGATCTCTGAATCAACTCCTTTCAATATCATATATATATATATATATAATCTGCAGTATTGTCTTCATTTAGTAATTTAGAGAAGAAAAAGATTCTAGTGATTAATCTGTTGATGTGGCACTGTGGATCATCATTGGGCTGTGAACTACAACGTTGGAAGTTCAAACCCACCAGCTACTCCTCAGGAACCCTATACAGGGTCCCTATGAACCGGAACTGACTCGATTGCACTTAACAACAACAATACCAGTATTATTGGAGTCATGGTGTGGCTCTATAGGACAAGTACTGGAGTGTTAACTACAAGGTCAGCAGTTCAACCCTTTAGCGCTCCTCAGAAACACTATACAGGGTTGCTAGGAGTCGGAGGCGATTCCGTTTTGTTGTTGTTGTTAGGTGCTATTGAGTCAGTACCGACTCATAGCGACCTTATGCACAGCAGAACAAAACAATGTCCAATCCTGGGCCAACCTCACTATTGTTGCCACACTTGAGTCCATCAATGCTGCCACTTGGCCAATCCATCTTGTTGGGGGTCTTCCTCTTTTTCTCTGATCCTCCATCTTACCAAACATTATATCCTTCTCCAGTGACTGTTCCCTCCTGACAATATATCCGAAGTATGAGAGACGAAGTTTGGCCATCCTGGCCTCCAAGGAGCACTCTGCTGCACTCCTTCCAAAACAGGTCTATTTATGGCTGTTCTGATGTCAGATGGATCTTGGCTGTTCTGATGTCAGAAAGCAAAGAATATCAGAAAGATGTTTACCTGTGCTTTATTGACTATGCAAAGGCTTTCGATTGTGTGGATCATGACAAGCTATGGACAACATTGTGAAACATGAGTATTCCGGAACACTTAATTGTACTCATGAGGAATCTGTACCTGGACCAAGAAGTAGTTGTTGGTGGCTTGAGTTACTGTGATTCTGAAAGCTATGTTACCAGCATTTTAAATACCAGCAGGGTCACCATGGAGGACAGGTTTCAGATGAGCTTCCAGACGAAGACAGACTAGGAAGAAAGAGTGACGAACTACTTCCGAATCTTTTAGTCACTGAAAACCTTACAAATAGCGGAGAAACACTGTCAGATACAGTGCCTGAAAATGAGCCCCTCAGGTTGGAAGGCACTCAAAATGCAACTGGGGAAGAGATGCCTCCTCAAATTAAAGTTGACCATGATGACACGAATGGGGTTAAGCTCCATTCAGAACCTTCGTTTGCTTATGGGGCACAACTCAAAATGAAGAGAAACAGCTGTAAACATCCATTGAGTGTTGATAATTGATCCAAGAAGAATGAAGTCCTTGATAAGAATGTTGTTTATTGGTCTAGTGGTGAGGGTTTTCATTTTCTTTACACTGAGATGGAATCCAAACCAAAGGCTGTGCTCTTAGATCTTCATCAGTAAGTATTTTAAGTCTTTTTCTACTTTTCTTAGAAATCAGCAAAGTTAATTCCCACATCTACTTCAGGTGTGGAGTCACCTTGGTGAGCTTTCTTCTGCCCACCATGTTTAAAACATACCACTGCCTATACTTTATATCTTTTCTCTCTTCATTTTTTTTTTTTTTTTTCTTAGCGTTTATCACTATACTTATTTGTGATCTTTCTGGGAACTGGTATATAAGAGCCCCAAGAGGGATTTTCCAGCTATTTTGTTAATGCTGTACTAATAATACTCAGAACAGTGCTTTGCACAGAGTAGAAATTCAATAAATATTTATTGGAGGAATGTATGAAAAGGAAACATGACTATAAACATATAAATCATCTTTACTAAAAACTATAAAAATAAGTTCAATTATACAGAATATAGTAATACAATGCTGCAATATTATTTTATCCAGTTTAAAGTTATCAATTAAAATTTTAATTACAACTAATAATTTATTTATAATATCCAAAGTATAAATCCTTGTTTGAAAGTGTTCATCTAGTTTAATGCTAAATCATTTTTCTCAGCTTCTTTTCAACATTTTGTGCAGTAGCAGGTATGGTTCAGTTGACCCACTGGTTTTTAACCAGTAAATATTTAATAAAAAATAATGCCAACAAATGTTAGCAGTAGCTAACACTTTTACAGCACTTTTTAAAGAATATTCATAGAAGAAAATTTTGGTAAATTAGTTTCAAACCTTTCTTAATTTGTATTAGAAATAAGCCCCCACCACCCAAAACAAACAAACAAACAAACAACAAACAAAAACCCAAAACAAGCATTGCATATTTACTACCTTGCTAGAGTGCATTATCAACAGTTCAGTTAGTTGGCACAAATAAGAACCATTTTCTGTTATCTCACAAAAACAAACAGCTAAAGACAGGAAAGACAAACCCCAAACCAAACCCACTGTTATTGAGTCCATTCTGACCAATAGGGTTTTTGCAACTAAATTTTTACAGGAGCAGATAGCCCATCTTTCTCCTAAGGAGCTCTTAGTGGTTCTGAACTGCTGACCTTACAAGTGAGAAGCCCAATGCCTAATCCATAGCATCACCAGGGCTAGAAACCCTAAAATGTAATCTTTTGAGTGTGTCTTTGGGACTAAACTACATGATGGTGTGATAGTTAGGTTCTGTGTCTACTTGAGCCAGGATTCACAATTGTTTGGTAGTTAACTCTGATGATTGGTTATGAGCAGCCAATCAATTGAAAGGATGTTTCCTTGGGAGTGTGGCCTAATCCCAATATAATGGACATTCAGGAAAGACTCACTCTGTTTCCCACTCGATCTAGATTTCGTTTCTGGGTTGTCCTCCAACCTCTGGTTCTTTGAACTTGAGCCAATGGGCTGCTGTATTGTGTGTTTGCCTGTTTGGTCTGCCACTGAGTATGCCGGGAAAAATGGATGCCCAATGGGTGGCTCTGCATGTCTGTTTCTGTTGCCCTAGCTCATGTGCTCTGTGCTACTGGTTCTGCAGTGTGCCTGCCCAGGTCCTGGTCACCTGCCACCCTTATTCCAGTGCCAAGGTCCTGTTCTGCACCCTGCCTTGGAATTCTCACCTTCCAGGCCCACCCACTTATCTTGGTTTGCCTGGCCTGTATTTGTGACTGCTATGTCTACAATTGTAAGCCATTTC
>NW_006408871.1:1805985-1812475 GCF_000296735.1 Chrysochloris asiatica | reverse complement strand
AGCTCTGGTAGTGTAGTGGTTATGAATTGGGCTGCGAACCCCAAGGTCAGCAGTTCAAAACTACCAGCTGTTCCAGAGAGAAAGGATGAGGCTTTCTGATCCCATAAAGATTTACAGCCTCGGAAACCTTGTACAGGGTCGCTATGAGTCGGAACCGACTCCACGGCACATAACAACAATAACAACATATATATATAGCACTGGTTTTACTTCTCTAGAGAACCCAGACTAAGACAGACGGTAATAAGGCAGAACTTAACATTTTTTGAAGTATTAGTTATATTTTCTTTCATATTATATACTTTGATGAAAAGGATCATTTATTGGGCACTAATGAAAGGATTCCTGATGTGGTGCTATGGGTTAATGGGCCAGATTGCAAAGCTGTTTGAACTGCAAGGTTGGTGGTTCAAGTTTACCAGCTGCTTCTTGGAAACCCTATACAGGGTTACTATGGGTTGGAAACGACTTGATGGCACTTAACAACAACAATGAAATCTTAAAATACTTACTGAAGAAGATCAAAGACCAAGCATTCATTATGGGTTGCACCTCAATGTAAAGAAAACAAAACTCCTTACCAATGGACCAATACATAACATCATGATAAATAAAGAAAAGACTGAAGTTGTCAAAAATTTCATTTTGCTTGGATCCACTACCAACACTCATGGAAGCAAAAGTCAAGAAATAAATGATGTATTGTATTAGGCAAATCTGCTGCACAAGACTTATTTAAATTTTAGTGTTCAAGAGCAAAGATATCAGTTTGAGGACTAATGGGCACCTGATTCAAATCACAGTATTTTCAGTAGCCTTATAAAGATGTGAACGTTGGACAATAAATAAGGAAGACTGTAGAATAATTGATGCATTTGAGTTATGGTTTTGGAGACGAATATTAAAGGTACCATCGACTGCCAGAAGTACACTAGAATGCTCTTTAGAAACAAAGATGGTCAGAATTCATTTCTCAAACTTTGGACATATTATCAGGAAGGACCAGTCCTTGGAGAAGGACATTATATTTGGTAAAGTGGAGGGTCAGCGAAAAAGAGGGAGACCCCAACGAGATGGACTGGCACAATGGCAGCAGCAGTGGGCTCTGGCATAGCAGCAATTGTGAGGATGGTGCAATACGTGGTGGTATTTTGTTCTGTTGTACACAAGGTCACTAAGAATTGGAATGGACTAGACTGCATCTAACAACAACAAATGATATCTATCTTAAGAATCCTTCTTTATCTACTAAAGCATGCCTCTAGGGTATCTGCACTGTTACTTCATCCCTCTTTATTTAATAAACTGACAGATAGGCACTTATTATTTGGTTACATTGAGCTTTTAGATTTGATCATATTTGGAAAAGCAGGAAGCTAAGATAAATTAGAAGTGAGTATCAATATGATGTTTGGTTTTATTTCTTAGAAATGTGATGTTTCTGCAATATGAACACTGTAGTACATAACTACAATCTAGTTTTGGAAAATGCTTTTCCTTTTAAAAGATCATTTAGTTGATTTTGCCTTTCATTTTTTCCCTATTTACTTCTTTTCATGATGGTCTTATTCTTTGATACCAAGAAAGCAGTGTGATAGACCAAAATGTCATTAAATGAAACAAAGCTACTTGATATAAAATCCAAAATTTTTGTTCAGTCTGCCTAAAAATCTGAGAGAAATCAATAGTTGCATTTATTAATAATTGTCAGCATTAAAAACAGCTCACAGCATTTTTGGGGACCTGTTTGCAGTTCAAACCCACCAGATGCTTCTTGGAAACCCTGTATAGGGTCTTGCTATGAGTCGGGATTGACTCGACGGCACTTAACAACAACAACAACAACAAAAATGCAGACACTTGAGGTGCTTAATAAAATACTTTTGAACACAGTGTCCTAATACATATGACCCCATATAGGGTTTCCAAGGCTGTAAATCTATAGGAGCAGAAAGACTCATCTTTCTATGGTGTAGTTGCTGGTGGGTTTGAGCTGCTGGCCCTCTGGTTAACAGTTCAGTGCTTATCCTACAGAACCACCAGGGCTCCTTATATATGTACACAAGCAATCCTAAAACAGTAGTCAAGAGTCTACCATTTGACTCAATATTGTGATCTTAAAGGGGAATGTTTCAAACCATTTTTTATAACATTTCAGGAACCAAGGTTTCATGCACTGATTCCAGTACCAAAATTAAGGCCCAGTAGTCATTAGCACAATGGCTCTGTAGGGTAAGCAGTGGACTGCCAGCCATAAGGTCAGAGGTTTGAGTCCATCAGCCATTCTGTGGGAGAAAGATGAAGCTTTCTGCTTCTGAAAAGATTTACAGTTTCAGAAGTCCTATACAGGGTTTCTATGGGTTGGAACCAACTCGATGGCACTTACCAACAATAGCTGCTAATGGGTCAAATAAACAGAGGCAAAAATCTTTTAAAGTGATGACAGAGGGATAATAGTGTCTCTTTTAAGACCAAAGACTCAAATTGTACATCCACTATATTGTACATTTATTAGTTTTGTCCAAGCTTGAGAATCTTTATTTGAGACAGCACAGAAATGTCAACAAACTTTAGGTATATTAGTATGACTTGCATTCCAAATCTTAAGTTCTAAAGACGAAACAATCTTGTATTGTAAATTTTCTGGGGTACCTGAGTTTCCAGGAGGATCCATTAGATAACTATCAGTTAAAAATGTAGCATTTAGCAGTCTTCTTTACTCCCAAACCACCATTCTAAGAAACTTCTCATACCATTAGTTTTCTTTCCTTACTAACTGTTAAGCAAACTATTTCTCATTAAAGTTTTGCTTCTTTGGGAAAACCCAATTCCAAAAATCCACATTTGTTAGACAAAAATTAAGATTTTCACAAAAGAAGTTGTCAAACTTTTCAGTGTTTTAAACATGATTTAGTTTTTTTACAAAAATATTTCCATACAATTTTCCTAAAATTCATCAACTGTATAAAATGCATATGGTGTACCTAAATGTATTGCAATAAAAAGAATGACAATGAAAAGTCATGGGCAAATAGCTCAATAAATATATCATAACCAAAACAGAGCTTACCTAAAAGAGTAAAGCGAATCAAATACATTTTTTAAAAGTTGAATTTTTATTCGCCACATCTCATGAGGAATCTAAAATACTAAAAAAAAATTTGTGCTGAAAAGAAATGTACTTGGACTTTATAAATTTAGATTCTGGCCAACAGAGGAAAGAGACTTTAGAAACTCTCATGCAATACATTTCATTCTATATATGAAAACTCTGAACTCAGGGAGGTAAAAAGACTTGCTCATGGTCACAATGTGTAGTGCTGTTGGATAAGCACTGGACAGCAAGGTTGGTTTGAACTGTAAGGTTGGCGGTTTAAACTCAAGCAGCCGCTCCTCAGAAACACTACACATGGTTTAATCTCAACCAGTCGGAGCATCAGAAACGCTGAGTCAAAACCGTCTTGATAGCATTTAGCAACAATAACATGGTCACAACACTAATTAGTTATTGAACCTGGCCTCTTTCTCCCAATTTCATGATTCTTTTACCAAATATTACTATTAATCTTGAGAAAAAATTGAATATTTTTCCAAGATAAATACTTTATACAATATATTATATAAAACATTTCACATTATTGCAAATGAATCAATAAATTAATGTTCTGTACCAAAATGGCAATAACAATCCTTTTTTCACATATATTTGATCAAGTATTTTTTCAAAAAGTCTCACATAGATTTAGTGTATCAAATTCAAACAGCACTTCATCTTAATATTTAACAATATTATATCTAATATTGAACAGTGAAGATGAGCTGGGTATCAATTTCTGCAACTATAACACTGTTTGACACTCCATGCTCAGTGCTGCTCTTCATCAAGAAAGCAGTTATAAGGTTAATCCAAAGAACAACTTAAAAGCTAATTCAATGGCAATTTCTGTGACTGAATCATGAAAACAGACATATAGTTCTTGAGGTTTAGGATGAAGAAAGAGTCTCCTGTAGAGGAAAAGAAAAAACTTATTTCAGAAACAAAATAGCAAGAACAACAATAACAAAACCCTTTAATTTAGCTTCTGAAAGAGTCAGTAATAAATTTAAAAACCACTAAATGCAGTGCTGTAAGATAAGCAATGGACTGTAAAATGCAAAACTGGCAGTTTAAACTCACCCAACTGCTCCTTAGAAACGCTCTATAGGGTCGCTTTGAGTCAGAGTCCTGGTATGGCACTGTGGGTTAATGCGCTGGACTGCAAAGTCATTTGAATAGCAAGGTGGGTGGTTCAAGCTTACCAGCTGCTTCTTGGAAACCCTATACAGGGTTGCTATGGCTCAGAACTGACGTGATGGCACTTCACAACAACGAATCAGAATTGACTTGATGGCACTTAAAACAACATTTATCTATAAAATATTTATATAATATAAACATAGGTACGCTTGCATATATATAAATATAGAGATATTTGAGCATATGTCATATTTATCTGCTAGACATAAGAATTTTGGAGGCAATGATCATGTCTTTATCTTTGTGTTGGTCACACCAACTACCCACTACTATATTTTGCCAAACACAACTCCATTCACTAAGTTGTTACATATTTATCAAGAGATCAGTATGTTCTAGGTGCTGTTGCAGATACAGATATGATTCCTGACCTAATGAAGCTGACATCTAGTGAAGGAGGAAAGCCAATAAATAAGAAGGATGGTATGATGAATACCCAGGTAGTTACTTTAAAAAGGGAAACAGTATGAATCTATAGTCTGAATACCCAGGAGCCAGACATGCGTAGGTTAATGGGGAAACCATCCACACAGAAGGAAGAGCAGAAACAATTCCATTTATGCCAATGTAGCTTGTACCCAGTTAAAAGAGAGAGTGATAGGAGACAGAACAGAGAGCTGAACAGGGCCAGATAAGGCAGGGCCTTACAGTTTTGGGGAAGGAGATAAAACTGAAGGGGAGAATAGAGAAGACAGGATGGAAAGAGTAAAAGAAAGGAGGAGAAAAGGAAGAAAGAACATAAGTAAGACAGGAAGGAAATGAGTAAAATTGTAAGAACCTTCTAATGTTTGCCAGTATAAGGATGTAATGTAACTGAACGACATTCTTTTTGCTTAGGAAATAATTGTAATATCATTTGGTTGCCATTATAAAATATTAAAACACTATTCAAAATTAAAGATGTTGTTGTTGTAGCTAAATGCTGTTGAGTAGGTTCTGACTGATAGCGACCTTCTGTAGGGTTTCTGATGAGCTACTGGTCAGCTTGAACAGCCAATCTTGCAGTTCAAACTGCACAGTCTAGCGCATTAACCCACAGTTCCACAACAGGACTCCAGAGTTAAAGACAGTGGATCTGTCTATTCTAGAGATTTATATGTTAAACTAGATAGCAACAAGCAAGGAAACAAACTCCTTTAAAGTTGCTAGTTGAGATGACAAATGTCTTGACCCAAAATATGTTGCCATATTCCCTAGTCTTGGATTTTTAGAGCTCAATATCAAACTTATATTACCCTTGGGTGCGATTATACTGGGGAGGGTACTGAATGACGTTTTGTTTATAAAGTAGAAATATACTTGAGAGGGACTTAATGAAGATATTTAGCAAATAAAATTAAATTCTTAATGTTATTAAAATATTACAGTTAGGTTAATAATTTAATGCCTATATTTGAAAATAAGGAGCTCTGGTAGTGTAGTGGTTACGAATTGGACTGTGAACCTTAAGGTCAGCAGTTCGAAACTACCAGCCGCTCCAAGGGAGAAAGATGATGCTTTCTGCTCCCATAAAGAGTTACAGCCTCGGAAACCCTGTACAGGGTCGCTATGGGTTGGAACCGACTCGACTGGCACTTAACAACAACAGCAACATGTTTGAAAATATCTATTTCCTTCATGCTTTCTAACATTAACTTTGCTTTTAAAAATATTTTTTTATCCACTTACCCTACTACCCAGTAAGCCATAACTGGTGGAACTTTTTTCTGATCGGTCCAGTTTTCAGGTGAGCATTCAAACAACACACCATGCTCTTTCACAGGGTTAAGAGAAGACACTGAATTTATAGAATCTGAGCGATCTGCGCCATTTAGTACTTTCTTGTTCTGTAAATTAATAGTATTATTAGCATTAAGAGATGTTAACATTATTATATCCAAATATTTTTACATACATAAGGGACAAACAAAACAATGCTTCAAATAGTTTGTGGGAAAGTTCCATTTTTTTTTAATATTCTTTATTTTTTATATTTTTAGATAAAAAACAATTTTTTGCAGTATTTTTTAGATAAAAATTAATGCAAACACACCCATGACCAAAATATCACACTTTGATCAAAGACATGTGATTTTCCCTACGCATATATGACTTACAACTCCCTAATCTTGGTCCCAGTTAGATTGAAACTTTATTTTCAAAAACACCAAGTGACTGGCCCAAGGGTTTAAGTTTGCCCACTTAATTTTTTAA
>NW_006408871.1:1792825-1794226 GCF_000296735.1 Chrysochloris asiatica | reverse complement strand
ATTCAGGAGGGATAAATTCAAGATCATATTTTGGCTCTCGTAGATTTGTTTTCACTACAATAAAACAACTGAAAAATTAAATATATACAGAATTTCCATTTATCCAACAGGTAACAATTTAAAATATTTTATCCTGGATTGAAAAGAAAAGATCCAGCCAATTAAGTGGCTAAAAACAGTATAGTAGTATTATAAATGTTATTTAAATACTGACCTCATAATATTCCGTGAATTCGTTATATTGCTGACTGCATACTTGAAGAATTATCAGTGTTTTAGGAACCAAATGGTAGATGCTGTTATTATTGAACAGATAATTGTTGAGACACAAATATTAACTGTGGGAAGTTAATTTACAGCACAAACTACTGTATTCTACTTTTGGCATAGAAAAAATGGACTTCTGATTTCCTGAAGAAGTCCTATTAGCACAGTTATTGAGCACTAGGCTGCTAACCAAAGGTTGGCAGTTTCAACCAAATAGCTACTCCATAAAGATTACAACCTTGGAAACCTTATAGGCAGTTCTACTCTATCTTATAGGATCACAATGAATTGGAACTGATTTGATAGCATGATTTTGTTTTGGTTTTCCCCATATCAGTTCTTTAAATAGTATACAGGGCATTCAATTCAGTATTATGAAACAACGTTTTCAAGTTAAATATTGTGATTATAACTCTTTTGGAATCCAAGTAGACCGGGTAACTGTGACAAAAACGTTTACTAAAATGAAAATAGTCATTGCTGGAACATATTGATTAGTGAGCTAGAGACAACGTTTAGTGATCTGGAAATGAAATAGTCAGAAAACGATATTACTATATTTATAACAATGCCCTACCTCTTCCAACAACGTCTGTTGGAAAACTGCACGAATGGAAAGACAACACTGATGGAAATTCCTTATTAGTTGGGGATGGACTGAGCCACTTAGTTGTGCCACCTCTTCATGGGTAGGGGTAATGAAGATCCCTTGCAATGTTTCTAAGGCAACGTAGTGGAAAAGTGTATTCTCAGGACCAGATGTCAACCTTGAAAAGACAAAAATAAAGAAGAACATTAAGTAAACTTAAAAATATTGCTTTATTCTGAATCTTGTAGCATTATTACAAGCTTTTATCTACAATAGGCTATTAGTAATACCATCAGAGAAGGGAAACTAGATCAAACATTTAATTCCCTCTTCCTCCTTAATTGAAGTATAGAGTTGTTTTTGTTAAGTGCCGTTGAGTCAGTTCTGACCCATAGCGACCCTGTATAGATGAGCTTAAACAGATGACCTTGTAGTTCAAATGGCTTTGCAGTCTGGTACATTAACCCACAGCGCCACAATAGGAAGTACAGGGTAGCATATTATTAATTCCTTTAAAGGAGACAAATACTACATATTATGCAAGG
>NW_006408871.1:1781327-1792493 GCF_000296735.1 Chrysochloris asiatica | reverse complement strand
AATCATGGTTACTCAAGCAGGAAAATATTTAAAATATATATGCTAATCTGGAGGTTTTCACATTTAAGAAAACATACAGAACAGAAATCACTCTTACAAAAGGAACCATTAAAGAGATTTTTAAAATGTTTTTTGGGCAGAAAGAATATTTTTGTTATCTTTTCAAATGTTTCTCTGAAAAACAAACTACAACAAAATGAGCAAGTTTAACTCTTGAAAACCATAAACTCATTTAGTACATGTTAAATGAAAGTTTTAATTCCTTAAAAGAGTAGTTACCCAACAGAAAGACAAAAGATTTGTATAAAAAGCAGATAAAGCCAGACTTCTTCTTCAGAAAGGTCACTTGTGCTGCGGAAAATGGGTTCAGGGTAGGCTGGGAGTTGTGAGACGATTGCAGCAAAACTAGGTGAGAAAAATGGGAGCGTGAACTAGGGGAGTACCATTAAAGTTTAGATGGAGCACAATTAGGATACAAAGTGATGGGGCTTGGTTACTGAATGAAATGTTTTGTACATATTATTTTAAATATATTACATATTTACAAAAATATACACATGAAAATTAGTGGTTATTGTTGTTGTTGTTAGGTGCTGTCGAGTCAGTTCTGACTCATAGCGACCCTGTATGGGGTTTTGGAGGAGTGGGTGGTGAGATTGAACCTCCGACCTTGCAGTTTAAATTGACCTTGCAGTTGAGTGCATTAACCTGCAATGCTACACTGTTTTCTATCATGCTTTTAAAACTAACTACACAGTAGTCATGTCAATAATGGGAATAACTTTAACATCTTCAATAGGAGTTCATGCTTTATACAAGTAAATTTATGTACTTAAATCACTGAGATAATTTCCTACTGCTAGAGATAAGAGCTAAATGTTGTTAAGTGCCGTCAATTCTGACCCATAGCAATCTTGTATAGGGGTTCCGTGGAGCAACTGGTGAGAGCTAAATAACACTTAAAATCAAGAAATCATTATTTTAATTTAACACAGCAAATTAAGATATAGAGGGAATATAATTGCAGAGCTGTAGTTTTTGTTAAATGGAAGACAAGGGTTTATGAAGGTATCACAAGATGTTCGATTCACATTTTCTTTGTCTATAAATTTTTTTTAACTACATGGGACATTGTAGGATAAGCAAGGGAACATAAGGTCAGTTTGTACCACAAGATCAGTGGTTCAAACTCACAAGCCGCTCCTTGGAAATCCTATACAGGGTAGCTGTAAGTCAGAACTGACTTCACGGCACTTAACAACAACAATTCCTTACTAGTATGGTGCTGGTTAATGTGCCAGACTGCAAAGCCGTGTGAATTGCAAGGTTGGCGGTTCAAGCTCACCAGTATCTTGTTAGAAGCCCTATACAGTGTCGCTATAGGTTGGGATTGATTCAACGGCACTTAACAACATGGCACTATAGAATAAGCACTGGACTATGGACCTCAAGGTCAGCTGTTCCTTGGACCCCTGCACAGTGTCGCTTTAAGTTAGAATCAAGTCCAAGGCACTTACCAACAATAAAAACAATTCCTTACTTAAGAAGCCTTGGCGGTGCAGTGGTTAAAGTGCTCAGATATTAACCAAAAGAGTAGGAAGTTTAAACCCAGCAGATTATAGCCTTGGAAACCCTAATGTGCAGCTCTACTCTGTCCTATACAGAGTCCTGGTATGATATTGTAGGATAAGCACTGGACTGCTAACCACAAGCTTGGCGGTTCCAACCTACCAGCTGCTCCAGGAAACGATTTGGGGTCACTAGAGTCAGAACTGACTCAACAGCACTTAACAACAACTGTGTCCTATAGAATCAGACTCATCTCAACAGCCCTGGGTGTGATTATTCTCTTTTACTCCTCACTTATCAACTATCTTGTTATCTGGCATTTTGGATTTATGACAATAGTAAAAAATTTACTATCTGGCTATTTTGTGCACTAATGATGTACGTCTAGCAATGATGAATGTGGAGATGCTAGGTGAGAGTAACTGGCTATGATGGTTAAAGGGACGTGTCAACTTGGTCGGCCCATGATTTTCAGTGGTTTGGCAGTTACGCAATGATATAATTTGGTGGTTGTGTAAAGTAGCAATTATGTTATGATGTAGTCATCTTTCATTTTGTAATCTGTTGTGTTCATTCCATTTTCATATGATGCCAATATTAACATAATTACCTGGTCTCTAGAACCTAACCATGTTGATAACTGAGGAGTGATATATTAAAAAAAATTAAAATAGTCACATTTGGAGGCATTACATATCAAATCTTAACATAATGGACTTCTAAAGCACTATTTTGTGTAGAAAAATTACCTCATTTTTTCTCAGCTCTCAGAAGAGATCTTGTTCTGAGAACTCTGTGACATAAATATATGACCTCCTTGTAAAATGTGTCAATGATTTAGAAGGTGGTAGTTCTTCACTTTTTTTTTTTCTCCAGTGAATTCTATTTGTGTATAAACATCATACTTAAATATTTAAGTATTTTGTAGATAACATCATAGTTAATTAAATACTATGCAAAGTTCTGGCAGACCTGCTTGTCACCACATAATAATTGCCCAACAAAAAGTGAACAGGCAACATTTCATACATCAATAATTACAGATGATACAAATTTCTGAACAGGCTTCCCTAACGCAGTTCCTTTTATTTCCTGAGTTTCTATTCAATATAAATTTGAGGTTTTGTACATGTTTTTAAAAGAGAGTGTTATAGGACTAGTTCCTGTGAGTCAGACTCTGAGAGAGAGTTATGCAGAAATGAAGTTTTCAGGTAGTATTCTTGGGAACAACACCTGTTTGGTGAAGCATGAAGAAAGCAGGATTAAGCAGAAGGAAAAATGGAATTAGACTGCAGTTGCAACTGAGATCTCAACAGATTTTACTAGGAACTCTGAAGCTTGGATGGTCTTTTAGAATCCTGAATACAAGCAAAGGACCAAGAGATTACCTACCAGTCATTAGATTCAGGCTACTCCCAAAGAGGGGCTATAAATAACTTTCTTTGGGTCAGCAAATTTCCAAGGAGGATGGGTAAGCCCAGGGGAATGGTCAGCTATGAATCATTAGCAACCATCGCTCAGAAGCACTGAGAATGGGTATATTGGCAAAAGGGTTTCTAGACAGTGTACCACAGTACCCACCAGATAATCAAGTAATAATAATTTTTAATTGAAACATTTAACACACAAAGGGAAGAAAGATAAAAGGGAACTTTCACATTTTAAAATATTACTTTGTAGGTACAAATATTGGCCTCTCTCTGTCCAGAGCAAAGAAGGATGAAGAAAATAAGAGATGTATGGAAACAATTAACCTCAAGGATTAATGGACCACATGAACCTTAACTTCCACAATAGTGAGGCAAGAAGAACAAGATGGTGCCCACCTACTTACTACTGACTGCCCTGAAAGGAACCACATCAGAAGGCCCTAGATAGTTGGGGGAAAATGTGGACCAAAATACAAAATCATAAAAAAAAAAGTACATGCTCCCTGTTCAGACAGAAAATGGGGGAACCCCCAACTATGGCTCTTAGTGACCCTCCTTCAGGCCTGGAACTGAATTTACCCTGGTAGCTCAGCTTTCAGTAAAAAAAAAAAAAACTCCAGAAAGGCCTAGAAGGTAAACAAAAACATCAGGGAGGTACGCACTCCTTAGAACAATCAACCATTTGAGATTAAAAAAAAAAAAGGCAGCATTGGGTTAGAAACAAAGTTTAGAAGACAGAAAGGAAGAGGAAAGAGAGACAAATAGCAACAAGAATCACAGGGAGAAAGTGGAATGAGTGCTGTACATGGTGGAGATTGCAGTCAATGACACGAAAACAAAATGAGCATGAACTGTTGAAAGGAAAACTGATTTGCTCTGTAAACTTTCACTTAAATCATAATAAAAAATACTTTTGTTATTTAAATATGCTCATGTTCCTAAGTGTGTAATGCAAAGTACTTAAAAAATGGAAAAAATATTACATTTAGTACATAAGGTATATCATAACTGCAGATATTGAATAAAATCTCTGTATTTTGGAATGGTACTTTTGACCATAAAACTTCCTTAAAGGTGAAAATAAGAGTTTAAATGAAAAAATAATATTTCAAGGAAGTTTCTTACTTCATTGTATTATATATTTCCAATTCTTTTTCTGAAAGGTCCTTTTTCAAATTCCCCAAATGAAATGGATTTGGAAGAGTAGACTTCTTTTTACAGACCTGAAAAATAAAGTCAGTGAGATTAGTATCTGTTTGCTCAGCTTTATCTACGTAATCAAACAGCAGGGATAAGTTTAAAAATTCATGTGAAAAAATAACTTATTATTTTCTTTTGCTGATTTGTACCTCTTGGTTTATCCTTTGCTAATAGTGATCCATGGGCTGTATCATGAAAGGTCATGATGGTTCTCCCTGAAAACCTACTGGATCCATCGCTACACTCTGTTACAATCCATATGTATGCATGCTTGTTTCCCTTCCTAGACTTCAACTCCTTAAAAGCAGATGCTGTGCTTTGTTCATCTTTAGATCTCTTTTATGTAGCTTGTTCCTTGGTCTCTAGTAGGTATACAATCAACATTAGTTGAATGGTTCAATCATAAACATTAATTCCATTTCTCTTGAGTTGTTCATGGCTTTGTTAATCTCTCCAAATCCTCTTAAGACTACACAATGTTGTGGTTGTTTATGTTCTGTCTAGTCAGTTCTGACTCATAGTGACCCTGTATATGGTTACTGAAGAGTGATTGATGGGTTTGAACTGCTGACTTTGTGGTAAGCAGTCTACTGCTTGTCCTACAGTGGACAAGCCACACTTGTTGCTGTTAGGTGCCATCGAGTCGGTACCAACTCACAGTGACCTTATGCACAGCAGAACGAAACACTGCCCAATCCTGGGCCAACCTCACTACTGTTGCCACGCTTGAGTCCATCGATGTTGCCACTTGGCCAATCCATCTCGTTGGGGGGTCTTCCTTTTTTTCTCTGACCCTCCACCTTACCAAACATGATATCCTTCTCCAGCAACTGCTCCCTCCTGACAATTTGTCTGAAGTATGAGAGACGAAGTTTGGCCATCTTGGCCTCCAAGGAGTACTCTGGCTGCACTTCTTCCAACACAGATCTGTTGGTTCTTTTGGCAGCCCATGGCATTTTCAATATTCTCCGACACCATAACTCAAATGCATAAATTCTTCTACAGTCTTCCTTATTCACTGTACAGCTTACACATGCATATGAGGTTATTGAAAATATCATGGCTTGGGTCAGGTGCACTTCAGTCCTCAAGCTGACATCTTTGCTCTTGAACACTTTAAAAGGGTCTTGTGCAGCAGAATTGCCTAATGCAATACGTTGTTTGATTTTTTGACTGCTGCTTCCGTGTGTGTTGACAGTTGATCCAAGAAGAATGAAGTTCTTGACAACTTCAATATTTTCTTCATTGATAAGAATGTTGTTTATTGGTCCAGTGGTAAGGATTTTTGTTTTCTTTACCTTGAGATATAATCCATACCGAAGGCTGTGCTCTTTGATCTTCATCAGTAAATGTTTTAAGTGCTCTTCACTTTCAGCAAGCAAGGTTGTATCATCTGCATATCACAGGTTGTTAATGAGTCTTCCTTGTCCTACAGTGGACAAGCCACACCAGACTATTCATATTCTACCAACTTCACTAAGGGGGGTAAAGAGTATAGTAGGGAAATTAGTACTTCTTAAATACATCCCGCTTAGTGTTCCAAAAATGTTCCAGGTTAGATCAAATCTATGGATATTTGTCTTGTCACTCAAAATTTCATGTTATTTGTGCTCCTTCTGAGACTCCTCCTCTTTCATGCTTAATTTGATATCATTTCTGACTATCCAAATGACAAGTTTAAGAATGTTTTGCAAGATAGCAGCATCACTAGGATAAGGACAAAGACTCCCAGGGTGATTATTTTGATAATCATTTGGATACATTATAGTATTTTCATGGAAAAAATAATGAAACACACTAACATAGGCAAAAAAAGGAACATTCTTTTTGCTTTACAGTCACATCTTGAATTCTTGAGTAGAGATCAGACCATATATGGCACATACACACACTTTTAAGTTTCTAATACTCTTTTTTGTTTTTGCTGAACATTTGAATAACTATTTAATCAAATCCACTCCCAATTTGCCCTAAAGTGACTGGTAGGTTTGATCTACTGACTTTCACTAGAAGTAAAGCAGAAACAAATGATGGGATGCAGGACTGAAGAGTTTCTCTACTTTTAAGTACTGCTACGCAGATGTTCTTCCAAGTTAAAGGGGGAGGGGGGTCCTGTTTTATTACTTGATATATCTTCCTAAATACTCTTTTTGGTTATAAATAATTGGTTTGCCAATATGAGTAAAACCACCACAAGTTTAAATGAGGAATGACCCATGATAACAAATTATCTTGCAATTATAAACTAAGAATTAAAGAGAGAGCTTAGCTCTTATAATGTACACACTTGAATAAATACACACCTTAAGCAAAGCCCCACTTTCCTCTGAGCCATCAGAGCACTGAGATTCTCTCTGCTTTCGTATTGCATCCGGAGTAGTGTTGGGGCTAAGGCCAACACCTTCTCCACCTTCACAACCATTGTCAGAACCTCCGATGCTTCTGGAAGGACTGGGCTTATGTGTCTTTAAGGAATAGTCAAAAAGACTTCTTCTGCATGTTGGAAAGGTTGCAACTTTGGAAGTACCCTGTAGTCTACTGAGGATAGGTGAAGTTGTCAAACTCTCTGGCTTGTCACGTGATCCAGTAAGGAACCAGTCAGCAGAAGACAAACAGGGACGTGGAGCACAGGCTAGACGTTCATCTATGCGAGAATCAACTTCTTCCAGCTGGTGAAGAGTTGCTTTGACCTGATCCACATATATATAGTCTGGTCCAGGATTCCCAATAGCTTTGGATGCACAGCCTCCAGCTTCTAGTATTACACATAACATGTAATGTCTCTATAAGAAACAAAATTATTAACATAGTTATCTATCATGAACATAACTCTATACAATATAAATGCATAAATTTATAATAATATGATACATTGACATATGGCATACTCATGTCGTGATAATTAAACATCCTTCCCTCCCTTTTCTCTCTTGATTAGTCTACTTCCTCATCAACCTTGAAAGCATGTTTCACATTATTTTATCCTAAAATACCTGTCAACAATTCCTTTTGGCAAATGGAATGCTCTAACTTGCTAGCTTTCAAAGAACACCAATTATTTTCATTTATATAATGGCTTATTTGTTCCATTTCTGATTCTATATCCTTTTCATGTCTCCCTCCTATTTCCCAAAACAAATCAGCAAATTTAAAACCACTATAGAAATGGAAGTCCTGGTGCAGTGCCCTAGGATAAGCACTGGATACCTCAAGGTCAGTTTGAGCTGCAATGTCAGCAGTTCAAACTCACCACTGGCTCCTTAGAAACCCTATATAGGGTCAAACCCAACTTGATTGTACTTAACAACAACAACAATAACAACAGCATAGAAATGGGAAAGAAATATGTTAAGAACCTGCTAAATTTTAAAAAAAAATTTCATTTGTAAGTATTGTATGGATATAAACAAGGGGACTATAACACTTAAAAAACACTAGCATCTCACATGCTCAAAATTTTAAATGATTATGTTTGTTTTTATATTTATTAAGAAAAGCAATGAATGGCCAAAAAGAAATCCCAAGAAAAAAGTAAGTAAACTTACCAAGCCAACAATTAGCAAAAAATATCTGCCTTCAGGTTCCTGAAAAATTTTAGTATTTGAGTCTTCAGACTGTTGGAGGTGATGTTGAGGAAACACTTCTCTCCATATAACCAACTGACCAATTCTTTGTTTTGCGGCTAAAGGCAGTAGACAATAGTGGCGACAATATATAGCAATAGCAATAAGATCATCCTTAGGTAAATGGCTGCATATCAAATAACCCTAGAATTGAACCACAAAGAGTTTAAGTCAACTAGTGACATAAAACAGTAAGTAATCCCATAATATATCTAAGAGTTTTACAGACACTTCTTCAATTGACTTAAATATTTTAGTTTCAAAAGGGATAGATGAAGACAGCAAAGATAAATTTATCAAGCTAGAGAACAAATATTGATAGCTTAAGGGACCCAACAAATAGGTTTTAGCACAAAGCAACATTACTTCTGAATAGCAATAAACTAAATGTCTGGCACTATTAGAAAAGAATTGAAATCTGAGGAGATTAAACAGCAACCTGGGAGTTGAGGAGAGGTTTTTCACTGTGTACCCTTCTATTTCCATTTTTAGATGTGTTAAATTTTTTTCTGTTTTCATAAAAAAAGAAAGTACTTAAGGAAGTTTGCTGCTTAATTTACTTTATGTGGAAATTGACTATTTAATGTCAGCGATTTTCTTTTGAAAATATAGGGTTACTTCTGAAGACAAAATTAAAAGCACACTATTGCAAAAGAACCAATAGATCCATTTTGGAAGAAGTACAGCCAGAGTGCTCCTTGAAGGCCAAGATAGCCAAATTTCGTCTCTCATACTTCGGACATATTGTCAGAAGGGACCAGTCGCTGGAGAACAATATCATGTTTGGTAAGGTGGAAGGGTCAGAGAAAAACAGGAAGACACCCAATGAGATGGATTGGCCAAGTGGCAGCATCAATGGACTCAAGTGTGGCAATAGTAGTGAGGTTGGCCCAGGATCGGGCAGTGTTTTGTTCTGCTGTGCATAAGGTCGCTATGGATCGGTACTGACTTGATGGCACCTAACAACAACTTTAAAAGAAAATTTAAAAAAAGAAAAAAACTAGTATATTTTTCTCTCTTATACACTTGGGACTTAATTTTCCTTTGTTATTGTGTTACATGCCATCGAATAAGTTCCAACACATGGTCCTATGAGTATAGGGTTTCCAATGAGTGGTTGGTAGGCTTGAACTACTAATGTTTGCTTAGCAGTACAGTGCTTATCCTATAGCGCTATTCTTTTTTTTCTTTTACATATTTACAAATACTTTGCTTACACATTTACAAATACTTTAGAATGTAATAACACTACACATATATTTACACTTACAGGATTGCATTGCTTAATGTCCACAATATGGTCTGTGGAATAGGACATTATGTGATCTGAATGGTGTGCAAATTCCCTATTAAAACCTATGGCTACCTGCCTCCTGTTGTCCTTGTTGCTGCTGTTGCTGTAGTTGCTGGTGAAGGCCACAGGCGCTGTTAGCAGTGGTGGATGATTCTATCTGCTTGAACAGGAGCAGCCTGGGCCCAGCATACTCAGCCACCACCTGCATACCAGACAAGGTCAAAGAACCTACACCCAAACCCATATCCTCTGCCTCACCTCTCACATCCTGGGGTCTTTAAAACATTAGGGGAAATAAGCAAAAAGAGAGCGGCTTTCCCTTCGTTTTTTTTGTTGTGAAGTGCCATTGAGCCAGTTTCTACTCATAGGGACCCTGTATAGGGTTTCCGAGGAGTAGCTGGTGAATTAGAACCATTGACCCTGCGGTTCAAATGGACCTTGAAGTAGAGTGTTTATCCTATGGTGCCACACTTGGTGTGCAGCTGGGGGTTAATGCGCTGGACTGCAAGATAGGCTTGAAGCGCAAGTTTGACAAGCTCACCAGCTGCTCATTGGAAACTCTAGCAGGGTTGCTGAGTTGGAACCCACTTAACGGCATTTAACAATAACAAAACTTTCCCTTTAAAAAAGAAAAAAACCTTACGGGGCCACAGACATATACATGGTCGGACGCTGTTCAAATGGACATTAAGCAAGGCATACCTGTATGTAGATGCAAGTCTTGCTTTAAGATCTTATTAGTATAGTACCTACATTTGGAGGAAAAGAGATCAACACATTTGTTATGTTTGTAAAAGTTTCCAAAACTTTTCTTTAGACCTGTTCATATAACACTTGGGCATTTACAAAAATTTCAAGCTTTAACTTACCTTGTAAAATAAAGAAGAACCCAAAATTGTATACAGCCGCCTCATGTCAAAATAATCCTCAGACTGGGAAAGAAAAAACAAAAAGCCCACACTGGATTTTAAACTTTTTGGTTCTCTATGATTAAAAACAAAATTCTAATTAAGCTATAACACTTACATAGGAAATTAAATATTTACTAATTGAACATTTCAAAGTACTTTCTTTAAAAATTAACATACTATTTTGAGACAATATACACGTGGATGTATATTTAACTGAGAACAACCTTATTTTTCATTATCATAAGATGTTGTTGATCAAGACATCTAAGAACAGAATATAAGATCTGCTATCACAAGAGAAATTTTAAAAGAAAAATATATTAAGACCAAAAGCTTCTATTGTATGTCACTGAAAATACCCAATACTATCATATACTATTTTTGGGAGTCCTCACTCGTCTGTAAGTTTGTCGTACTGTGGAGGCTTGTGTGTTGCTGTGATTCTGGAAGCTATGCCATGGGTATTCTGAATACCAGCAGGGTAAACCACAGTGGACAGGTTTCTGATGAGCTTCCAGATGAAGACAGACTAGGAAGGAGAGATGAACTACTTCTGAATATTCAGTCAATGAAAACCTTAGGAATAGCAGTGGAACACTGTCAGCATCAGATTACTGAATAGTGAAACATGATGAAGAACATCAGAATATTGTCAGATATAGTGCCAGAAGATGACTCCCTCAGGTTGGAAGGCACTCAAAATGCGACTAGGGAAGAGCTGTCTCCTCCTCAAGGTAGAACTTCCAAAGATGCTGTAAATGGAGTAAAGCCTTCAGGACCTTAATTTGCTAATGGAGCACAACTCAAAGTGAAGAGAAACAGCTGTAACATACTCTAATGATTGGAACATGAAGTATACGACGAAGTATGGATCTAGGAAAATTGGAAATTGTTAAAAATTAAACGGAAAGATGAAGAAAAACGTGGCATCAGGATTGGAGGAAGACTCATTAACAACCTGTGATAAGCTTGCTTGCTGAAAGTGTTGTTGTTGTTGTTAAGTGCCGTTGAGTCGGTTCCGACCCATAGCGACCCTGTGCAGGGTTTCCGAGGGTGTAAATCCTTACGGGAGTAGAAAGCCTCATCTTTCTCCCGCAGAGCAGCTGGTAGTTTCGAACTGCTGACCTTAAGGTTCGCAG
>NW_006408871.1:1768575-1776402 GCF_000296735.1 Chrysochloris asiatica | reverse complement strand
CTAAAGTGGATAAAGAGAAATACTTTTAACTGATGGTATATGGAGGGGATTATAATCAATGTAATGAAACAAGTTATATGAATTGTTGAATGTGAAATTGATGATGTGCCCTGTAAATTTTCACTCAATCCACAATAAAAACCTTAAATTAAAAAAAAAGAAAAAAGACTGATTGTAGGGCTGGAAATGTAAAGGTGGATGTTTGGGGGCAAAGAAAGGGGAGAGATTAACCTTACAGTCTAGGAACGGAGGTCCCTGGGACCATCACAGGAGAAGAGCAGAGAACGGAACCGTACCCAGAGAAGCAGTGATGTCAGGATGGAGGCAGAGATGATGATGTGGGGAGATGGAGCGGCTGGAGACTTTGGACCTGGAGAGGGAGAGGGGTGGTATGTGGGCGACAGGGGGGCAGGCTTGCAGGGTATACCCTTTGGTTGATGGATGATGCATGGAAGGGATTGCTACCATGGCAAGGAAACGATATACGATGGGATCAATGTGAAGCTGATGTCCTCCCATGTAAACTATCACATAATTCACAATAAAGCATTAAAAAAAAAGAAAAGCTAAAGTGGATAGAGAGAAATACTGTTAACTGATGGTACACGGAGGGGATTATAATCATTGTAAAGAAACAAGGTGTATGATTTGTTGAATGTAAAATTGATGATCTGCCCTGTAACCTTTCACTCAATCCACAATAAAAATCTTAAAAAAAAAAAAAAGATTACTATTGTTAAGGGCCATCAAGTCAGTTCTAACTTTTATAGCAACAATGTCCAGTCCTGCAATATCCTTACAATCATTTCTATTTTTAAGCCCATTGTTGCTGCCACTGAGTCAATCCATCTCATTGAGGATCTTCCTCTTTTTCACAGACCCTCTATTTACCAAGCATGATGTCCTTCCTGATAACATACCCAAAGTATATGAGATGAAGTTTCACCATCCTCACTTCTAAGGAGCATTTGGCTGTACTTCTAAGACAGATTTGGTTGTTCTTCTATCAGTCCATAGTATGTTCAATATTCTTAGCCAACACCATAGTTTAAGGGCATGATTTTTTTTTCAGTTTTCTTTATTCACTGTCCAGCTTTTAGGGATTGAAAATATCATGACTTGGATCAAGTGCATCTTAGTTTTCAAAATGTCATCTTTGCTCTTTGACACTTTAAACAGGTCTTTGGCAGATGTGCACAATGTAATACATCTATTTTCTTACCTGCTGCTTCTATAAGCATTGATTGTGGATGTAAGCCAAATGAAATTCTTGAAAACTTCAATATTTCTCCACTTAACATAATGCTGTTTTTTGGTCCAGTGGTGAGGATTTTTATTTACACTGAATTGTAATCCATACTGAAGGCTATATTCTTTGATCTTCATCAGTAAGTGCTTAAAGTTCTCTTCACTTTCAGCAAGCAAGGTTGTATTATCTATATACTGAAGTCTATTAATAAGCCTTTCTCCAACCTTGATACTACATTCTTCTTCATATAGTCTAGCTTCTCAGATCATTTGCTCAGCATACAGATTAATATGTATAGTGAAAGATACATCTCTGATGCACACCTTTCATGATTTTAAATCATGCAGTATTCCCTTGCTAAGTTTGAATGACTACCTCTTGATCTCTATATAGGTTCTGCAAGAGTATAATTGAGTGTTCTGGAATTCCTATTCTCCGCAATGTTATCTATAATTTGTTAAGATATGCACAGTCAAATTCCTCTGCTTAGTCAATAAAACTATACAACCGCATACACAGAAGTTAGGCTCTATAACACATATTATAGGGGGATACAATTTATTCCATGACTTTGAGTAATTCCATTTTTAGAAATCCATAATAGTATTAAAACAAGATTTTTATACAAAATATTAATGTAGTATTATTTATAATACAAAAAAATGGGAGATAAGGTGAAGTTCAACAATAGATGAAGAGATAACTAAATGAATTCATACCAGAGAATATGATACTGTTAAAAAAACATAATAATGCTGATAGACACTCTAAAGATTTTAGGATAATTTAATCTAGAAAAAAATGTAAAAGGAAAGAGTTAGATTTTTATTATCTAATTTGTGGCATGCATAAATATCAATAGTTTAGGCATTAGTGAGTTGAAATGGACTGGTATCGGTCATTCTGAATCTGACAATCACAAGGTTTACTATACTGGGAATGACAAATTGAAGAGGTGTGGCATTGCACTCATCATCAAAAAGAACATTTCAAGATCTGTCTTGAGGTACAATGCTGTCTGTGATACAATAATATCCATATGCCTACAAGTCGCTATGGGTCGGAACCGACTCGACGGCACTTAACAACAACAACAAGTAAGACAAGTTATACCATTATTTTTCAAATGTATGCACCAGCCATAAAAGCCAGTGAAATTGACCTTGAAGAATCCTAACAATTTCTTTAGTATGAAACTAATCAAATATCCCATCAAGATGTACTGATAATTATTGGTGATTGGAATGCAAAGGTTGAAAACAAAGAGGAAGGATCACTAGTTGGAAAATATGGCCTTGGTAATAGAAATGATGCTAGAGATCACATGATAAGAGTCTTGTACAAAACAAATGACTTCTTCATTGCAAATACCTTTTTTAAACAACATAAAAGATGGCTAGACACATGGACCTCATTGTATGGAATATACAGAAATCAAACCGACTACATCTGTGGGAAGAGACAATGGAAAAGCTCCATATCATCAGCCAAAACAAGGCCAGTGGCAGAACGTGGAACAGACCATTAATTGCTCATATGCAAGTTTAGGCTGAAGCTGAAGAAAATTAAAACATGTCCACAAGAGTGAAAATATGACATTGAACATACCCCACCTGAACTTAGAGATCAACTGAAGAACAACAGATTTGATGCATTAGACACTAAAGACCAAAAACTAGACTTGTGGGATGACATCAAGAACATCATACAGGAAGGTCATTAAGAAGACAAGAAAGAAGGAAAAGATGAAAATGGATGTCAGAAGAAATTCTGAAACTTGCTCTCCAGCACAGAGAAGTTAAAGTAAATTGAAGGAATGAGGTAAAAGAGCTGAATAGAAAATTGCAAAGGGCAGCTAGAGATTACAAAATCAAATATTATAATGAAATGTGCAAAGATCAGGAGTTAGAAAACCAAAAGGAAGAACACGCTCAGCATTTCTCAAGCCAAAAAAAACTGAAGAAAAAATTCAAGCCTCAACTTGAAATACTGAAGGATTTTCTGGGCAAAATAATGAATGATGGAGAAAGCATCAAAAGAAGATGGAAGGAATACAGAGTTACTGCACCCCCAAAAAACTGGTTGATGTTCAACCATTTCAAGATGTAGCATATGATCAAGAGCCAATGATACTGAAGGAAGAATTCTAAGGTGCATTGAAGGTACTGGCAAAGAACAAGACTCCGGGAATTGATAGAATACCAACTGAAATCTTTCAACAAACTGGTGCAGATGAGGCACTCACTCATCTATGCCAAGAAATCTGGAAGAAAACTACTTGGCCAATTGAGATCCATATTTTTTTTACATTCCAAAAAGTGGTGACCCAATAAAGTGCAGGAATCATCAGATAATGTCATTAATATCTCATGTAAGTAAAATTTTCTAGAGATAATAAAAAATGGCTATAACAGTATATTGACAGAGAACTGCTATAAGTTCAAGCCAGATTCAGATGAGGACATAGAAAGAAGGATATCAATGCTTATATCAGATGGATCTTGGCTGAAAGCAAAGAATACTAATAAATGTTTACTTGTGCTTTGTTGACTATGCAAAGGTTTTCAGTTGTGTGTATCATGACAAGCTATGAACAATATTGTGGAAAATGAGTATTCCGGAATGATTAATTGTGCTCATGAAGAACCTGATATAGACCAAGAGGCAGTCATTCGAACAGAACAAAGGAACACCAAATGGTTCAAAATTAGGAAAGGTGTGCACAGGGTTGTATTTTTTCACCATACTTATTCAACTTGTATGCTTAGCAAATAATCCGAGAAGCTGGATTATATGAAGAACATTGCATCAGAATTGGAGAAAGACTTATTAATAAACTGTGATATACAGATGATACAACCTTGCTTGCTGAAGGCCAAGAGGACTTAAAATAGTTACTGATGAAGATCAAAGACCAGTCTTCAGTATGGTTTGCACTTCTATTTAAAGAAAACAAAAATCCTTGCCACTGGACCAATAAACAACATCCATACAAATGGAGAAAAGATTGAAGTTGTCAAAGATTTCATTTTGCTACCATCAACACTCATGGGAGCAGCAGTTGAGAAATCAAATGACGTACTGCATTAGGCAAATCTGCTGCACAAGACCTCTTTAAAGTGCTTAAGAGCAAAGATGTCAGTTTGAGGACTAAGGTGTGCCTGACCCAAGCCATGGTATTGTCAGTAACCTCATATGCATGTGAAAGTTGGAGAGTGAATGAGGAAGACTCTAGAAGAAATGATGCATTTGAGTTATGGTATTGGAGGAGAACATTAAAAGTACAACAGACTTCCATAAGAACATACAAATCTGTGTTGGAAACAAATCTGTGCCAGAATGCTCTTTGGAGGCTACAATGGCTATACTTCTTCACTCATGCTTTGTACATATTATGAGGAGAGGCCATCACTGGAATAGGACATCATTCTTGGTAAACTGGAGGGTTGGAGAAAAAGAGGTAGACCCCCGACTAGATGGATTGGCATAGTGGCAGCAGCAATGGACTCAACTGTAGCAATGATTGTGATGTTGACACAGGGCCAGTTAGTGCTTCATTCTTTTTTGTATGGGGCCACTATGAGTTGGTACTGACTCACTGGCACCTAACAACAACATATTTATGTACTCTAAAGTTTTTAGGATAGTTCATTTATGAAAAATATCTAAAAGGAAATAATTAGATTTTTAATATCTCATTTGTGGTAAAAACAGGCCACCCCAAACCATACACACATATGTGTATTTGGAATACTTTGGTTTGTGTGTGGGTAGGTAGGTGTAGAGAAAGAGTCTGGAAGGATATATGACAAACAGTAAGTTTTGTTGCAGCTAGGGATGGAATTGGAGAAGAGTGATTAAGAGGATTGTATTTTCACCCAATATGCAGGAACAAATTTTAAAATGAGAAAACTAACAAAAGATAAAGAAAACTAAAAACTTGAAACAACTGAAATTTCCCTCAGCTGTGAAGTAGATTAAGAGTGATACATCCAGCAATCATTCAACAACAAAAAGGAATGAACTACTAATAGGGGCTATTTAAAATTTACCAATGCTCTTTAATATATTAGTAGTTTGATTTTTTTCTTATTGCTGAATAGTAGTCTATAACACAGGTTTGTTGAGGTTGAGGGATGTTTAGGTTTTGAATTTGTTGTTGTTGGGGGCTACCAAGCTGATCTGTGACTCACAGTAACCACATGTGACAAAGAGTAGAAATAACCCACAGGTCTTTCTAAGCTGTGATCTTTACAAAAGCAGATTGCTAGTTCTTTCTTCTATGGAGCACTAGGTAGGTTCGAATTGATAACCTCAGGATTACTTGTTGTTGTTGTTAAGTGCCGTTGAATTGGTTCTGACTCATAGTGATCCTGAGGAGCAGCTGGTGGGTTTGAATTGTCAGCCTTGTCTAGTGCTGATCTACAGTGCCACACTAGTGAGCCAATATAAACAGTTATCTACAGGTTTTTGTACAATCCTAAATTTTTCTTAAAAAAATATGTAGGAGTAGGAGTCCCAGGTCACCTGTTAAGTATATATTTAGCTTTATAAGAAATTATTAAACAATTTTGCAAGGTGGCTGTACTATAATGAACGACCACTAGCAGAGCATGAGAATTCCAGTGCATGAGAGCTCCAAATGCTCTGCATACTCAACAGTATTTGCATTATTTTTTAAATTTTGGAGTCCCTGAGTGGTTCTTGGCTACTAATGAAAGTTTGGCAGTTTGAACCCACCCAGAGGTATCTCAGAAGAACACTCTCCTTCTAAAAGATCACAGTTATTGAAAACCCTATTAAAGAAAGTTCTAGTCGGAAACATGAGATTACCATGGATCAGCCCTGTGCAATCTTTTTTAATTTTAATTTTAGCCATCCTGATAGTTATAATTGGACTTCTGGTGTGGCGCTGCTGGTTAATGCAGTAAACTGCAAAGTCGGTTTGGGCCGTAAGGCCGGCAGTTCCAACTTACCAGTTGCTCCTTGGAAACCCAATACAGGGTCGCTATGGGTCGGATCCCAACTCGACAGCACTTAGCAACAACAACAATAGTTATAGCGAGTCCTGGTGTGGCACTGTGGGTTAATGCGCCAGACAGCAAAGCTGTTTGAACTGCAAGGTCGGCGGTTCAAGCTCACCAGCTGCTCCTTGGAAACCCTATATAGAGTCTCTATGGGTTGGAATTGACTCAATGGCACTTAACAACAACAACAACAAGGAGCTCTGGTAGCGTAGTGGTTACGATTTGGGCTGTTAACCTCAAGGTTGGCAGTTAGAAACTACCACCCATTCAGAGGGAGAAAGATGAGGCTTTCTGTTCCCATAAAGATTTACAGCCTCGGAAACCCTGCACAGGGTCACTATGAGTCTGAACCAACTCTACAGTACTTAACAACAATAGTTATAACTATTACGAGTGCAGGCTCATCTTCTTTCAACTCTATTTTTCTCTCCTCACCCCTACCTCTACTCTGCTAAAACAGAAACTCTTTAAAATATATAATAACCATAATACTATTATCATACCTAAAATCCAGTCATCAATGCTTTTATTTCCTTGAAAAATATTTTTAAAAAATGTTTGAATCATGATCCAAGTAAAAGCCAAACACTGTAATTGATTAATATATTTCTTAAGTTTTTATAACCTACAGGTTCTCTCTCTACTTCCTCCTCCCCACTCCCTAATTTATTTGTTGGATAAACTGCAGCACTGTCCTGTGCCATTTCCTTGTCTGGATTTAATGACTGTATCCCTACTCTCCTGTAGGGTCATTTAACATGTCTCTCCTGCCTTGCATTTCCTATAGATTGGTAGTTGGATCTTGAGGCCTGATCAAGAATTTGTCATAGGAAGGACAAACTATCTGAATGTCTCTACAGCTGTGATGTTAACAGCTACTGTTAACAATGATCACTGCCTAGCACTATTAAATCATCAGGGAATTGCAAATTGGTGATAATCCAATTCTGTCATTCTTCTCTCATATGTTAGGTAGAATACTTCTGTAAAGAAAACTCCTCCTCATCTCTACTTGGTAACCTTGAGGTATGGTTCAGATAGAAAAAAACAGAACAAATGTCTGATTATTTGCCACTTTTCATAGTAATGACACGGGTTGCTAGAATTCTTCAAGATAGACCAATACTTTTTTTTTTTTTTTTAAATATCATTATGTCTTCATGGACTTAAATTAGCTGCTATGTTTTAATCCACTGCAGTTATTATCTGTATAGATGTTCAAGTAGCAGTCTCTGCAGTTGGTCTCTTGACAACTTGAACCCTACTATAACAACCTTAGAAATTTTTGAAAATTTCCTGGATTTCAGGCATGACAAGATGCTCCCAGGCTTATCCTGTAAAATTTCAGAATCAAATCTACAATCGGCTATTGATCTTAGGAGTCCTAGTTCCTTTTAGTAACATAAGTTATTTGGGTACTAGGGGTGCTTCATTGTACTAGAATGGTTGTTATTTCTAGCCTTTTCAGTGGACATAGCTTGGAAATACATATTTTTAGAAATATCAACATATAAATATGTTGATATTATATGTAAAAATATATATGTTGAT
>NW_006408871.1:1767013-1768475 GCF_000296735.1 Chrysochloris asiatica | reverse complement strand
GATCAAAGAGCCTTTATTATGGCTTGCACCTCAATGTAAAGAAAACAAAAATCTTCACAACTGGAACCAATAGACAACAATCATATCAATAGAGAAAATAATGAAGTTGTCAAAGATTTCATTTTGCTCAGACCAACCATCAACACTCATGGAATCAGCAGTCAAGAAATCAAACGACACATTGCATTGGACAAATCTTCTGCACAAGACCTCTTTAAAGTGTTGAAAAGCAAAGATGTCAGTTTGAGGACTAAGGGATACTTGACCCAAGCCATGGTATTTTCAATAACCTCATATGCATGTGAAAGCTGGACAGTGAATAAGTCACATCGCAAAAGAATTGATGCATCTGAGTTATGGTGTTGGAGGAGAATATTGGAAAGTACCATGTACTGCCAAAAGAAAAAAAACAAAACAGATCTGTATTGGAAGAAATACAGCTAGAGTGCTCCCTGGAAGCCAGGGTGGCCAGACTTTATCTCTCAAACTCTGAACTTGTTGTCAGGAGGGACCAGTCAATGGAGAAGGATATCATGTTTGGTAAAGTAGAGGATCAGAGAAGAAAAGGAAGACCCCCAATGAGATGGCTTGGCACAGTGGCAGAAGCAATGGGCTCAGGCATAGAAACAATTGTGAGGTTGGCCCAGGACTGGGCAGTGTTTCATTCTGTTGTACACAGGGTCACTATGAGTCGGTAGTGACTCGATGGTACCTACCAACAACAACAATTTTGTGGAGTAAGGAGCTCTGGTAGCATACTAGTTATGAGTCAGGCTGCTAACCTCAAGGTCAGCAGTTCAAAACTACCAGCAGTTCCTCAGGAGAAAGATAAGGCTTTCTGCTCCCATAGAGATTTATAGTCTCTATAAATTTATAGAAACCCAACACAGGATGGCTATGAGTCAGTTCTGACTCCACTGCATATAGCTACTACCACCACCATTTTTGGGAGTACGAATTGGTATAACCTATTTGGGCACAACTAATAAATATGGAAAAAAATTTGAATACCCATTCACAAATAAGATTACTATTGTTGTTGGGTCCCCCTCAAGGCAAACCCCCTTCTAAGACTAAGGCTCAATGGGAAAGCATGCTCTGACTTTTGTCACTGACAAGGGGAAGTGAGGGAAAAACAGCAATGAAGCTACGAACTAGGCCCTTACAACGTGCAACAGACTCCTGTGAACCCAGATGGAGACCTGGCCAGTAGGGTGCCAAGTCCAGGGGACTCTTGGACCCAGAGTCAGTGACATAGCCACAGAGGACTAGAGTGAAGAGTGAAGCATCCAGCTGATAAGAAGAGAGGGCATATACATAAGTACACCCACACTTGCAGATAATACCCACTTGACCTGGCTTTAACGATTGGATGATCAGAGCTCAAACAGAAGAAGAAAGAAGAGGGAAAAAAGAATAATCTGACACAATTTGATGAACTTGACACACACCTATGGAAGCA
>NW_006408871.1:1761313-1764388 GCF_000296735.1 Chrysochloris asiatica | reverse complement strand
TCCAATTTAAATTTAGATCTACAGGGTTTTGATTTAATCAATCTACATATGTGTCTCCTTTCTGTCAGTTCTTAATGACACCAATATAATTAATCTTTTTTTAAATCTCAAAATACATACTGAGGAACAAATATATTTAAGTGAGTATAAAATCTTAAGGTTAAGCAAAATAGATTTTGTATAATGTAGTATTAAACAAAACAGAGACCTAATGTGCATCTCAAAATTATGACAAATCCATATAGTATTTGATAAATATTCAGAATAGGGACCAATTGACAAAATATGAAATCAACGAGACATTCCAAAAAATTCACTCCTTCTCTTACCAGTTCTGCAAAATCTGCAGCCTCCAAGCTACTCAATGCCGTGTCTAATTCCATCTATGTTAAAAAAAAAAAAAGAACAAATATTTGACTCATATTAGTCATTTATTTTTCATTAATGGTCCTATAGAAAGTGCTCAATTAATACTTAAGAATCAGTGTCTTGTTCTTTTGTGTAACATAAGAGATGTCTTTTAAAATTAAATACTTATTTGTAAGCTTGATAATTCTAAAAATAAACCAAAACCTCTAACATTTATTCAATCTGCAGCTTTTTCAATTAAGTCTCAATTATTGCAAAATAGGCTTTCCTGGTCCTCAATGTAAAACAATTTATGACATTAAAGAATTGCTGTTGCTGTTTTGAAAGAAACAAAATAAAACAAGAAACTAACCCATTTAACTTCTTAGAGGAAAATGAAAATCGGTCTGAATGTAGTCAATCTATTTGCCATTGTTTTTGTTTTCCACTTCTTGTACAAGCATATTTCTCTACAGTTGTATTTTTTTTGAAGGTAACATTCTTCCCTGTTTCTCTCCTAGATACAATGCTTTTCATAAAAGGGCTGTCAATCTTTACTCATGGATTAAACATGAAGGCAAAATTTCCCCTGGAATCTGGCAGTGTTTAATCGCCCTACAGAGTTTATTAGAAAAATCTCTTAGTTAGAATCTGGCTTTTGTTTCTATGGAAACTACCTTTGCTCTTCCTTGAACCATTAACAATTTAAAAACAATAAATTTAACTGTCAGTTTAATCTGTAATACACATATGTAAATGAAAGACTTAGCAATTGAAGTTTACAGCATACATGCTACTTGTGGAAAATAACTGTTTGTTTGACTTAAAGGCCAAAGCACTTTCTCTCTATAGGACTATGCTTCACAAACAGTCTTACTGAGACGACAAAAAAGTTTTTAAAACATTAGTCACGCCTTGCAATGCTTTTTACACAGTATGACTTATTATTACTCATTTGGGATCTACATTCTTTGCCACCTAGCAACTACTTCATGTTCTCTTTTTGTGGTGGCTACAGTTTCTCCTGTGAAAAATTACAGAACAAGAGGAAAATCATTCACTTGTGATTTTTAATCTCAGACACAATTACTATACCTGCTATTGAATGTCACAGGATAACATACTAGGTTACAACAATTGTCCCTTCATATTCTTTACGAGAAATGGCAAAGTAAATATTCTCATAATTTTCAAGAATACTCTAGGAAATATGATAAAGAGAAAGAGAATATGAGCGAAGGAGAGAGAGAGAAAGAGAGACCTTCTGGCAAACAAACAGAAAAAGGAAACACTCAAATGCTTGAGAAAGAAAACTGACAATGAGACCTCATCATATACTAAATGTGGAACAATTTTTTTTTTTCAAATTAAAAAAACAAAATAAAACTACTTCTGTTTAAAATTATTAAGGCACAAGTTACATCACATACACATCTTTAAGGAGATTTCGGAAGCCAAAAAATCCTTAATATTTTCCTGAGAAGATACATTGTCCATAAACCCTACTATTTAAAAAAGACAAAAATCCCAAAAAAGGAAAGTAAAAGTTCTTCGAGTTTGTTGGTAAAACCAAAATAACTACTTGAAGGGCTATTATATATAAAGGTTATTATGAGTACAAAGCTTATAACTTCACATTCATCAAAGAGACCTCAAGACCATTTTAATGAGAAAGTTACAATATTTTTTCCTAAAAATAAGCTACAGAGGCCTGATGTGGCACTAGAGAATAAGCACTAGACTACTAACTGTAAGGTCGATAGTTCAAACCCAACAGCCACTCCTTGGATACCCTATACAGGGTAGCTATAAGTTGGAATCAATTTAACAGCACTTAACAACAATAATCAAACTATAAAATATAGCTAATGTTCAGCTGTATCCTATTACCTATGCATTAACTAGGAGTCCCTGAGTAGTGTAAAAGGAGCCCTGGTGGTACTGTGTTTAAGCACTGGGCTGCTAGCTGCAAAGCCAATACTTTGAACTCATCAATCACTCTGTGGGAGAAAGATGAGGCTGTCTATTCCCATAAAGATTTGTTGTTATTGTTGTTAAGTGCCGACGAGTCAGTTCTGACTCATTCATAGTGACCTTGTATAGTTTCCAGGATTCCTGGTATGGTGCTGTAGGATAAGCACTGGATCACAAGGTTGGTTTAAACCATAAGGTTGGTGGTTCTAACTTATCAGTTGGTCCTTGGAAACTCTATACAGGGTAGTTATGAGTTGGAACTGACTTAATGGCGTTTAACAACAACATAGGATTTCCAAGGAACAGGTAGTGGTGATTGCCAACCTTTTGGTGAGTAGTCCAGTGTTGATCCTACAACGCCACACCAAGACTCCCCCATAAGGGGCAGTTCTACTCTATCCTATATAGGGTTGTTATGAGTTGGAATCGACTCAATGGCAGTAGATTTGGTTTGGTATGGGGTGGTGTTAATGGTTATGTGCTCAATTACTAGTTGAAAGGCTAGATATTCAAACCCACCTACCGGTGCCTTGAAATACAAGTCTGGCGATCTGCTTTTGACAGGTCACAGCCTTGAACCTCCTATGGAGAAGTTCTAAGTGGTAACCACAAGTTGGAAACAACTTAATGACAACAAACAACAAATCTCATGTACCTACTGGAGTCCTTGGGTGGTGCACATGGTTAATGAGCTTGACTGCTAATGGAAAGGTTGAAGGTTTGAATCTACTAAAAGGCACCTTGGAAGAAAGA
>NW_006408871.1:1748411-1760538 GCF_000296735.1 Chrysochloris asiatica | reverse complement strand
CCAGCCATTCCCTCTCTCCATGTCATCATCTCTGCCTCCATTGCTGGTGTCACTGCTTCTCTGGGTAGGGTCCCACATCCCGTTCTTCTCCCTTGATGGTCCCAGGGACCTCCGCTCCTGGACTGCAAAGTCAATCACTCCCCTCATTTTGCTACAAAATGTCTACCTTTATATTTCCAACCCTCATAGTCAGTCCTGATAGCAATTATTCACTATTGTGCCACATGAGTGTCATCCCCATGCCTTTCATCAGCCCCGCCCAGAAAGATTGGATACTACTCAGTGGAGATTTTGCCTTCCTCCACGCCCTCTGGATCTAGAATATGCTGTATTTTTTTAAAGTCTTAAATTTCCTAACGGAAAGATAGTATTTAATCCTAGTGTATTACAAGTCTAAAGACATGGTTCCCTAGCATTTGTTGTTGCTAAGTGCTGTTGAGTCACTTCTGACCCATAGAGACCCTATATAGGGTTTCTGAGGAGTGGCTGATGGGTTTGAACCACTGACCTATGGTTAGCAGTCCACTGCTTATCTGCTAGTGCTATACCAGGACCCCTAAAAGCATTTAGTACCCTGTTATCACAGAATGAGGAGACTACATAATTTGAAGGAAGAGATTCCTTTACTGAAGAGATTCTGACGCTGGGGAAAGAACCTGGGCAATTGTAAGACAGAAAGGTGGTCTCATGATGCAGACCTGGTACCTGGTGCCTTTCAGAGGAAAATAGTCCCAGATTAGGCATGAGACAGGTTGTAACATCAGGTGTCTTTCTAATTTAAAGGTAAAGATATTTAACTACTTTCTATCTATATTAAACGTGTATTTTCTTATGAATACACTGGTGAGAGTTGAATCAGATTGTCACCATACTTTTTATATTTTTTACATGATTTAGGAAAATGGTAATCATTATCCTATGATATCAAAAGATGCATCAGACAGTTGACAGAGGTAAGGACAAAATATTAACAGCAGAAGGCAAAGCTTCCTTTAAATAACAACTTCTTTCAAAGACTAATTATAAAATAATACTCCTAAGAACTACAAGTACAATGTGCCAGGCACAATACTAAGTACCTTACATGTAATCAGTCACAACTCTATGAAGTAGGCAGTATTATTGTCCCCATTTTATAGATGAGGAAACTGAGCAGAGAGATTGAGATAGCAACTTAAATCATTACCAAATTGTCAAAAGGCATTTAATTAAATAATACACTGTAGAATTTCATGAAGTGTGGAACAGAATCTTGATGTAGGTTTTTACTACAATGTAACCTGAGTCTTATCATGGGTTAGGAACTGGTTATATTGTTATTTACATTGATGAAAATGTCTGAAATTATTTTATCAGTCATTCAATAGCAGAGTAACTTCGGGTACACAGAAATAACTTGATCATACTGGAAATATTTAACCATCATCAAGTTCCTTTCCTTGGGAAGTTAAGACATCCATGGGATAATCCAACAGCTAATCACATATGGTCATGGAAAGAAAGACTTTGTTATTATTAGTGATACCTATCTTTTCATTAAGAATCCTGCTCATAAACTCAGAATTCTGTCCAATTTAATCTATATGTAAACATCATCCTAACTTGGTGATCTTGCATTATAAGATCAAAGTTACAAAACTTAAAAAGTAAGATATGTCACGTAATTATAATTTTGGAAAAGTATTCTAAATTTGTACAAAGCTTAAAAGTTGAAGTAGGAAGCAAGAGCTAACTTTCACTTAGAATAATTTGTCTTTCTAAATTCACTGCACTGGAACGCCTACTTCATCAATCAATTGCCTCTCAAATACTTACCAATGATACTGAAAATAACAAAAAGTCTAAAGAGAAAAAGAAAAGACAAAGGACTGTAAGACAACTGGTTTTGATTCTTGTTGATGATACCTAAGATTACCTTGATTTCCTGTGGAAGATGAAGCCATCGAACTCCAGGAAAACTGTCTAAAAGTATTGCACTGGAAGCATCATACTGCTGGGCACTGTGGCTGGCATTTGAATGCAGTTTAGTGGGCTGAAGCGCTCTTTGAAAGAACAAGTTGAAAAAATGATCCAAACGAGGAACATTTTCAACCTGGCAGAATGCACTAAAGAAACAAGAACCATTAGTTAGAACATCATAAAAAACCAGTGGTTGTTATTATATGCTTCTAAAGACTCCTAGTGTGGCACTGTAGCATAAGCAATGGACTATTGACCAAAAGGTGGGTAGTTCAAATTCACCAATTGCTCCTTGGAAATCCTCTACAGGGTTGCTAAGAGCCAGAATCAACTTGACTGCACTTAACAACAACAAAGGGAATGGAGTACAGCCAGAATGCTTCTTACAAGTGAGGATAGTCAGACGTCCAAGTCTCTTATACTTTGGACATACTGTTAGGAGGGCCCACTCTCTGGAGAAGGACATCATGCTTGGAAAAGTGTAGGGCCAACAAAAAAGAGGAAGACCCCCAATAAGATGGAATGGCACAGTAGTAGCAATAATGGGCTCAATTGTAACAATTATTTTGGTGATGGCACAAGACCGGGCAGTATTTCATTCTGTTATACATGTTGTTAAGTGCTGTTAAGTCAGTTCTGACCCATAGCGACCCTGTATAGGGTTTCCAAGGAGCAGCTGGTGAGCTTAAACCACCAACCTAGTGGTTCAAAACAACTTTGCAGTCTAGCGCATTAGCCCACAGAGCCAACAGTTACTGTAAATTGGAACTGACTGGATAGCACCTAACAGCATCATCAAGGGTAGTGAATCTTTTCCATACAAAGGCTCTCCTCCTTACCTTCCTTGAATCATTGCTCTTATCTTACTGATGAAGTGTGTCTTGATCATCATTACCATCATAATGTTGTTGTTGTTAGGCACTGTTGAGTCAGAACCAACTCATCGAGACCTTATGCACAACAAAACGAAACACTAACTGATCCTGCGCCAACTTTACAGTCATGAGTGTGTACTATTACTGAGTGTGTACTGTTGAATGTGTACTATGTGACATACAGTGCATGTATTTACATGTATTTAGTAGCCTAATCCTTATAATTCCACCAGGAAGAAACCTTGATGATTCTTATTTCACATATAATGATATAATAGTTCAGACGAGCAAACAATGTACTCCAAATCATACTGCTAATAGTGAATTTGGATTTGAAGCCAGGCCTTACCACATTTCTCCCATAGTACTGACAGAGATGTTGCTAAAATCAAACAATACCATGTCTATAGCTTAACCCTAGGAAATGAGCACATGAGGCTAATTTTGAAGGACCTGTCTCAGGTGAATCCATGCTAGCACTTGGGCAGGGTGGATACAGACAAAATTGTGAAGCAGGTATAATTTGGCTTTGGTTATCCAAGGCGCTGTTGTTTTCATTGTAAGTGACCTCAAGTTGGTTCAAATTAATAGAGAACCTAAATAGGGATTCCAGGAGCTCTGGTAGCGTAGTGGTTATGAATCGGGCTGTGAACCGCAAGGTCAGCAGTTCGAAACTACCAGCTATTCCGTGGGGAAAGAAGAGGCGTTCTGCTCCCGTAAAGATTTACAGCCTCGGAAACCCTGCACAGGGTCGCTATGAGTCGGAACCGACTCCACAGCACATAACCACCACCCACCACCACAGGAGCAGCTGGTAGGTTTGAACCACCAACCTTTGGTTAGCGGTCTGGTGCTACTACTACAGTGCCACACTAAGGACTGCACCCACAGCACTAGTCCTCATTTTATGCCATGCAATCTTCATGAAATTACCTTTTCATTAAGAGTTAGAAGTGACTTTTATTATTCCAGATTCCATATTTGAGATTTTGTCTACTTGCTAAAATTTATTTGTAACCCTAAATTCAGTATGTGTGGCAAATTTGTTGTTCACCATGGATATGTAATGCTGTTATTGTTGTTAAGTACTGTGGTGTCAGTTCCAACTCATAGCAACCCTGTATAATTTTTCTGAGGAGCGGCTAGTGAGCTTGAACTGCCAACCTTGCAGTTTGAACCGACCTTGCAGTACATTAACCCACAGCACTACATCAGGACTCCATGGATATACATATTGAGTGGCAAAAAAAATTGAGTCTCCTGATGCACATGAACCTGGCTGAGGTCAAACAAGGAAAGCAAGCTGTTTTCTTGTTTCAGTTCTCATACTGTAAACAAGTGTCCTTTTCTTGTGGTCTATATAGTGCCACATGTTTTGCACTTCTATGTTTATTGTTGGTGACTGTCCATATTAAAATGGTCTTCAACTGTAATATTGAAGTGCTATCCAGTGGTCTTAAGTGCAAAAAAGCTGTGATATGCTTTACAGAGGACACATGAGGGTTAGGTAAGTCACACTGAGGCATAAGTTACAGTACTTTGGCTTTCAGTTTATTGTTAACCAACAATACATATTAAATAAGGTGTCTTGATTTTCTTATGAAAATGGAAGTGTGGAGTGAAAGTCAAGCATCTGAACATTGAAGGACGTGGCCACAGAACTGTCTCAGGAGGAATGGGAATGCCTGGACCCTCCTGAAAAGGCTTTGTATAAGGATATGATGTTGGAGAACTACAGGAACCTAGTTTAGCTGGGATAAGCACTGGACTGCGAGCCACAAGGTCGTTGATTTGAGCCTACCAGCTAGTCCACATCAGAAAGATGAGGTGCTCTGCTCCCGGGAGGATTTACAGCTTCAGAAACCCTATATGGGGTCACTAAAAGTCAGAAATGACTTGATGGCACTTTACAACAGAATAAATGGAAATACAGAAAAATAACTACATAAATAAGGTATCTTTACACAGAAACACATATGAAACTAGTCATACTACCTTTCTATACTATATGGCTTTTATTTATATATATATTTATAATAATAGTACATGGAGTCCTGGTGTGGTGCTGTGGGCTAATGCATCAGACTGCAAAGTCGTTTGAACTGCAAGATTGGTGGTTCAAGTTCATGCTGCTTCTTGGAAACCCTATACAGGGTCACTATGGGTTGGAATCGACTCTATGGCACTTAATAATAACAATAATAGTACATACATTTTTTAAAAACCAAATTCTTTTTAAAGAAAGTAGACAAAAACTCAACATTTAAAATCTCAGAGTTTTCCACACATGTATGAAGAAATACTCTCACATTTTTCCCCAACAGAAATAGGTCAAATCAGAATACAGTTGTGGCTATATTTCTATGTCACTAAAGTAAAACATGAGACCCTTCTCTTAAATAAAAGTTATTAAATTAAAAATTTCTCAGAATTGTAAAATCAAGGCAATAAAGAAAAATAAGAAAGTAAGAAAAACAAACAACTGTTTTGCCAAGCAAGGAGCAGGATGAAGTGGAAAAGCTGATTTAGAACCATATACTTAAAACTCGTGATTCAATTCCATGAAGTACTTACCTATCTAAAGAACCATACATAAACTTTAAAGTCTGGGCAACATCTTCTATCATATTCCTTAGCTGAGGAAGAGGAACTCTAAAAAAAGGCAAAAACACATCTATTTTATAGCAAAATCTAATGATATATGCATATCTAAAAAAGAACATTTTTATATTTTATATATAAAAAAATGTAAAAAGTGTATCTGTCAATTGTGTGTGTAGCTGTAAAAAAGCCTTTTTAGTACATTACAAATTGATCGCCTTGAGGTGTACATTTGAGTTCTGATATGAGTCATATAGGGGCTTTTGATACAATCACATATAGTACGCAAGTTAACCCCCTTTAGGCTTTGGCTTCTTCTGTAAATAGGGCCAAAAGTCACTAAGTACTTTTTAGGTTGACTCTGAGGATTTAATGAAAGTAATGTACATAAAATATTTAGAGCATTACTTGGGCTCACAGAAGGAAATGATAAATTCCTCATATTTTCTAATACCATGAAGATCTCATATGAACTTTCAATTACATTTCACTTTTTGACAGAAATGAAATGGAGAAAGAAAAGGAAGCAGGCCACTGACTTACATTTTCTCACTGAAGCCTTCTGACAATTCTGCAATATAGATCTTATTACCTCCATCTGTGCATAAAAATTAGCATAACCCCAATTCCCAAAATGTGAAGATTAATCAAATCCCTACTTTCTCACTTCACAATCTTCTCTAATACCACTTTCCTAGGCAGCACTCCCTTTCTCTGGCTTGACCACCTGAGTCAGGGCAGACCTTGTCCAGTAGTTCAGATTGTCAAATAAGAGTTCACACAACACCCTTACCTTGTACCTCCTGGGTGCAAAAAAAATTTTTTTGCCCACTACTCCTTCAGAATGACAGCCATTAGTTCAGGGGCCTTCCTTGGGGTCCCTTTACTTTTACCTGCTGGCTCCCACTACTGCCTTGGATTAAATAATGTACTGAAATGACTCACAGAACTCATAGAAACTATACCTACCTGCTTCTTTCCAAAGACCAGGTTGTTAGGAGAAAATTGGTAGTATACAAAAATGAAGTTTTTTGTTTTTCTGTTTTTAGACCATCCATTTGTCTGCACTTTTTAAAAATAGCAAATACGATTAAAGAAATAACAGCTAAGTGTGGTCCTATAGGCTAAGCACTGGACTGCTGTGCTAACTGCTAACTCAAACCCATGAGCCCCTCTTGGAAACGCTATAGAGGGTCATGGATGTGCTGCTCATCACTGTGATAAGGTCAGTTATGGATTACTCCTCTGTGTAGGAAGAGGTTTGGAAAAGAAAAAGACGGATAAAGCTAAGTGGTGTGACTGTAGGACCCTAGTGTAACCACTTTACCTTCCTCCTACGCTGGACCAGAGGTTCCCTCGTGGAGCTGCTTCCAGGGCTCTCCATGCCCAGCCCTGCAAACCCTGCTCTGCCCATTGGGCCTTGGATGACATTGAGTCTTGGGGCTTCCAGGAAGGGCGTTGGTAGTCTCGCCTCACACTCAAAGCCACCAAGGTGGAGAAAGCTTTAAGAAATCAGCAAACTCTTGAGCATTTCTTCTAAACACTTTCCAATGTCTCTTTCTTTCCTCCCTTTTCACTCCATAGCAATTTTGAGCTTCACGGCCTCCGGCTGATTATCATTGTTGTTGTTAGCTGCTGAATCGGCTCTGACTCATAGTGACCATTCATAGGGTTTCTGAGGAGTGGCTGATGGGTTTGAACTGCCCACCTTGCAGTTAGTAAGTACAGTGCTTGTCCTACAGCACCACAGCAGGTGGCACTGGAGCTGGGACGCGCCTTCCAATATGCCTGAAGGCAGGAACCATGGAGCACGGTGTAGTGGGAGCCAATCAACCACTGGACATGGTACCCTCACAAACAGGAGGGTGAGGGGCAGCACAGCCCAGCTTCCTAGAGGCCTCCTGGAGACCCACCTCAAAAGATGGATACTTTGCAGCCATTATCATGTCTGATGTCTTGTTAATATACAAAAAAGTCATTTACAATTTTTATTTGTAAATGAGAATTGTCAGATAGCACGACAGTGGATAAGTGTGGAATGGTGGTGGTGGTATGCCGTGGAGTCATTTCTGACTCATAGTGACCATGCATAGTTTCCTAAGTTGTAGTAAATCTTTATAGGAGCAAAAGCCTTATTTTTCTCCTGTGGAACTGCTGGTAGTTTAGAACTGCTGATGTTGAGGTTAGCAGCCCAACTCGTAACCACTATGCTACCAGAGCTCCTTTTAAAGCCTACAGCGCCCAGTATTCCCAGGTGTTCTCCCATCCAAGTACTGATCAGGCCCTACCCTGCTTACCTTCCAAGGTCAGATGAGATCGGGTGCATTCAGCGTAGAATAGGTGTATTATGTTTACAATGTTGTTGTTGTTGCTATTAGGTGCCATCGAATTGGTACCGACTAATAGTGACCCTATGCACAACAGAATGAAACACTGCACAGTCCTGGGCCAACCTCACAATTGTTACTATGTCTGATCCTATCCTGCCACCACTGTGTCAATCCATCTCACTGGGAGTCTTCCTTTGTCTCTGACCCTCCACTTTAACAAATATAATGTCCTTTTCCAGTTACTGGTTCCTCCTGATAATATGTCCAAAGTATGAGACACAAAGTTTGGTCATCCTGGCTTCTAAGGAGCACTCTGGCTGTACTTTGTCCAACACAGATCTGTTTGTTCTTTTGGCAGTCCATGGTACTTTTCATATTCTCCTCCAAACCTACAACTTAAATACATCAATTCTTCAACGATCTTCCTTATTCACTGTTCAGTTTTTGCATGCATATAAAGTTATTGAAAATAACATGGCTTGGATCAGGCATATGTTAGTCCTCAAACTGACATCTTTGCTCCTCAACACTTTAAAAAGGTCTTGTGCAGCAGATGTGCCTAATGAAATACATCGTTTCATTTCTTGGCTGCTGCTTCCATGAGTGTTGATGGTTGATCCAAGATGATTGAAGCCTTTGGCAGCTTCAATCTTTCCTCCTTTTATATGGATGTTGTTTATTGGTCCAGTGGTGAGGATTTTTGTTTTCTTTATATTGAGGTGCAAACCACACTGAAGGCTGTGGTCTTTGATCTTTATCAGTAAGTATTTTAAGTCCTGTTCACTATCAGCAAGCAAGGTTGTATCATCTGCGTATTGTAGGTTGTTGATGAGTCCTCCTCCAATCCTGATGCCATGTTTTTCTTCATATTTCTCAGCTTTTCAGATTATTTGCTCAGCATATAAACTGAATAAGTATGGTGAAGGAATATAACCCTGGTATACAGCTTTCCTAATTTTAAACCATTCGGTGTTTCCTTGCTCTGTTCGAATAACTTTCTCTTGGGCTATGTACAGGTTCCTTATGAGCACAATTAAATGTTCCAGAATATTTACACTTTGCAATGTTGCCCATAGCTTGTTAAGATCTACACAATCTAAAGTTTTTGGGTATGCAATAAAGCACAGGTAAACATCTTTCTGGTATTCTCTGCTTTCAGTCAAGATCCATTTGATGTCAGCAATGAAATCCCTTGTTTCATGTCCTTTTCTGAATTTGACTTAAACCTCTGTTAATGTAAGGTTGCAGCCGTTTTTGTATTATCTTTAGTAAACTTTAATCACATGGGATGTCAATGATATTGTCTGATGAATTCCGCAGTCTGTTGGGTCACCTCTCTTTAGAATGGGTACAAATACAGATCTCTTCCAGTCAGTTGACCAAGTAGTTGTCTTCCAAATGTCTTGGCAGAGATGAGTGACTGCCTCCAGTGCTGCACCAGTTTGTTGAAAGATTTCAATTTATATTCCATCAATTCCTGGTACCTTGTTCTTTGCCAATGCCTTCAATGCACCTTGTATTTCTTCCATAAGGATCACTGGTTCTTGATCATATGCTCCCTTTTTTTAAATAAAACAAAATTGAACTTTTATTAAAGGGTTTGAAATTACATTGTATTTCAAATTTCTAGAATGGAATTGAACCTTTTATGAGCTGGAAAAACAGCACAGATGAAAAATATTTTCTCTTGAAAATCCAACAATTCCTGTGCAAACCACCTCCCCCCTATAAAAGACGGTGAAATATTATCTAACTCTTCACTTTGGCAATAGCTATTTCCTAAAGGAATGAAAATAAAAGTAGTGGTTTTACTATTTTTGTTAACTAAAAATGGGATTCTATCTTAAGATAAAAAATGTTTTATGTTCAGAAGAAGCTATTTTGAAGACGAGCTGTGAGTACAAAAACCAATACAGAACATCTTATCTAAGCAACCAAAATCATTCTGAAAATAAAGAGAGTAATAAATGTTTTCATGGCATTTTTTTCCTACAAACTATTCTAACTGGTTAAGGATTTTCAGTAGTTAATTAAAATTTTATAGTAAAATTCTATACAAAGCAAATCTTATAGTAACCCTGTAGGGCTGAGCAGAACTGCCCCATGGGGTTTCTAAGGCAGTATTATCTTTACAAAAACAATCTCTCCTCCTTCCTTCTCTGGAAGAGTGGCTAGTAAATGAATACTATGTAATTTGGAAAAAAATGTGTTCACATTCCCAGATCTGAACCTTAATTTTCAAAAGGGAATTATCAACTTTAATAATAAACCCATTACAATTTTATTAAGAAAAGAAACTCTTGGTCTTCCTCTGAGTTACTATTTGATAAGTTCACCTTCAGATGTAAAGCTTAAATTCATTACAAAAAAGTAACAGTAATTAGCCTGAGGTATTTTAAGTTTGGCTCTTTGCTTAAAGTTATGGCAAAATTTTTTCCTTTCTTAATTTCCATGTTATTCCCATGATCTCTGTAGTATTTACCACAACATAATCATCTAAAATACCTAAAATATTTCTTGGATCTATTGGAATTGTTATTTATTCATCCACTTTTAGGTGCCACACAAAAATCTGCAGGTTTTGCCTGTCTAGATCCAGAGGTAACTAACCTTTGTTTTCCAGTGTAAGAATTACTAAACCTTAGAATAAAAAAAAGATGCTGAATTACTAAACCTTAAAAAAGAAAAAAGAAAAAAAAAAGATGCTGACCATCATACTTGTTACCACAAGGTACACTGAATAGGTCCAAAAATGTTTTAGCTTTTAATGAGACTGAACACAAACATTTCACAAATTTTAACTTAATATGTTACAAAATTTAACTTAGTATGCCTCAACACAATCTGTGAGGTAGTTACATAAACAGTACTATCCATTCTGGGAGTCTTGGTGTGGTGCTGTGGGTTAATACGCCAGACTGAAAAGCCATTTGAAGTGTAAGGTCGATGGTTCAAGCTTATCAGCTGCTCCTCAGAAACCCATATACAGGGTCGCTATTGGTCAGAATCGACTTGATGGCACTTAACAACAACAACTACCCATTTTTAGTACAGCGTAAACAGAAGCATGGGTAAATGACACACTCATACTTTCACCAATATGAATTAGAATAAGCCATAGTTGTAACTTTAACTTTTTAATGCTCTTTAAGAAAACTACGCTTCAACTTAAGGTTTTGTCTTCTTTTTTTATACTAGCTTATTAAGTGATGTTCCAATGTTGGTACACTTGTTCAAACTAGGCACAAACATTTTAAGCTAGGCTTCTGCCTCACCTGAATGAATACAAAATTAAGACATTATCTTATGAGAACTAATATTAGACACTTTTATTTTAGGTTGCAAAAACAAAAACAAATAAAACAACAAAAAATTTCAAATTGGCTTGTCAAATGATGTAAATTCACCCTTTCCAGGGAGGCAGAAGCTAGACCAGTGTCCTCAAGGCCACATCCAGCCTGCTTCACTGTTGCTTATACTCTGCTTGGTTTTGATCCTTCTTCACATCATAGTCTGGATCATTTTCCTCATCTCCTTCTCCCCCTTCCTCATCTGCTTCTTCACTTTCATCATCATCATCATCATCATCATCATCATCATCATCATCATCATCATCATCATCATCTTCAATAGCTTCTCTTGGTATTATACGCTCACATAAAAAATGACCTATTTCAAAGTCTGCAGCAAGGATAGCTTCAGCATCATCATCCAAGTTTGTACTCTCAGGAACTTCAGGAAGGGCAAAAAAATTAAAGAAAGACTCACTGGAAATGTTTTCCATCACAGTCCAAACTGTTCCATGCCCTTTGTGTTTTTGCTTCTTTGGAATGGTTTTCAGTGTGACATTCTTTCCTTTTTTCCCAATTTGTTTGGTTCCCTGTACAACCCGTAATTTCTGGTCCATCAAAAGAAAAGGGATCAGAATCATTTAGTTCAGACCTCATCCTATATATCTTTGCTAACACTTCATTTATGGAATACTCATTGGATTCAAAGTGAAACTCTAATACAAAACTCATAGGCTGGCCAGAATTTGAGAACTTTAACATCTTTCAAGTGCTTCAGAATAGGTTCATCATGTTCCTGAACCATATCGCTGAGCAAGTCAACATTCTTAAAAACAGTCAACCAAAATTCAGGAATTCCTTTGGGATCTTCTTTTTCTTCATCTTTCTTCTCATCTTCAACCTTGGAATTTTCTTTCAACTCCTCCTAAAAATTTCATCCTTCTCATCTGCTTTCCACTCACATTCTTCTTCTGTGTGCTCATAAATTGCACTGATGATCTAAAATTGCATGTCAAATAGAGGCTGATAGAGAACAGCATATTTTCTTTCAAGATCATGAACTTCCTAAGGG
>NW_006408871.1:1735452-1736031 GCF_000296735.1 Chrysochloris asiatica | reverse complement strand
GTAGTCAATAATGCACAGGTAAACATCTTTCTGATATTCTCTGCATTCAGCCAAGATCCATCAGACATCAGCAATGGTATCCTTCTAAATTTAGGTGGGACATAATCAAGGTCATATTTAATTTCAGTTCCTACTTATGTTCTCATTAGTCACTGTGGTTATTATAACAGAATGAGCCTCCCTCTGACAACACATGTTCCCAGAGTATGATAAACACTTTTGCAATTTTATTTGTGGCAATACTTTTATCACCTATTCTGGAAAAGGCAGAGGGAGGAATCCCAGAGCTGGCTGTTCAATCACAAACCATGCACACAATGTTGAAAACAGAGAGACACATGATTTGTCACTGAGAAGGTACTTGTACATGGCCTCTCAATACTTCATTTCCCCATCCAAGCAAACAAGAACAGTAATATCAACCTCTCATCGTTTAGAGTCCTGGCGTGGTGCTGCAGGTTAATGCACTGGACTGCAAGGTGGTTCAAGCTCAAAAGTTGCTCCTTGGAAACCTTACACAGGGTCGCAATGAGTCACTTAACAACAGAATCTTGCTATCAAGTCATTTCTGACTCACAG
>NW_006408871.1:1733037-1734719 GCF_000296735.1 Chrysochloris asiatica | reverse complement strand
CTTGGAAAACCTATAGAGTTCTCTATGAGTCATAACTGACTGGGCAATACTTACCAACAACAATCGATAATAATCTATTATACAGTGAGTGAAATGGGGTTAACGAATTCAATTGTAACAGAAAACAGTCAGTTGTATTTGTATTCAGATTGAGATTTGGCTAAACAATGGATTTCTGTCCACCATTCTCTTTGGTGTCATAAAGTTCTTTAAAGTATTTGTTTTGAGATTTTAAATATTATTATTTGGTAAACAATGTACTAGTTCTATGGGCCAAATATTAACAAAAGGGAAAACTGCTGTTGTTGTGTGCTGTCGCGTTGCTTGTGACTTATAGCGACTCTAGAGGACACAGTAGAACTGCTCCAAACAGTTTCCTAGGCTGTGATCTTTACAGAAATAGGTCTTTTCTCTCACAAAGCAGCTGGTGAGTTGAAGTGTTAATCTTCTGTTAAGCAGTCATGTGGTTCAACCATTGTGCCACCATGGCTCCTTAAGGGAAAACTAAAGTGTCTAATAATTTAAGAAAAGTTTCTTGATTACTTTGTAAAGTAGGCAAGAGTCTAAATTATAACTTTTAAAATCATTGAACAGGAACAGAAAACTAGTCTACAATGAGTTAAATCCTGGGGCTTTTCTCCATATATAATACTCCCCACCCCACAACCTTAAGAGTTTTTAATGGCTTACAAGGAGCTTTGGTAGCGTAGTGGTTACGAATCGGGCTGCAAACCACAAGGTCAGAAGTTCGAAACTACCAGCTGTTCCATGGGAGAAAGGTGAGGCTTTCTGCTCCCGTAAAGATTTACAGCCTCGGGAACCCTGTACAGGGTCGCTATCAGTTGGAACTGACTCCTCGGCACATAACAACAACAACAACCACGTTAGGTAAACATTAGCAACAATTCATATTCAATTTCCAACTCTGTCTCTTGTTACTATGTGACCTATGGCACGTTACTGAAATCTTTCTTCATTTTACTTTCCTTATCTATAACATGTGACCAGTAATTAAGCGGATCTCAGGCTGGTTTTGACGATTACACATGAGATTAATGATTGTAAAGTACCTTAACAAAGTCAGCGGGTTAATGGTCAGCTCTTTATAAATATCAATCCTGCTCTCATCTCAAACTAATAAGATACATTTGACAAAATTTACAAATATGTGACGAGGGAAGATGTCACTTCAGAATTAAATATTCATTATTTTCTCAAAGGTGCACACCATAACCTTAATTATCCCAAATTCTCCAACATGCAAAATCAAAACGATGATGTTGCCAAAAGTTTGAGCAGAGGACAGGTTCATCTCTTGACTATCTCTGCTCTGGCCAAATCTCAGAAAAAAGGGTACTGACAATACTGCGCCCAGCTAGGCCTTCAAAGCATTTTTCTATGCTACTAATACCAAGTAAACACAGGTAGTTAGTTGACTAGTACAACAGATATTTAAATCCTAATGCTGCTTAAGGGGTTTACCTTTGATGAAAATGTTATAATGCTAAAGAAGCAAACTTTGTTAATAGAATTTTAGAAGTAAATTTAATGTAAACAAAAATCTAAACTTACTCTTTAGCAGGAAGACCAATTAACAACAATTTGTCAGATTCTTTCCAGTAGGCCACATGAATTTGTTTCCCATTTAAAAGAAGGGATGAACTAAGATTAAAAAAAAAAAA
>NW_006408871.1:1731218-1732937 GCF_000296735.1 Chrysochloris asiatica | reverse complement strand
AAAAAAAAAAAGAATAAACTGCAAATAGAAAAAAAAAAGATCATGAACTTCCTTATAGAATTTGGCTTCTATCTATGCACATTTAACATGAAGATTTTTAAGAGCATTCATTTGTCTTAAGGTAGTTACCCTAGGCAAGCTTCAATGTATCCCTGTTGGTGTATCTACCAGACCATCAAGTCTTTCTTGAAGGGCGGCAAGAATCTGAAGATTTTGCATTATCTGAACAGTCAATTGACACACTTTGATTTTTGTTTCACCAGTTTCTTCTTCTGTTTTTTCAACATTGTCCAAACCTTGATCAAGTTTAGACTGTTCTTTGTTGTCAATGTCTGCCATGTTGTTTAGTAAGAACTCCAAATATCATTGGCTAGAATGAGCAACAAGGTGGCAGAGTTGCTCAGGCAGTGACTCAGTGCTGTATTGGTGGTGGGAGGAACAGGAGGCCACATTTTAAGGAGATCTTTTTGTAGTTTTAAATGTGTGAATTGAGTGATAGTTTACATGGGAGAACATCAGCTTTACATTCATCCTATTGTATTTCGATTCACTGCAATGATTATAATCCTCTTTAAGGAGATCTTTTGTAGCATATTTGCCCAGAGCAATATGTTGTTTAATTTTGACTGCTGCTTCGATGAGTGTTGATTGTAGATCCAAGTAAAATGAAATCCTTGACTATTTCAATCTTTTCTGTTTATTATGATGTTGTTTACTGGTCCAGGTGTGAGGATTGTTATTTTCTTTACATTGAGGTGTAATCCTGTCTGTATTCTTTGTCATCAGTAAGTGCTTTAAGTCCTCTTAACTGTTAGCAAGCAAGGTTGCATCATTCTGCATATCAAGGGTTGTTAATAAGCCATCCTCAAATCCTGTTCCTGATTCTTTCTTCATGAAGTCCAGTTTTTAGGATTATTTATTCAGCATACAGATTAAGTGCAGAAGAAGGATACAAACCAGATGGACACAATTTCTGATTTCAGTATCTCCTTGTTTCATTTGAACTATTATCTCTTGGCCTTTGTATAGGTTCCACATGAGCACAATTAAGTTTTCTGGAATTCCCATTTTTCACAATATTATCCATAGTTTTTAATGATCCATATAGTAGAATAACTTTGCATAGTCAATAAAACACAAGCAAACATCTTTTGGTATTCCATTTTCAGCCATGATCCATGTGACATCACCATAACCCTTATTCTGTGTCCTCTTCTGAATCTGGCTTTAATTTCTGGCAGCTCCCTGTTGACTCACAGCTGCAACTGTTTTTGAATTTTCTTTAGCAAAATTTTACTTGCATGGGATATTAATGATATTGTTCAGTAATTTCCACATTCTGTAGGGTCACTTTTCTTTAGAATGGGCACAAATATAGATGTCTTTCAGTCTGTTGGCTAGGTAAAATGTCTTCTAAATTTCTTGGCATACACAAATGAGCGCCTCCAGCATTGCATCTATTTGTTGAAATATTTACGTTGGTATTGCATCAATTCCTGGAGTCTTATTTTCATCAGTTTTTAGTGCAGCCTGGATTTTTTTTCTTCAATACCATTGTTTCTTGACCATAAGCTGACTCCTTGGAATTGTTGATTATTGACCAATTCTTTTTGGAACTATATATTTCTTCCATATTCTTTTTTTTTTTTTTTTTTAAGTTTTTATTGTGAATTATGTGGGGTTGCATGGGAGAATATCAGTTTTACATTCATCCTATTG
>NW_006408871.1:1729207-1731118 GCF_000296735.1 Chrysochloris asiatica | reverse complement strand
GTCAGGTGCACCTTAGGCCTCAAGGTGACATCTTTGCTCTTCAACACTTAAAAAAGTTCCTGTGCAGCGTATTTGCCTAATGTAATATGTTGTCTGATCTCTTGACTGCTGCTTCCACGAATGTTGATAGTTGATCCAAGAAGAATGAAGTCTGTGACAACTTCTACCCACTTACTAAGCAAAAGATGGTTGTTGTTGTTATTGATTGCTGCTATGGAGTTGTTTCCAACTCATAGTGACTCTATGCACAACAGAACAAAACACGCTGGATCCTACACCATCCTTACAGTCCATTGCTGCTGTCAACTGTGCCAATCCATCTCAATGGGGGTCTTCTTTTATGCTGACTCACCAGTTTACCAAGCATGATGTCCTTCTCCAGGGATGGGCCAATCCTGATAATATGCTTGAAGCATGAGCGACAAAATCTGGCCATCCTGACTTCTAAGGAACATTCTGGCTATATTTCTTCCAATACACATTTGTTTGTTCTTCTGGAAGTCCATGGTACTTTTAATATTCTTCACCAACACCATAACTCAAATGCATCAATTCTTGTTTGGTCTAACTTTCACATGCATATTAAACTACTAAAAATATTATGGCTTTGGTCAGGTGCAATGTAGTCCTCAAACTGACATCTTTGCCTAATGTAATATGTCTTTGAAATATGTCAAAGTGAAATTTTTGATAACTTTAATCTCTTCTCCATTTATCATGATGTTGATGAACAAACCATACTGCAGGCTGTATGTGTGTGTATATATTTATTCTTCATATAATTACTGATTTTCATCAGTAATTATATGAAGAATAAATAACATGTCATCAGATCGGAGGAAGACTCATTAAGTGTTCCAGAATACTCATTCACTGCAATGTTGTCCATAGCTTGTCATGATCCATATAGATGAAAGCCTTTGCATAGTCAATAAAGCACAAGTATACATCTTTTTGGTATTCTTTGCTTTCAGCCAAGATCCATCTGATGTCAGCAATGATATCATTTGAACTTGCATATGAGCACCTGATGGTCTGTTCCACAGTCAGTTGCTGGTCTTGTTTTGGCTGATATGGATTTTTTCCAGTTTCTTCCCACAGATGCATTCAATTTGATTTCTGTGTATTCCATCATCATTACACTGAGGTACAACCTATACTGTGGCTGTGGACTTTGGTTTTCATCAGTATGCATTTTAAGTTCTCGTCACTTCCAGAAAGCAAGGTTGTGTCAGCAGGTTGCTAAAGAGTCTTTCTCCAATCTTGATGTCATGTTGTTCATATAATCCAATTTCTTGGGTTATTTGCTCAGCATACAGACTGAATATATATAATGAAAGGAAACAATCCTTGGGCACACCTTTCTTTATTTAAAGTATTCACTATCCCCATGTTCTGTTCGAATGACTGCTTCTTGATCTAGGTACAGTTTCCTCATGAGCACAATTAAGTGTTCTGGGATACCCATTCTTTGCAATGCTATCCATAGTTTGTTATATGAGCTACATGTTTATATTCCTTTGCACAGTCAATAAGGCACAGGTAAACATCTATCTTAGTCTGGGTTCTCTAGAGAAGCAAAAAAGAGGTTTATATTACAGAAATGGCTTACCCAGTTGTAGACATGGGTAACTCCAAGTCTGTGGGTCAGATGTCAGGATGGAAGCTTCTGACTCACACAGCTGTAGGGCTGAAGAACCAAGATTGGCAGGCCAGACGGCAGGCAGGCAGGTACAGCAGGTAAGAAGGCAAACTGCTAATGACTCCCACCAGGATTTGCAGGTAATAGAGCTGGCCACTGGCCCAAGTCCAAAGAACCAGAAATTGGAAAATGTGCCAGATACAAAATTCTGAACCAGCAGAGAGCAACAAGATTTGCCTGACAGTTCAATATAGTGTCTATCACACCCT
>NW_006408871.1:1728121-1729107 GCF_000296735.1 Chrysochloris asiatica | reverse complement strand
GCTACTCCAGGCTGGTCTGCTTGTCTTTTCAAGTGGAAATTTACCACCTCAGAAGATTATGGATAGCGTTCAGGATTCCACCTATGGTCTTATGCAATGCAAAGGCTCCACAAAAAGCTTCTTTCACTGGGCAACTTCTAGCCCCCTTTAAGGTATTGCAATTAGTTACAGGCTGAAAACGGACTTACAAGCTTTCTATTGTGATGTTTCTGGCTATTCCTTTCTCTTCCTCTCAAGTGTCTATTTTACAGGGGTAGGCAAGTGAAATCAAGATTCAAAATACAGTCAAACATCTAAACATTTTACCCTTTTACCCATTCAAACCATGCCACAATCCCTGTATTCCAGAGCCCTGTTGTTCCAAGGTTGTGCATACACCATCATTTACCTCTGACCCACTTAGCCCATGCAAACCTGCCTAACTCTTCTCCCATCTGCCTTGTTCTTCCATTCCCCTCCCCCTTTTGGGTATGTACCACCACCAATCCCCCCCTCGTCCTCCCAGCACCCAAGCTATCCTGTGTCTATTCCCTACCCTGTGCTCTATCTTCCTGTCCCTCCCTCCCCTCCCCTCATCCCATACATCCCGGTGATCAGCAAATATACAGGGTGGATTCTTTTTCTTAAACTTTTACAATAATGGTCTTACAAAGTATTTCTCCTTTTCTGACTTACTAAATTCACTCGGCATAATGTCCTCAAGGTTCATCTATGTTGTGTGGTGGCTTGTAGCTACCTTGTTCTTCAAGGTAGCACAGTATTCCATTGTGTGTATGTACCACAGTTTGTTTATCCATTCTTTAATTAATGGGTACTTAGGCTGTCTCCATCTTTTTGCTATTGTAAATAGTGCTGCTATGAACATTGGTGTGCACATATCTACTCGTGTTATGGCTCATATTTCTTGGGTAAATACCAGGTAGAGGAACTGCTGGATCATAAGGTATTTCTATTTCCAACTTTTTGAGGAAGTACCATATTGCTTT
>NW_006408871.1:1726982-1727954 GCF_000296735.1 Chrysochloris asiatica | reverse complement strand
TAACAACAATAATCCCTTCACAGTGAAAAAATAGAAAAATCCCAACTCAGATGGAAAGACCTACAACAAATTTCCTTTCAAAAAAATGGAAAGAAATGTTTGCTTTTGTGGATGCAAATTTATACACTAAATGGAGCCACAGTTAATACTGATGTTAAACTAATATATTCTATATTTTGTTGCTGTGTGCTGCCAAGTCAATTCTGATACATAATGACCCTACAGGACAAAGCAGAACTGCCCCATAGGGTTACCAAGGCTGTACATCTTTACAGAAGCAGAATGCCACACTTTCTCCCATGGAGTGGCTAGTACTTTTGAACTGCTGACCTTTCAGTTGGCAATCAAATGCTTAACCACTGTACCACCAAGTCTCGCTTATTTTCTACATATGGTGGTGGTGGTAGCTGTGTGCCGTGGAGTCGGTTCCGACTCATAGCGACCCTGTACAGGGTTTCTGAGGCTGTAAATCTTTACAGGAGAGGAATACCTCATCTTTCTCCCGTGGAACAGCTGGTAGTTTCTAACTGCTGAACTTGCGGTTCACAGCCCGATTTGTAATATAGTATATTAGAAGTCTCAAGAGTTATATGTGACCTTTACTTAGAAAAACAACACAGCTCTTCTTTCAGCTGTCTTGCTATCTTGTAGCTTCTATCTCTTTAAAATCATAGAGGTTTCATTTTAATCAAGAGATGAAAAAAGAAAAAAATTGTTGTTGTTGTTAAGTACTGTGGAGTTGGTACCAACTCATAATGACCCTGTACGGGGTTTCAGAGGCTGTAAATCTTTACGGGACCAGAAAGCCTCATTTTCCTCTCATGGAACAGCTGGTAGTTTCAAACTGCCAAGAAAATCCAGCTTGACTGTATTAGTATCATTGGACACTTGTTGTTGTTGTTGTCAGGTGCCATCGAGTCGGAACCGACTCATAGCGACCCCATGCACGGCAGAACGAAACAATGTTCGATC
>NW_006408871.1:1722194-1723871 GCF_000296735.1 Chrysochloris asiatica | reverse complement strand
CTTAGGATTTGACATAAACTTTCTTTATAATGTCAACACTTGTTATAATATTAAGAAAGAATAACAGCTTATGATCCTTAAATTTATTGTATGGAACAACAAAAAAGCCCTCAAAAACGTTATACATCAATGTGGACTGGGATATTTTGACTCTATAAAGACTATATAATATGATTTCTTTATTTTTCAAAACTCTACTTGAGATTAATAAGGCTTGCCTATCACTGAATAAAAGTAATTTTTATTATATAATAAAAGACACTGTATGCAGAATGCCCCTCATAAAGTACATTGTTTTATATTTTTCTATCATTGTTGTAAGACCAGAACATTTTGTAAATATTTGGAAAATTCAATGTGCATTCTTTCTAACATAGAGTCACTGCCTAGCAATAGTTAACAACTATGGGGAAACACAAAACAAAAAACAATCAAAATCAACCCATGAAAATAAATACCATGCTTAAAAGCGATACCACCTTCTGAATAAATTCTAAAATATACATTATTAGTCCAGTTCGGCTATTTAAAGTGTGGCAAAATACCCAAATCTACAGCTATAACGAAAATCTACACTTTAAATAGCACATTGGTAGAAATACCATTGATGAGAAACAAAATTATGTGCAGGTATTATATCTACCTATATAAAGATTTGCATAATAATATAGGCATGATTTCCTTATATACCACTTTGTTTGTTGGAACCAAAGAAAAGAACTTGAAAGAAACATAATTAAAACTAACTAAAAATCAGTAATTACCTAGTAACTTGTGTCCCGGTTACATTCTCCAGCATATCACAGAGTGTGAGAAATATCCCTCGCACACTTTTAAGTTTCTGAGATGCTTCAGACATTGGATAATGATAAAGAATTTCCTGCTGTTAAGTGAAAAGAAACAGAAATCAAACCCCCATATTTTTCAACTTTATTTTTGTTGTATAAAGTTCATACATTAAGAAAAGGACAAAAAGTGAATTCTTTCAGCAGAAGAGGAGTTTTATTCAAAAGGGGTATGCCTGAATTTTAACCAAGTAACTAGCAACTAAGATATTCTATTTGCAAATAAGTTGTTGTTAAGTACCATGGAGTTGGTTTCGACTCATAGTGACCCTGCATAGGGTTTCCGATGCTGTAAATCTTTATGTGAGCAGAAAGCCTCATCTCTCTCTCCTGGACCGGCTGGTAGTTTTGAACTGCCGGCCTTGAGGTTAGCAGCCTGATTTGTAACCACTACGATAAGTTAGAGACTGTTAAAGGTTATTTTGACATCAATATATATACTAAGTAGGATCCTGATTAGTTGAAGTAATTAAAATGAATTTCAAAAATGTTTTAAACTTAATCTCCTTTACAAGAATTTCTAATACCAATATTTTATTTTACTTTTCATTGTACAAATATTCTTACCCCTTTGTGGTTACATATCTAAATAAATAGCACATGTATCTTTTGTTGTTGTTGTTAGGTGCCATTGAGTTGGTACTGACCCACAGAGACCTTATGCACAGCAGAACAAAATACTGCCCGATCCTGGGCCAACCTCACTATTGTTGCCATGCTTGGAGTCCATCGATGCTGCCACTTGGCCAATCCATCTCGTTGGGGGTCTTCCTCTTTTCCTTTGACCCTCCACCTTATCAAACACGATATCCATCTCCAGCAACTGCTTCCT
>NW_006408871.1:1717312-1721627 GCF_000296735.1 Chrysochloris asiatica | reverse complement strand
TGCTTATTTTTCTATTTCCAAGAAAAGCAAGTTCACAATAGTTTTTATAAAATCAAACAATAAATTTCAAAATCAGAATATGCACTGTGTTATAATTTTTACAAAAAGAAATGGACCATTCTACATCCGTCTGTTTTGCTTAGAGTGACAAGTCATTCTTCACCCAAAAGCAAATTAAAAGTAGACAAAACGCAAATTTCTACATAGAAACTGTGGGGAATTCAGAGTAGCTTCTGCTTGTACTATTTACTGACTGCAATCATAAATATTAATACAGCCATTAATTAAAGTCAAAATCTCTTATTCTCATTTCTTAGTTTTTCTTGGTTTTCTACCACTTTAATAAATGTTCTACACCTTACTTTGATCTCTCTATATAAGAAATAATCATATGTCATAATGCTCATGTTATGACTTTTATAATATGACAAATGTAAATAATGGTAAACAAACCGTAGACATCTGCTTTTGTATTTATTCAATAAATGCAAATTGCTGCAATATGCTGGCCACATACACTGGCTAACAAATTTTCTCATATTATTTGTAGAGTGAAAACAATTACTAAAACATTACTCTATTTCTAGAAATGTAGTCAAACATCAGTTAATATCTTATATTATGGCTACTGAGTAAAGTTAAATCTTGATTGATACATAATTTTACTGCTTTTAGCCAAAATACCAAACACTGTTTTGAACAAACAATCATATGCTCTTTGATTCATTTTTTTGAAATATTAATTACCAGCTAACATTTCCAAATCCTATAATTTGACGAATTTACACTTTTATTAAATATGTAATTAGCAGAAAACCAAAATGACCCTATGACATTTTATAGTAAAATATGTCATGCCAGCAAAAAAGGTCATTTCCCAAAGTCTCTATTCCAATTATAAAAGCCTCAGCATTGAAGACTTGGCAAGCTCTACAGTTCCTAACCAATTTAATTAGCTGTAAGTTTAAGCACTTGTAAGCAGCATGCATTTGCAGCAGCTTCCACTCTGCTCAATAGGAATAAACAGCCTCTACCAATTACAGTGTTGATACAGGGCTAGCCACAGACAGGAACCTGTTCATTTGAGAAACATCTATACACTTTCCCACGGAAAGAAAAGAAAGGTTGACAAAAGGTCTTAGCAACAGACTACCACAAAATGACCTAGGAAAATTCAGGATATTACCTCCCCAGAAATTGTGTAGTTTATTTAATAGATATTTAAGTGTCTCTTTCTTCTAAAAATATGAGAAATATAACAAAAACAAGAAATTAGCATTATTAACTCCAATTATCATTAGATATTTCAGAACACAGAAAAAAAACCAAAAAACCAAATTTCTTATTTTCCATTTCAATTATCGACTAAATTTGACCTAACAAGCAGCACAAGGAAATGTAGCCCTTGGAATAAACAGTCTTAGCATTGAGAATATCGGCTAAAAGGATTTCAAAAGCATAGAAATATAGACGAGTTAAAAACTTTCTAGATCTCACCTTCTGCTTGAAGTAGTATATCAGACTAGATGCTTTGAGAGACCCTTGTACAGAAAAACAACTAGATCAATGAACAAAACATACTTGCTGAATTGCTAGACATGCAAGATGCAGAGTAGTTTCCAAGGATATCCTCTGCAGACTCTTCTAACTCTCCTTCTTTGATTCTACCAACTGTCAAAGCAAGCGGAGGCTTTGACAAAAGCCGGGCTGTCTTGAATGCTGATGCCTAAAACAACTTCAAAAAGACTAGTGGCAAGGTAAGTAAACTGAGCTTAGGACTACTGTGTTAAACCTAGACCCTTGAATAAGGCTTAAGTACCAAAGGTCAGTACAGCAGCAGAAGGGGAAAAAGCACATTTTCTCAGGAGGAAGGTATTCACATTTTAGAACCACAGGATTCACCAAAATTAAATCAAACAATAAGTTCACAAAGATCCCTAAGTACGTAGGAAGGCAAGTCACCAAAAGTCAGAGTCTCCTCAGGGTTGGAGATAATGGAATGGGAAGAAAGAGAATAGAGAAGTGTAGTGGTTACAAATCGGGCTGCGGGCCGCAAGGTCAGCAGTTTGAAACTACCAGCTGTTCCGTGGGATAAAGAGGAGGCTTTCTGCTCCTGTAAAGATTTACAGTCTCGGAAACCCTGTACAGGGTCGCTATGAGTCGGAACCGACTCCATAGCACATAACAACAACAACAACTAGTACATGTGAAAGTTCAGACAACTAAACTGTAGAATCACAAAGATAAGCAAACAAGAGACTACCAGAACATCATAGCAGATTTGGAATGTAGATTAGTTTACAACCTTTCAGGGACTTCTGAAAATGAAAAAATGTAATTGTTTGAACAGAAAACACAGTGGTTAAAAAAACACACAACAACAATGAAAGTTTATACATTTATTTGAAGAAGAAACAAATTAAACAAAGAAGAGACAGATTCCTTACAAAGGACTGACAGACAGACTTCTTAATGCAACAGTGAAATTGAGAATACAATGGAATACAACCTTAAAATAGATGAGAGAAAATAACTACCAAGATGTTAGAAAGAGCCCTCGTGTTTTAGTGCTAGCCAAAAGGCCAGTGGTTTGAACCCCTCCTGCTGCTCTGTCAGAGAAGGAGGTGGTGGTCTGCTATAAAGATTAAAGCCTGAGAAACCCTATGGTGCAGTTCTACTGTACCCTATAAGATGTTTATGAGCTGGAATTGACTAGAGGACAATGGGTTTTGACCGAAGTGATGAGCAATATTATGTGTTTGTTTCATCTTCCTTCTAGAGAGACTATGAACGTGAGCCAAAGTGATATTCCTACTTCTACACAGGCCACTGAAATTGCCCCATGATGTTCTCTCTCTTTGTTCATTGTCTGGTAAAATGCAAAGGATCCAAAAGAGAACTCTGAAATTCTTGGGGATAATGGAACCATCAAATGAAGAACCTGAATCATAGAGCCAAGTAACCAGGAATATTTGCATTGGAATGAGCAATCAAGTTTTATTATCTTAAGTCACTGAGATTTTAGGGATGTTTGTTAAAGTGGCTAGTCTACTCTGATTAATACAATAAAAAATGATATACTCAATAAAACTATCTTTCATATGTTGTGGCTGTTAAATATTGTCAAGTTGGTTCTGACTCAGAGCAACTGTGTATAGGAGTGACTGATGGAAAAAAAAAAAAACAGGACATCACCAGAAAAATAACAACAAAAGAATATCACTAACAGGGTTTTCTTTGGAAAGAAATGTCTTTGGTATATTCTTTAGTAAGAAAAAACATGATACAAGGACAGCCTGAGACATAAGAAAGAATAATGAGTAATGAAAACACTTAAATTTATAGGTTTATCTGTATAAAACATGATAATAATAATTATAATGCAATACAAACTCCTGTTGTGACACTGTAGAATAAGCACTGGACCACAGGGTTAGCAGTTCAAAACTTGCCAGCTGCTCTTTAGAAACCCTATACAGAATAGCTATGAGTCAGAAGCATTTAGATGGCACTTAACAACAACAATACAGTTTCAATAGTACTACAAATATGCCCAATTTGTGAAATTAAAAAAAAAAAAAAAAAAGATGGATTATATCATATAGCTGGAGAATGGGCTATTTGGAGGTTAGGTGTACCAAGCCTTGAATTATTCTAAGAGGAGTTTAGGTATTTATCATGATAAAACTTTTAGGGTAATCACTAAAAAAAAAAAGAAATGGAGTTCAGAGTAATAATAATATTGATATAACCAATGAAAAGTAGCTTAAAAAATATCATAGCAAAGCAGTTCAAATACAGAGACAAATTAAAATATGTCAAAAATCTCTATTAGTAGACTCATTGAGATTGTCAAAAGATAAAGATTTCCAGACTGGATATATGTGTATAAGAGACATACCAAAACCGTAGAGCATAGAATGGTTGAGGAAAAGAATGCAAAAAGATACACCATTTAAATACTTTAAAAAGAAAGCTCTAGTAATATTAACACAAACAAAAAAACAAACTTTAATGGAAAAAACATATTAGAGTCAAACTATAATATTGAACTCTGGTAGCGTAGTGGTTATGAATCGGCCTGTGAACTGCAAGGTCAGCAGTTCGAAACTACCAGCTGTTCTGCGGAAGAAAGATGAGGCTTTCTGCTCCCATAAAGATTTACAGCCTCGGAAACCCTATACAGGGTCGCTATGAGTCGGAATTGACTCCATGGCACATAACCACCACCACCACCACATAATATTAAAAGGTTCAATATGCCACAAAAATTAAATAATTCTAAACTTGTACAAGGAGCTCTGGTAGCGTAGTG
>NW_006408871.1:1713955-1715947 GCF_000296735.1 Chrysochloris asiatica | reverse complement strand
CGTACCTTGTTTTTGGTGCCAGTGCCCAACCCCACAGTTGCTCACTGCCAAGCAACTTGAGATGCATGTGGGTGGTGGGCCCTATTTACTTACCATGTCTTACCCACCAGTAAAGAACCAACAGGGATTGGTGGTAGTGGTTTGGTATTCCCCACTGCCTCCTGCCACCACCCTTGGTGGGAACCCTTCTCATCCTCCATCCACCGTCTCCTGCTGCCTGTTCTACGAGGTACCCTACTTGACTCTGAACACCCTTGCCCTGAATGCCTGTACTGACCCTTACCCACGTCCCCACTTCCTGCCTCCCTCCAGTGACCTCCCTGGCATCTTTGCGTTCTCATTCAGCCTCTCCCTGTCCACCCACAACCTTGTTTTTCTCTGCACACTCTAGAGCTGGATTGAGACATAGCAGATGAATTGGAGAGGGTGTCCCGGTTGTCAGTGGGGTCTCTGGTATTTTTCAGGGTAGCCTGTGGAGCATGCTCTGGGCCTGGTCAAAGATCTAGGTGAGGAATATTGGAGGTGTCACCTGACAATTTGTTTCAACGTGGTAAATGTGAAATGTCAGATAACGAGATAGTAAGGAGCTCTGGTAGTGTAGTGGGTTATGAGCTGGGCTGCTAACAACAAGATCAGTAGTCGAATATACCAGCTGCTCCATGGGAGAACGACAAGGCTTTCTGCTCCCATAAATATTTACAGCCTTGGAAACCATGTACAAGGTTGCTATGAGTTGAGCCGACTCCACAGCACATAACCACCACCACTACAAATGAGGAGGAGGTGTATAATGAAACCAATGTTGAACCATAAAAAGTTTCTAGAATTTAACAAACTGACCTTGCAGTGCAGCATATTAACCCATAGTGCCACACCAGGACTCCAATGTGTGCATATATGGGCAATTTTAAAGCATAGCAATTAAACAAAATTAATTCATGTTTGTTTTTTTCCTTAAGTCAAAAGTGCTTATTATTCACATGTAAGGTCCTTACTATTTCTTTTGCACTTCTGAGAAGGCACTCACCTCTTCCTTTGATGTTTCCGAGTCAAGCTGAAGTGTGAGGTACATAATGATATGAGGAGTATTAAGAATATTCTGCTGGATGTCTTCAACCTCATCTTCCCATAGAAGTTTGACTAAATCGCTTGTATTTAATTGTGCCTTTTTCTGTTTTTGTTGGGTAACTTCCTTTTTCATAGCATATGCATTTTCAAATGTCAGTTTCACCTTTAAAATTAAGACAATGTGTTGATATTTCAAGAAAAAAAAAATCAGTTGTAATTTTCAGAGAGAAGAATCTGTGCATGAACATATACTTAGATATGTACTTGTAACAACCTGTTGTTGTTGTTGTTAAGTACCATGGAGTCGATTCCAACTCATAGTGACCCTGTACAGGGTTTCTGAGGCTGCAAATCTTTACGGGAGCAGAAAGCCTCTTCTTTCTCCCATGGAACAGCTGGTAGTTTCAAACTGCAGACCTTGAGGTTAGCAGCCTGATTCGTAACCACTATGTTACCAGAGCTCCTTAGAAACCCGTTACCATGTGCTAATTCTGACAGCAATTTTGTAAGATAGAGTCGAACTGCCCCATAGAGTCTTCAAGGCTATAAACTTTTCAGAAGAAGACTGTCACAGCTTTGATGCACAAAGTGGCTGGTGAGTTTGAACTGCTGACTTTTAGGTTAGCTGCTGAGCACTTTAACCACTGTAGCACCAGGGGTCCTTTTGTATGCACAGTATTTATAAATCATACTAGCATCTGGGCTCTTTGATGACAAGGACTGTGTTCTTTTTACATTCCTATTTCTAGCTCCTAGCATGTAATATCACAACTATTTGAGTAAGAATGTATAATGCAGTGAACAAAAGTAGTTTATCTAATTTAATCACTGGATGTAAGTTGTTTATTTAATCTAAGTTATAAAAAAAACTAAGTTAAAAATATTTAAAAATTAACTTTATATACAAATGGAGGATGTCTGCCA
>NW_006408871.1:1703983-1713425 GCF_000296735.1 Chrysochloris asiatica | reverse complement strand
TCCAGGGATTGGTCCCTCCTGAAAAACTATCCAAAATATGAAAATCGAAGTCTTTCCATCCTGGCTTCTGAGGAGCATTCTGGCTGTACTTCTTCCAACACAGATTTGTTTTTTCTTCTGGAAGTTTATTGTATTTTTAATATTCTTTTCCAGCCCCATAATTCAAATGAACTGAATCTTCAACAACCTTCCATATTCATAGTCCAACTTTCATATGCATCTGAGACAATTGAAAACACCATGACTTCGGGTAGGAACACCTTAGTTTTCAAACTAATATCTTTACTCTTTAACACTCTAAAGAGTACAGAGGTCTTGTGAAGCAAATTTGCCTAATGTAATATGTCGTTTTAATTTCTTCACTGCTACTTCCATGAATACCGATGGTTGAACCAAGCAAAATGAAGCTTGACAACTTCAATCTTTTCTTTAGTTGTGTTCAATCTTTATTGATTCAGTTGCAAAGATTTGCATTTTCTTTACCCTGAGGTGTAATCCATACTGAAGGTTTTGGTCTTTGATCTTCATCAGTATTTTAAGCCCTCTTCACTTTCAACAAACAAGGTTGAATCATCTTCCTATTGTAGGCTGTTAATGAATCTTCCTCCAATCCTGATGCTATGTTCTTCATATAATCCAACTTCTGGGATTATTTGTTCAGAATACAGACTGAAAAACATGGTGAAATAATATAGTTTTGGCACACACCTTTCCTGATCTTAGAACATTCAGTATCCCCGTGTTTTGTTGGAACAACTGCCTCTTGGTCTATATACAGGTTACTCATGAGAACAATAAAGTGTTCTAGATTACTCACTCTTTGCAACGCTATCCATAGTTTATCATGTTGTATAGCGTAGTGGTTACGAATTGGGCTGAGAACCGCAAAGTCAGAAGTTAGAAACTACCAGCTGTTCCACAGGAGAAAGATGAGGCTTTCTGCTCCCGTAAAGATTTACAGCCTCAGAAACCCTGTACAGGGTGAGTTGGAACCGACTCCACGGCACATAACCACCACCATACAGTGAAAAGCCTTTACAAAAAATGAGGAAAACATCTTAAATATTACCAAACATCTAAAGGCAATGAGTTGCTGGGCCTGGGGGCTTGGTACCATAGTCTCAGGGGGCACCATGGTTAATTGGCATAGCAAGTCCACATAAAGGCAATAGTCTACATCCTACCTTGGTAAGAGTGGCTGGGATCTTAAAAGCTCATGAGTCTGTTTTTCAGGGTTCCTTGCAAGGGTACTGGATGCGAATTGTCTCTATCCACCTACTGTAATTACCGCAGTTCTGTTTATTTCTTCACGATGTTTCCCTTGGCCAAAAATGCACTAAGTCGTCTTCAAGTCTGAAGCATTCAGCAAACAATGGCAAGGCATGGCCATCAGAAATGTGCACCTGATTTCTATGACAAATATGGTAATGCTGTATTAGCTAGTGGAGCTACTTTCTGTGTTGCTGTTTGGACATATACAGCAACACAAATTGGACTAAAATGGAACCTGTCTCCTGTTGGCTGAGTCACCCCAAGGAATGGAGAGATTAGTAATCAAAGCAGCTGTTGAAAAATACTGAATTGTTTCACAATGAAATTGTAATTGATGCCAAGTAAAAGCACCACGTACCCATTAAAATATGACATTATTGAAGAAATAAAGTACATTTGAAACTTAAAAAAAAAAAAGCACATGAGCGGCCATCTAAGGTACAACTATTGGTTTCTTGGAAGAAAGAAGAATGATGACAGCTGTTTGGGATCAACTAGTACAATAGAACAACGGAACATGTGAAGATTAGTCATTATCACTCTAAAACCAGAAGAACTAGATGGTGTCTGGCTACCACTATCAACTGCTCTGAAAGGGATCACATTAGGAGGTCTTGGATAGAGTGGGAGAAAATGTGGAACAAAACCCCAATTATATAAAAAGATCAGGCTAACTGGAGACTGCAATCATTGAGTTGAAACAAAGTGTATGATTTGTTGAATGTAAAACTGATGTCTATCCTGGTGTGGTGCTATAGGATAAACCCTGGATGGTTAAGTCTGATTTGAACAGCAAGGTGGCAGTTCAAACCCACCAGTCGGTCTTTGGAGATCCTTTACAGGGTTGTTAAGTGTTGGAACTGACTCCACAGCACTTAACAATACTGATTAGAAAAGAGACTGGAGGAATGTAAGACTACGGTCCCTGGCACCCTTCAGGTCTGGAATGGAACACATATAGCCCAATTTTCAGCTAAGCAGTAGATAGGTAAAGCAGGAACAAAACCACTAATAAGGTGTGCTCATAATGGAATAAGGGCTCTGGTAGCATAGTGGTTACAAATCGGGCTGCTAACCTGAATGAAGGTCGGCAGTTTGAAACTACCAGGGGTTCCGTGGGAGAAAGATGAGGCGTTCTGCTCCCGTAAAGAATTACAGCTTGGAAACCCTGTGCAGGGTCACTATGAGTTGGAACGAACTCCATGGCACTTAACAACAACATAATGGAATGGTCAAACATTCAAGATCAAAGGGCAACATTGACCTAAGGACAAAGTTAGGAATGGAGGGGAAGGAAGGTGGAATGGAAATGAGAAACACAGGGAGAAAGTGAGCCAACTGTTGTTCCATGGAGAGGATTGAAATCATGAGTTGAAACAAAGTGCATGATATACTGAATGTAAAACTGATGATGTACTCTGTAAACTTTCACTCAATTTACAATAAAAAGTTTTTTGTTTTTTTTTTTAAAGCCTTTGCACAGTCAATAATGAACAGGTAAACAAACACCTTTCTGGTATTCTTTGCCTTAGACAAGATCCATTAGATGCCAGCAGTAAAATCTCTCGTTGCACATACTTTTCTGAATCTGGCTTGAATTTTTGACAGTTCTCTGTTGACGTATTGTTGCAACCGTTTTTGAATTATCTTCAGCAAAACTTTGCTTGCCTGAGTTGTTAATGATATTGTTCAATGATTTCCGCATTTGGTTGTATCATCACTGTTTGGAATGGATACGAATATGGATGTCTTCTAATCAACTGGTCAGGTCTTCTATATTTCTTGGCATTGATGAATGAGTACCTCACCTCCTGTGTGCTTCATCAGCTTGTTGAAACATTTCAATTTGTATTCCATCAATTCCTGGAGCCTTGTTTTTCTCCTATGCCTTCAGTGTAGTCTGAAATTCTTTCTTCAGTACAATTGGTTCTTGATCATATGCTACCTCTTGAAATGGCTGAACATCGATCATTTGTTTTTGGCATTGTGACTGTGTATTCCTTCAATCTTCTTTTGATGCTTTCTGCATCATTTAATATTTTGCACATTGTTGTCACTGTTGTTAGGTGCCATCAAGTCGGTACCAACTTATTATGCACAGCAGAACTAAACACTGCCCGATACTAGGCCAACCTCACTACTGTTGCCACGCTTGAGCCTACTGATGCTGCCACTTTGTCAATCCATCTCGCTGGGGTTCTTTCTCTTTTTCTCTGACCCTCCACCCTACCAAACATGATATCTTTCTCCAGCGACTGGTCCCTCCTGACAATATGTCTAAAGTTTGAGAGACCAAGTGTAGCTATCCTGGCCTCCAAGAAGCACTCTGGCTACACTTCTTCCAACACAGATCTGTTGGTTCTTTTGGCAGCCCACGACACTTTCAATATTCTCCTCCAACGCCATAATTCAAGTGCATCAATTCTTCTATGGTCCTCCTTATTCACTGTCCAGCTTTCGCATGCGTATGAGGTTACTGAAAATACCATGGCTTGGGTCAGGCACACCTTAGTCCTCAAGCTGACATCGTTGCTCTTCAAACACTATAAAAAGGTCTTTTGCAGCAGATTTGCCTAATGCAATATGTTGTTTGATTTCTTGACTGCTGATGATATTGAACTTTTCCACTGTCTCTTCTCATGGTTGTAGTCAATTTGATTCCGTGTATTCCATTTAGTGATGACAAGCTATGGACAACATTGAGAAGTATGAGTATTCCAGAACACTTAATTGTACTTCTAAGAAATCTGTACCTAGACCAAGAAGCAGTTGTTCGAACAGAACATGGGAACACTGAAAGTTTTAAAATTGGGAAAGGTGTGAGACAGGGTTGTATTCTTTCACCATACTTATTCAACCTGTATGCTGAGCAAATAATACGAGAAGCTGGGTTCTATGAGGAAAAACGTGGCATCAGGATTGGAGGAAGACTCATTAACAACCTGCGATATGCAGATGATACAACCTTGATCGCTGAAAGTGAAGAGGACTTGAAACATTTACTTATGAAGATTAAAGAGCACAGCCTTTGATATGGATTACATCTCAATGTCAAGAAAACAAAAATCCTCACCACTGGACCAATAAACAACATTCTTATCAATGGAGAAAGGATTGAAGTTGTCAAGGACTTCATTCTTCTTGGATCAACTATCAACACTCGCGGAAGTAGCAGTCAAGAGATCAGACGACGTATTGCACTGGGCAAATCTGCTGCACAGGAACTTTTTAAAGTATTGAAGAGCAGAGATGTCAGCTTGAGGACTAGGGTGCGCCTGACCCAGGCCATTGTGTTTTCAATAGCCTCATATGGATGCGAAAGCTGGACAGTGAATAAAGAGGATCGTAGAAGAATTGATGCCTTTGAGTTGTGGTGTTGGAGGAGAATACTGAGGGTGCCATGGACTGCCAAAAGAACCAATAGATCTGTTTTGGAAGAAGTGCAGCCAGAGTGCTCCTTGGAGGCCAGGATGGCTAAGCTTCGTCTCTCCTACTTTGGACATGTAGTCCGGAGGAAACAATCGTTGGAGAAGGATGTCATTCTGGGTAGGGTGGAGGGTCAGAGAAAAAGAGGAAGACCTCCAACGAGATGGATCGGCCAGGTGGCATCATTGATGGACTCGGGGGTGGCAGCGGTGGTGAGGTTGGCCCAGGATCGAGCATTGTTTCGTTCTGCTGTGCATGGGGTCACTATGAGTTGGTTCCGACTCGATGGCATCTGACAACAACAACAACAACAATGTATATATACAGTTACAATTATTTTGTTCATAAAAAGATATGAGGAAATGAATAAGTCATTGGTCTTGCAAATTCTATCATGCTATCTCCAGTATTGTTTCTATCACCAAGGCCATATTTTCCAACTACTGATTCTTCTTTGTTTCCAACCTTGACATTCCAATCACCAGTAATTATCAATACATCTTGACTGCATGTCTGATCATTTTCAGACTGAAGAAGTTGGGAAAATTTTTCCAATTTCATCATCACTGGTTTTAGTGGTTGGTTGGTAAATTTGAGCAACAGTGATATTAACTGGTCTTCCTTATAGGTATGTGGATATTATTCTATCACAGACAGTGCAATAATACAGGATTGATCTTGAAATGTTCTTTTTGATGAATGCAACATAATACTGCTTCAATTTGTCATTCCTAGCACAGTAAACCATGTCACTGTCACATTCAAAATGGCCAATACCAGTCTATTTCAGCTCACTAATGCCTAGGATATCAATCTTTATGCGTTCCATTTCATTTTTGACAATGTCTAGTTTTCCTAGATTTGTACTTTGTATATTCTATGTTCTGATTATTAAGGGATATTTGCAGCTGTTGCATCTAACTTTGAGTTGTGCCTCATCAACAAATGAAAGCCCCCAAAGCCTTACTCCTTTTAAGACATTATGGTCAATTTTACTTTGAAGAGGCCATTCTTCCCTGTTGTACCAAGAGTACCTTCCACCGTGAAGGAGTCATCTTCTGGCACTGTATCTGACAATGTCATGCTGCTATTCATAAGTAATTCAGTGAGTAAACATTAATAGATAGCCCACCTCTCCTTCTTCCTAGCATGTCTCAGTCTGGAAGCTGCACTGAAACGTTTCCACCATGTATGACCCTGCTAGTATTTAAAATACCAGTGGCATAGCTTCCAGCATCACAGCAACACACAAGCCACCACAGTACAATAAACTGACAGATGAGTTGGGGTTGATCTTATGTAGACAATTCTTAAAATAGCATAATGCTCAAGACATTTTTTACTAGTTAAAACTATTGTTTGGTTTTAAAAAGACTTCAAGGGCTATTTTTGGTTTAAGGGTCAAAGAATATCTAGGGTAATAGCTTCAGGGGTTCATTCAGTTTTCATGGCTCCACAAAGTCTGGAGTCCATGAGAATCTGGGCTTTTAACTGGTTCAGTTATGGCCGGCACAATGAAGTCAGAGGTCACCTGAATTTGTAAAATTTAGGTGGTCGAACAAACATTAAGCACACTATTACGATAACCAAGTGGGATACTGGGATGCCTCATGAAACCATGACCCTAAACCGCCAAGCCAAGAAACTAAATCCTATGAGTCATTTGTCTGCACATAAGTAGATTCAGCTATTTTTGTTTTGTTTTGTTTTTGGTTATTGTAAATAATATCTAAATGTATCTATCACACAACTTTTGCCAACTCAACTTTTTACAAATATACAGTTCATTGACAGTAATTACAATAATCAGCTGTGTAACCCTACCCTTACTCAATGCGTGAAATAAATCTTTCTTGATTAAAATTTTCCAAGAAAAAAAAAAATCTAGATATTTCTTTTTATTGGAAAGGAGTGAGTGTTTATAGTGATAAATCACTTTTGCTTATATGTAGCAGATTGTGGCACTGTAGGGTAAGCACTGGACTGTTAACTGCAAGGTTGGCAGTTTAAGCCCACAAGCTGATCCTCGGAAACTCTATACAGGTTCGCTAGGAACAGGAATCAACTTGATGACACTGTTGTTGTTGTTAAGTGCCATCGAGTTGGTTCCGACCCATAGCGACTCTGAACAGGGTTTCCAAGGCTGTAAATCTTTACGGGAGCAGAAAGCCTCATCTTTCTCCCGCGGAGCAGTTGGTAGTTTCGAACTGCTGACCTTGTGATTCGCAGCCTTATTCGTAAACACTACGCTACCAGAGCTCCTTTTGATAACACTAAACAATAACAATTTATTACTATCTACCTCTGGTAGTGTAGAAGGCAGATTTTCTTTGTAAAACATTTAAAATAATTTCAAATGTACAAATAAAATATACAAAATTCTTTAAGAGATCTGATAAATTGAATGGCTTGGTGGCCAGAGGGTTCTTTCATCTGGGAGTTTTTGGTGGTGTTACCAAGAAATGTGTGAAACTATTAGAATTTGTGGAAATTCTGGGTATAGACTATGACACGATACAACAAAAAAACCACATAAATTCCCTGGCAGCCAATTCCATTCATGGCGACCACACATGTATCCGGATAGACCTGTGCTCCATCAAGTGTGCAACTGCTTCAACCTTTTGGAAGCAGATCACCAGGCCCTTCTTCAGAAGTTGTTTTTGTTGTTGTTAAGTGCCGTCTAGTCGGTTCCGACCCATAGCGACCCTGTACAGGGTTTCTGAGGGTGTAAATCATTACGGGAGTAGAAAGCCTCATCTTTCTCCCGTGGAGCAGCTGGTAGTTTCAAATCACTGACCTTAAGGTTCGCAGCCCGATTGTAACCACTACCTTCAGAAGCAGGTAGATTCAAATAGCCAACTTTTGGGTTAACTGCCAAGTGTTAACTGTCACTGCCACTGGGTTTAAAAGGTGTGACCTTTTAAGACTGTCCTCTTATGTTGTGCTTTACAGAGGACATAGTAACACAAGTGGAACAGAGGGAGAGAAATCTGATCCAAGGTAACAAAAGATGTCAGTTCCAGACCTGAAGGGTGACCAAGGGCCATAGTCTTCTAGGTTCCACCATTCTCTATCTGACTAGTAAGCCTGTCTTTTTATAATTTTGAGCTTTGTTCCACAGTATTCTCTGGAGCGTCTGTGAGAGATGTGTATAATCAGTGGTGATCAGGGTGAAGAAGGATGGCCAGAGAAAGAAAAGTATGTCAGAACAGGGTGGGCATCTTTTCCAGCTGAGATTCTTGTGGGGGCAGAAGTCAAAAGATAGGATGTGACTAACCAAAATGACAAAAGGAAATGAGTTGTTAGACTCAAAAATAAAAATTCACTAATTTACTTTATATAGCAACTACAACCTAAAATTTAAGACTGCTTTGCAATGCTTTGAGAAAACCGACATACTTGAAAAATAAAATAACATTAACGTTGTACTTGGCAAATGGAAATGCTTCTTTGCTATGGGGCCTTTTCCCTTCACTATAACAAAAATCCAAACAAAGACACACATCATGGAACCATCCATTTAAAAATTCTTCAAGGAACGATTTTAGCCACCATTCTTCTAACTGAAGAAAAGTTGGCTTCAAAATACAAATATAATTACACTTTAGCAAGGCATGTTGGAAAGCTTTCATGTTAGATGGTTATAAATGTCAGGAAATCTGTATGCTTTGATAAAATGATAAAGGATGAGTTCGATGACCAAACTAGGAACTAACTGCTATTTTAAAAAAGGATCGATATACATAAATATTAAGGAAATTATGTATTTATAAGGATTGATTTTTATAAGAAACATCTAATATAAGAAAGTTTTTATGAACCTTCTTATGAAAAAAAAGTTTTCTGTTGCTCTACACAGATCTTATCTAGTAATGGGTTTTAACACTGTTTTTTTTCTACAAAATTTCATTGTAAGGCTTACAACAGACTTAGTCCATAACTTTAGTAACTCTCTGGCAACTGTCATCACCATTCTAAATGCATGCACTCATTTATGGGCACTATATTCCCTATTCTTCAAATCTCCATCTTGAACACAACACAACCATACCTTTTGAACTCAGGCACTCTTACTGCTAATGCTATATGAGAGGAAAAAGAAAGCAACAACAACAAAAAACACACATCCACATGATTTCGTTCTAGTGTAAATTCATTTTAATTTGAGCTGGGTCCTCAAAACAATCCTACAGGTCTCTAAACTTCAAAATAGTCATTTCAAACTTCCACCAATCTCCTTAAGCTCCTAACCTACTTTTCCACCACCCCAGCATTCAATAAATGCCTTACTTTCATATCATGAAGGAAACAGCAGAACTTTACCAGTAAAACCATTCATCTCCTGTGTCCCAACAAACATTTTCTTATTTGTGCAATTTGTCCATCTTTACTTCCTTCTCTCCTAGTTCAGGAGATGGACAATTCTCCTCACGTCCAAGGATCTGCTCTATAAATTAACATAGCTCCAAAGTCTTGTGCTTCCACAATTCCCTCTCTTTATGTCTACCTTCAGCCTATCACTTTTTATAAGCAATGTCTCCTCAATCTCTAATACCAAACAAGCAAATTTTCTTCTGTAGGAAGTAATGCCCTCTTTCTTCCTGTATATCTAAATTCAATCCACTCATTCTCTTTCATTTCCATGGTCAATGCCTTTTTTTAGGCCTCTATGGCTTCTCTCTTGGATTAACGTGAAGTTACTTAATTGGTTTCTTGACCTCTATACTGTTAAACATCCTTA
>NW_006408871.1:1698511-1702188 GCF_000296735.1 Chrysochloris asiatica | reverse complement strand
GACTCCACAGCACAAAACAACAACGAAAACATCCTACTGACATAAACTCACCACCTCTCCCTAAGCTTCCTGCTATCAATCATTTGATCCCCGATAATAAATTCTATAAGAATGGCAGTCACTCTTTATTAGTTAACCTAGTAGCACCAGGGCTCCACTTTAAAATCCTGATCTAAATGACCAAAAGATTGACATAGGTTCTGAGAACAGAGAAGGTTTACAATTTTATTTTGCTAGTCTGTTTCCTAAATTTCCTACAGATTATATGTTTTCACTCTTGTACAACAAGGAAATAACAAGAGATAAAATTTCTACTCAGGAATTATCACCTTTAAAAAGCTCTGACTTACTGTCTCAGGCCTAAGTCTTACGTACCTGGGGTGGTAAGAGCTAATTTGACAAAGATTAAAGCTTTTGTAGGCTGACCTTCCAGAACAGGGACTGGTTTCCTGTAAAGATCCAGAAGAAACAAATATGACCCAGCACTAGTGCAATAAATCCTAGTCAACTGCAAAGTTGGAACCCAAACTCCTTGATCAAACCAAAGGAGGGATGGTGTACAGTAGACACAATTATGTGCTTATTAATAAATGGTCAGTCTGGGTAAAGCAAACATTTAACTACTCAACTCTAGCCAAAAGGTTGGTGGTTCCAATTTACCTAGAGGTACCTTGGTAGAAAAGCCTGGTAATTTGCTTCTGAAAGGTCACAGCTTTGAAAACCCTATGGAACAGTTATACTCTGCACACATGGAGCCACTATGAGTCAGAACTGATTCAGCAACTAACAACACAAAGCTGCAGCTAGAGATTGTTGTTGCTGTTAAGTGTCATTGAGTCAGTTACAAATCACAGCAATCCTGTATAAGGTTTCCATGGAGTGGCTGATACGTTTGAAGCCCAGACCTTGTGGTTCACACTGACCTTGCAGTCCAGTGCTTCATCCCACAGTTGTTGTTGTTAAGTGCTCTCGAGTCGGTTCCGACCCATAGCGACCCTGTACAGGATTTCCAAGGCTGTAAATCTTTACGGGAGCAGAATGCCTCATCTTTCTCCTGCAGAGCGGCTGGTAGTCTTGAACTGCTGACCTTAAGGTTCGCAGCCTGATTCATAACCACTACACTACCAGAGCTCATCCCACAGTACCACACCACAAAAGTGAATAATCAGAAGGGTACTTGCACCTTTTGTTCTTGTCATTTAAATATCTAAACCCTCCCTTAAAATTTTTTTATTTATAAAGTTTCAAAGCTAAAAATTTGAAAAACTTATCATGCACACTCATCTAGTTCTGATCCTGATTCACCAATTAACATTTTGCCAAATTTGCTTTTTTCCCCTGCCTGTCTTTCCTTTTGAGAAAACTAAAGAATACCATACTTGAGGTCCCATATAAGACATGGGGAGCACGGTGGCCCTGTAGGATAAGCACTGGGTTGCCAACCATAAACTGCTATGAGGGAGAAAGATGAGGCTTTCTGCTACTGCAAAGACTTACAGCCTTAGAATCCCTATATGAGGTCACCATGAGTTGGAACCAACTTGATGCATTTAACAACAGCAATTTGAGATGTATTTAAAATAATTTTTGGTTGAATCACTTGAGGGTTATTTGCACACATTTTGATTTTTCATCTGTAAATACTTCAGTATATACGTTCTAACAACAAAGGCATCCTCCTACATAACTGCAGTATAATTATCACACTTTGGAATTTTAACATGAAATACAATACTATTATCTAAGAAAGTATGTATCTAAATGTCTCTAATTGTCCCTATATAAATCAAGGATTATCTACTGCATTTAGTTGAATGTCAATTTCAGCCTGCCTTAATCTAGAATAGTTAGTTATGCAGCCTTTTGTGTGCCTTTCACGATACTGACATTTTTTAAGACGCCAGGACAACTGTTTTTGCAGAATGCTAAAACTTTGGTTTCAAAGGAAATGACCTAGATTTTTCATACATTTTTATACTTCACTCTGAATTGTGTTCTAGTACACTGAGTTTACTTATAACAAATTATTTAAAAAGTAAACAGAATTGCAGAGGTTGGAACTGGGTTCAGAGATTATCCTCTCAAATCCTCTCTGGTGAGCACATGGGAAGCGTTTGGAAAGTTGCTCACAGGTTTGAAAATGAGATCTGATCTCCTTCTCCTTACTGACCTTTCTACCATCTTACACAACCTTCTAGGTTAAATGAAAAGAAGCTCTTCTGTTAAATGAAAAGAAACTCTGAGACCACTTTTATACTCTTAATACAAATTCAAAATGTTACTTAGATATTTACAAATTTAAATGCTAAAAACTCACTGTTCGATAAAACAGCATCCTTCTCTTACTGTTTGAGTAACTATTTCAAATGCCACAGATATGAACCAGGTCAAACAACTTTTTTTTGAGGCAAGCTCACACCCATTAGTTCTGTCCCAGAAAGAAAACAGAGATATAGATTAAAAAATTACACAAGTCATGTGTGAAAGAGAAAGATCATACTCTGAAGTCTGAATTCTAGTTCTTTGATTTATTTATTCTGCAAGCTTGGACTAATCATTAAATTTCTCTTATGTTACTTCATATGCACAACAGGGATAATAATTAGCACAATCTTACAGAATGTTATGAAGATAATGGAATTATTAAATTATACTACTCCCTGAACTGCATTGATTCATTCCCAGTGTACAGGGTCTCGGGAAAGAGGCTTGTAGTGAAAAGCATATAGTTTCTTCCCCCTTTCAGCATTAACAATGTAAGAAAAATGAGGTTTACTAATTAAATGCAGTTTCTACTTAAAGGAATGTTAGCTATTTAATAAATCTTTAGTAAAGATGTCAGGTGCTGTCAAGTTGGTTCAGACACATATGGATCCTATGTACAACAGAACTAAACACTGTCCAGTCATGCACCACCCACAACTGCTATGTTTGAGTCCACTGTTGCTGCCACTGTGTCAATCCATCTTGTTAGGAGTCTTCCTCTTTTTTGCTGACCTTCTATTTTACCAAGCATGATGTTCTTCTTCAGGAACTAGTCCCTCCTGACACACCCAAAGTATGTGAGATGAAGTCTCACCATCCTCACTACTAAGAAACATTCTAGTTGAACTGCTTCTAAGCCAGAGTTGTTTGTTTTTCTGGCAGTCCATGGTATCTTCAATATTCATCACCAAGACCATAATCCAAATATATCAATTCTATGGTATTCCTTATTCACTGTCCAACTTTCACATGCATATGAGGTGACTGAAAATACCATGACACGGGTCAGGCACACCTTAGATAAAAGAGGTCTTTTGCAGCAGATGTGCCTAAATCATTTGATTTCTTGACTGCTGCTTCCATGAGTGTTGATTATGGATCTAAGCAAAATGACTTTTTTGCAACTTCAATCTTTTCTCTGTTTATCATGATGTTATTTATTGGTCCATTTATAAGGATTTTAGTTTTCTTTACATTGAGGTGCAATCCATACTGCAGCCCTTGATTTTCATCAGTAAGTATTTTTTTTGGTTATTATGATTATCACAAAGCTTTTCCCCTAAAAATCTTGTGATGTTATTTATTATATTATAAATTATCAAATATTGAACAACCTCGTGAACATACATTCTTTTTAGTTTTAGTTAAAATTTATCTTAGTTTTAGACAACCCACATGATTTTTTTTTTTTT
>NW_006408871.1:1696709-1698052 GCF_000296735.1 Chrysochloris asiatica | reverse complement strand
GTTCCACAGGAGAAAGATGAGGCTTTCTGCTCCCGTAAAGATTTACAGCCTCGGAAACCCTGTACAGGGTCGCTATGAGTCGGAACCAACTCCACGGCACTTAACAACAACAACATGATCTATAAAAGCAAATGTCTTTGCAGAGTCATAAAACATAAGTAAACATCTTTCTGGTATTCTCTGCTTCTAGTCAATATACATCTGACACCAGCAATGACATACATCCCTAGTTCTACACCCTCTTCTGAATCTGGCTTGAATTTCTGGCAGCTCCCTGTAGATGCTACAATCCGTCTTGAATTATTTTCAGCAAAATTTTACTTGCATGTGACATTAATGATATTATCTGATGATTTCCATGTTCCTTTGCATTTAATTTGGAATGTGATGATCTTTTCAAATTGATTGGTCAGGTAGCTGTCTTCTCAATTTCTAGACTAGTGAGTGCATTCAATGCTGCATAAGTTTGTTGAAACACTTCAATTTGTATTTCTCAATTCTTGGAAATTTGTTTTTTTTACCAATGCCTTCAGTGCAGGCTGGACTTCTTTTCATACCATTAGTTCTTGATCATATTATACGTCTTGAAATGATTGTTATCAACCAGTTCTTTTTGGTACAGTAACTCTATTTCTTCCATATTATTTCAATCTTTCCTGTATCATTTAATATTCTGCTCATGTTGTTAAGTACCTTCTAGTTGATTCCAACTCAGAGCAACCCTATATAGAGTTTCTGACGAGTGACTGGTGGGTCTGAACAGCCGACCTTGTGGTTACCAGTTCTTATCACTGCCCAGTCCTGTGCCATCCTCATAATTACGATTACACTTGAGTCCACTGCTGCTACCATTGTGCCAATCCATCTAGTTGCGTGGGGTCTTCCTCTTTTTTGCTGACCCTCCACTTTACCAAGCATGATCTAAGTCTTCAGGAACTGGTCACTCCTGATAACTTGTCAGAAGCATGACAGACGAAGTCTGGCCATCCTGGCTTCTATGGAGCATTTCGGCTATACTTCTTGCAACATATATTTGTTCATTCTTCTGGTAGTCCATGGTACTTTTAATATTCTTCTTTGGCATCATAACTAAAATGCATCTATTCTTCTATGGTTTTCTTTATCATTGTGCAACTTTTACATGCATATGAGGCTACTGAAATTAACCTGGTTTGGGTCAGGTGCACTTTAGTCCTCAAACTGATTATCTTCGCTACTGAACACTTTTAAGAGGTCTTGTGAAATAGATTTGCCTAATGCAATATGCCATTTGATTTCTTGACTGCTGCTTCCCTTTGTTGTTAGGTGCCATCGAGTCAGTACCGACTCATAGTGACCTCATG
>NW_006408871.1:1692030-1694894 GCF_000296735.1 Chrysochloris asiatica | reverse complement strand
TTGTAAGCCAGTCACTTCTTGCCTTTGTAGCCCCCACCCCCCATTTTGGGTAGCCAATGTCCAAGTTGCCCATCCCTGTCTACTCTGTGTGTGGAGGGGTTGGGAATGATTCTTGCTGTAAGGATTTGTTCCCTCTTTTGAGCTACTGCTTCCAACATATTCTTTTAATCCAGGAAATCCAACTGCTATTTACTCCTTTCAGCACAAGATGTAAGTACTGGCATTTAAGAATCACATTATATAAAAAAAAAACCAAATCCCTCAGAACCACAGTTACTGCAGCAAGCTGCTCACGCTGAAGAGCCTAACTGAGCGAGCAGCAGACACACAACTCCTATTTCATGCCCAAGCAGGACTAATAAATGAGGGGTGGAATTGCTCTGAATATTTAAATCATCATTCCTGTCTTCTTTTTTTTCTGCCAAGTATACGTAGCTGAATTTTGAAATGTTTATTAAATGGAAGTATTAAATACCTCCACACAAATACAATTTTTCTTTTTTGAAGCTAGAAGAGATATGGCTAAATTCTAGTGATGTTTGTAATAGAACTGGAACTGACATAGGAGGGATATACTCCCAATTTACAAGTTAAGCTGTTTTAATTGTTAAAGTTAACACAACTGTTCATTACTATTTGCAAGTAGCTGCTGCCTGCTCCCCCTGAAGTGCTTTAATATCTTGACTTACCCTAAGACCTCCTCATATCTATTAACCAAAGGGGATAGCAACATGCCCTGCTCCAGGGCTGTAATTGGTATTCACCCTCTCTCCATCCCCATCCCTCTTTCCATTTCTAGGACATGATGGTAACTGGGTACCATAGTATTCTAGCATGTATATTTTATATTTCCAAAGAAAGATAAGTTAATATTTACCTTTTTAAAATTTATTTAAGGAAAGTTAAGTAAGAGTCAGAAGGGCAATTTTATTTCTTAGACAATAAGGAATTTCATCATGGGTCTTATTATTTTAGTAATTAAATCACATGACAGTAGGATTTATCAGGGATTCTGTTTTTTCCCTGATCAATACAAAAACTGCTTTATCTCTCACTGTCTAATTGTTCCTCTCACCTATCAAAAGCATATCATCCTTCTTATCCTTACCAAAATTCTTGATGTTAACAAGAGAAAAGTATTAATAAATAGAAGTCACAGCAGTTTCAAATACATCTAATGACCTAAAAGTGTCATCTATAACACATTAGAGTATCAAAATAACTTATTATGAGAGAGATTTATTCCTACCTACAAGGAGTGAAAAAATAATGAACTAAATGGCTAGACAAACCTAATGTGTAGGATAAACTACATAACAGAATATCCAGTATAACATATGAAGGAAATAGTACAATTAGTTTAAAAACAAACAAAAGCATTTTATATAAGTGATTTTAGTAAGTAGGAGACTAGAAAATTCCATGAAAGTTTAAACTGACTTATCTAGGAACTAGATTTTCAGCATCACATACGGCAGTTTTAATGGCAAGTTAGTCATCATATGAGTTTTTATTATTGCTATTGTTCCTGCTTTTCTCAGGATGAGTTCTGTTTTTTGATATTTCTTTCTTTTTTAAAACACCCCCAGAAAGGGAAAAATGTATGCAAAAGCTAAAATTGTTTTAAATATTCATGTGTAGAAGTAAGTGTAACTCACCCAATATATATGATAAGGTGTGGCACTGTAGAATAAGGACTGTCAACCTCAAGGTCAGCAGTTCAAACCTACCAGCTGCTCCTTGGAAACCCTATATAGTGTTGCTATAAGTCAGAACTAACTTGACAACACTTAACAACAACAACAACACATTAAAGTACAAGGTATATTTACTTTATGTAACTCATCATAAAATTTATTAATAGATGTCCACACCTGCATAGGTCCTGGAATACAAGACAAAACTCTCTCTATGTTCTCAGTGGTCACATCAACATCATTCACGGCAACAAGGACATCACCTAAAACCAGAAAAACAAAAACAGGCAGTGTGTGAATATTCAAAGGCTAAAGAGATCTAGAATTGGAACATTAAAAAGCATCTATTCTGATCTGATTTCTTTAAACAACAATGGAAAATGTGATCCTAAGGACATGTCCAAAGTTATACAGTTTACTAGGTAAAGAATTAGGCTCCTAATTCCACATTTTCCCTAAACTGTAATAGTTAACTAAATATATTCTATGAATACTTAAAAAAATGAATATGTTCATTTTTGGTACAACTGCAAGAATTAATGTAAGCCCAAAGGACAAACATTAAATTTGCAGTATACTCCAAGTGTTGTACTTTACAATACTGAATGTACCCTCTCTAAGACTGAAACTCAAAGGGAACGCATGAGCAGGCATGTAAGCTTGCTGACGACCACGTTGGTCTGCTGGTGAGTGGAAGAGGGGGAAAGGCAGCAATGAAGAAATGGGCCAAGTCCTGGAGATGAGAGAGAGAAGAGAAAGGACTGGTTGGTTCAAAGTGTGGTGAGACCTGTGGGAACACCTGAGCGCATAGACAAGGCCATAGTTAGTCATGGAGGGCTAGAGCTGACAGTGTAGAACCCAGCTGATATGAAGTGAGGGGAGACGCATAAGAACACCCACACTTGCAGATAGCATCCACTTGACCTAGCCTCAGTGGCTAGATGATCAGAATTTGACTAGAGGAAAAGAAAAAAAAAAAACAACCCACAATTTTTGATAAAGGAAACAAGGGTAAATTGCTACAATTTGATGAACTTGACCTATACTCATGGAAGTGGTTGTTGTTTACCGTAGAGTCAGTTCTGACTCATAGCGACCCTGTACAGGGTTTCTGATGCTGTAGTAGCTCTAAATACCAACAGAGTGAAGGAGTCTTCACATCAAGTA
>NW_006408871.1:1690158-1691545 GCF_000296735.1 Chrysochloris asiatica | reverse complement strand
GTATAAATTATTATATGTGCCTGAGTGTGTTTTTTAAAAAAAGAGCTAAAATGAATAGAGAGAAACATGGTGTATTATTTGTTGAATGTACAAGTGATGATCTACCCTGTAAATTTTCACTCAATTCATAACAAAAACATTTAAAAAAAAAAATCATAAAAAAGAAATAAAAGTAACCACTTAAACCTACAATGAAAAATTTCAGAAGTAAAAGCTGAAATTGTAATTGAATCCATATGGCACATAAACTCAATATGCCATTATTACTGATCTGTCTACATGCAATTATGTGCTTTAAAGCCCCAACCCACTTTTTCATGGTTTTTCTCAAATAAAATAAACATCAGTGCTAAAATGCAAATTAACTTTCACACTACAGTCCTGGTATGGCGCTGTGGGATAATGCACTGGCAACCACAAGGTCTGTTTGAACTGCAAGGTCAGTGGTTCAAATTCACCAGCTGCTCCTCAGAAACACTATACAGAGTCACTATGAGTCAGAATAGACTCGATGACACTTAACAATAATACAGTAATAAAATATGTACATATTAGTTCTTTGTTTTCATTGTTCCTAAACATATAATTAAGAAATTGGTTAAATAATTCATATTCACGCATTCAAACACAACACATATTTACTGATCACTTACTGTGTGCCAGGCATAGCTCTAGGCATTGTAGATATAGAACGGAACAAAACAGCTCTACCCTCATAGAGTTTGATAATCTTTGGAGGAGGGTAGATAAGTATGCATATATGTGCAACAGTGTTGGCAAACAATTTTCCATGGGTCTCTCATGTTTCTGGTAGTGCTGTGGGCTAATGTGCTGGACTGCAAAGTTGTTTGAGCCCCAAGGTTGGTGGTTCAAGCTTACCAGCTGCTACCTGGAAACTGTATACAGAGTTGCTATGGGTTGGAAATGACTCGACAGCTCTTAACAACAACAATAACTCATGTTTCCGCACACCTTGCAAACTCAAGTACTGAGAATCCTTGTCCTGGATTATCTTTTCCAGTGAGTTGAAATGGCAAGAGAGGATGACTTCATTTGTCCTAAGCAACTCATTTTCCAAGTTCCCAGGATATTTGTCCTAGGAACTTGGATACAGAAGACTGAGAAAGAAATTGATTTGAGGTAAAACTCAGGAATTCAGAATTCAGTTATGGGTAAGTTAAGTTTGAGATTCCTATTAGATATCTAAATGGAGATGTTGAGAAGAACTGGATATACGGATATATGAGGGAGCTCCAAAGAGTTTGTTAAAAAAAAAAGAAACCCATTATTTTATTCATTTCTTTTTCGTCCTCTGGACCTAGGTGCCCTCTTGAAAGCTTGTAAGGCTTTATACCCCCCCCCCCCCATTTTAGGTAGCCAATGTCTA
>NW_006408871.1:1677720-1690032 GCF_000296735.1 Chrysochloris asiatica | reverse complement strand
TCTTCTATTTGAGTTCTGATCATCCAGTCATTGAAGCCAGGTCGAGTGGATATTATCTGCTAGTGTGTGTGTTCTTGTATATATGCCCTCTCTTCTTATCAGCTGGACGCTTCACTCTCCATTCTAGTCCTCTGTGGCTATGACAATGACTCTGGGCCCAAGAGTCCCCAGGTCTTGCTACACTGCTGGCCAATCAAATCTCCACCAGTGTTCACAGGAGTCTATTGAACATTATGGGGCTTAGCTTGCAGCTTTGTTGCTGTTTTTCCGTCACTTCCCCTTATGACAAATGTGATTACCAATCAGAGCTCATGTCTGCTCATGTATTCCCATTGAGCCTTAGCCATTATTTTTTCATTCCATTTTTTTAATGAACTCTTTGAAGCTCACTGCCTTACGTTCAGTGAAGTCAGACTGGAGACATAAATTTGGGAGTCATCAGTAAAGCCAGGAGAATGAATATATTATCTCGTATTCTCAGTCAAGTTTACCATACACTTTAATACTCTGCATAACTGAATAAAAACAAAGCGAAACAAAACAGCAAACTTCTATAACATAAGATAGCAATCATACAAGTAACTTCAACCTCTAATGACCCAGAATATATTATACTAACCCACTGCCATCTAGTTGATTCGGACTCACAATGATCCTATAGGACAAGAGTAGAACTGCCTCACAGGGTTTTCAAGACTATACATTTTTACAGAAACAATTTTTTAGAAGTAATTTTACAATTTTTACAGAAGTATTTTTCTCCTGCAGGTAGCTTGTGGGTTTGTACTGCAGACCTCTAGATTGTCTCAAATAATTAACTCTATCTACATTGAAGAATTAATTTGAACACTGTGATAAAACTGATGTCCCTTCAATATTTTATCTGATTCTTCAGTGTAAGATTTAGTAATAAAAATTTCCTCCTAACTCTCCATATGGACACTTTCCAGATCATATATTATTTAAACAATTCAAACCAGTTGTAAAGTCTATTTTCTTTTAACCTTTGCCATGGAACAGAACATATTAATGATACATATACTTACTGAGAAAGAACTTTTCTGAAATACAAGCTGCCCACTGCAGGCAACCATATGAGTCTAGAGGGCCTGCCATCTCTGAGTTAATTCACAGAGGTACTCTCAACAAGTACATGACTCATTTGTATGAAATTGATTAACATGCAATCAAGACTCACTGATAATTACTGGTGATTGGAATGCAAATGGTGAAAACAAAGAGGAAAGATTAGTAGTTGAAAAACACAGTCTGGTGATAGAAATGATGCTGGAGATCACATGTTAAAAATTTACAAGACCCAATGACTTATTTATTGTAAATACCTTTTTTCAATAATATAAAAGGTGACTATATATGTGGATTTCACCAGATGGAACACACAGGAATCAAACTGAGTACATCCGTGGGAAAAAATGATAGAGAAGCTCAATATCATCAGCTAAAACAAGGCCAATGCCAACTATGGCTCAGACCACTAATTGCTCATATGCAAATTCAGACTGAAACTGAAGAAAATTAAAACAACTCCAAGAGATTCAAATATGACATTGAGTATATTCCACCTGAATTTAGAGACCATTCAAGAGCAAAACTGATGCATTAGACACAAATGACCAAAGACCAGAAGAGTGTGGGATGACAAGAAGAGCATCAAACATAAAGAAAGCAAAAAAAGGTCATTAAAAAGATAGGAAAGAATGAAAAGACCACAATGGAAGTCAGAAAAGACTCTGAAATTTATCCTGGACATAGAGGAGCTAAAGTGACTGGAAGAAATTGATGAAGTAAAAGAGCTGAAGAGAAAATTTCAAAGGCTAGCCCAAGAAGACAAAGTAAAGTATTACAGTGAAATGTGCAAAGACCTGAAGTTAGAAAACCAAAAGGGAAGAACTCGCTTAGTATTTCTCAGGCTGGAAAAACTGAAGGAAAAATTCAAACCCTAACTTGCAATACTGAAATATTCTATGGGCAAAATATTGAATGATTATGTAGAAAGCATTAAAAGAAGATAGAAGGAATGCACAGAGTCACTGCACTAAAAAGAATTGGTTGGTACTCAACCACTTCAAGAGGTACCATATGATCAAGAACTGATAGTACTGATAGAAGTCCAAGCTGCACTGAAGGCATTGGTGAAAAACAAGGCTCTAGTAAATGACAGGATGCAATTGAAATGTTTTAACAAACTGATGCAGCACTGAAGGTATTCACTCATCTATGCCAACAAGTTTGGAAGACAACTAGCTGGCCAACGGAGTAGAAAAGATCCCTATCTGTCCCTATTTCTAAGAAAGGTGACCCAATGGAATGTAGAAGTCACCAAATACTATCATTAATATTACATGCAAGTAAAGTTTTGTTGAAAATAATTAAAAAATGGTTGCAGCAGTATATTGAAAGGGAGCTGCCAGCAATTTAAGCTGTATTCAGAAGAGGACATGGAACCAGAGATATCACTGCTAATGTCAAATGTATTTTGGCTGAAAGCAGAGAATATCAGGAAGATGTTTACATGTGCTTTACTAACTATGCAAAGGCATTCAATTGTGTGGGTCACAACACACTATGGATAACAGCACAAAGAACGGTTATTCAAGAACACTTAATTGTGTTGATGAGGAACCTGTCCATAGATAAAGAGGCAGTTTTTTGAATAGTGCAAGGGGATGCTGAATGGATTAAAATTAGGAAAGGTTTGCATCAGACTTGCATCCTTTTAGTGTGTGAGCAAACAGTACAAGACTGGATTATATGAAGAACAGCATGGCATCAGGATTGGAGGAAGATTCATTAACAACCTGTGGTATGTAGATGACACAACATTACTCCTGGAAGTGAAGAGGACTTAAAATACTTTCTTATGAAGAACAAGACTACAATCAATGTAATCCACCATATAAATAAAATGAAGGAAAAGAACCACATATCAAATAATACAGGAAAGGCACAAATAATACAGGAAAGGCACGAAAGCTCGCTTCTCTGAGAAAAACTATCAGCAAAATAGGAATAAAAGGTAAGTTTTCAACACATATACGCAAAACCATATATATACTCAATAGAGAAAGTTTTAAATTTTTTTTAAAGCTTTTTCTCAAGTTAATGAGTTTATTAAGGACGTGAACAATACAGGATCAGAAACAATTCAGGATACAACAACTCTCTGGTCATGAATAGTCATACTGCAGGCATGCATTGTTCTTGTTCTCAGCTTCTCATCCATGTGGCCCCTTGGCTACTGCCCTACTCAGACAAGTATTAGAAAACTCCTTCACCACTGTGGATATAACCCGAAGGCACTCAGTTTTTTTTAAAATGTTTTATTGTGAACTATGAGATAGCTTATATGGGAGAATATTAGCTTTACATTCATCCTCTCGTTTATCATTACATTGCCATAGTTACAATCCCCTTCATGCTTCATCAACCAACCAAATGGTACAACCTGAAAGCCTGTCCCATCTCAGCACACAGTCCCTCTCCCCCTCTGGGTCTAGAGTCAGCACACAGCCCCTCTCTCCCTCTCTGGGTCTAGAGTCCCCAGCTGCTCCATCTCTCCACGTCATCATCTCTACTTCCATCTCTGGCATCACTGTTTCTCTGGGTAGGGTCCTGCACTCTGCTCTTCACCCTTGATGGTCCCAGGGCCCTCTGCTCCTGGACTGCATAGTCAACCACTCTCCTCATTTTGCTACAAAATGTCTAACTTTACATTTCCAACCCTCACAGTCAGTCCTGACAGTAATTTTTCATTTTTAAAAAGTTTTTATTGTGAATTATGTGATAATTTACATGGGTAAACATTAGCTTTAAATTCATCCTATTGTATATCATTTCATTGCCATGGTTACAATCTCTTCCATGCATCATCAAACAATCAAAGGGTATACACTACAAGCCTGCACCCTGGTTATCAGCACACAGCCCCTCTACCTCTCTGGGTCTAGAGTCCCCAGGTGCTCCATCTCTGGCGTCACTGTTTCTCTGGGTAGGGTCTCACACTCCGCTCTTCTCCCTTGATGGTCCTAGGGACCTCCGCTCCTAGACTGCAAAGCCAACCAACCCCTCCTTTTGCTACATAACGTCTACCTTTACATTTCCAACCCTCACATCACAGTCAGTCCTGATAGCAATTGTTCACTATTGTACCACAAGAGTCCTATCCCCATCTCCTTTCATCAGCCCTGCCCAGATAGACTACTCAGTGGAGAGTCAACCTTCTTCTGCGCCCTCTGGATCTAGGGTCCCTCTTGAAAGCTTGTAAGCCAGTCACTTCTTGCCTTTGTAGCACCCCCACCCCACCCACCACCCCAGGTTTGGGTAGTCAAGGTCCAAGTCGCCCATTCCAGTCTACTCTGTATTGAGGGGATGGGAATGATCCTCGCTGTAAAGATTTGTTCCCTCTTTTGAGCTACTGCATCTATAGGTGTAGGTCAAGTTCATCAAATTGTATCAGTTTACTCTTTTTTTTCCTCTTCTTTTTTTTCTAGTTAAGTTCTGATCATCCAGCCATTGAAGCCAGGTTAAGTAGATATTATCTGCAAGTATGGATGTTATTGTGCATATGCCCTCTCTTCTTACCAGCTGGATGCTTCACTCTCCACTCTAGTTTTCTGTGGCTATGTCATGGTCTCTGGGCCCAGGAGTGCCCAGATCTTGTTATACTGCTGGCCAACCAGGTCTCCACCCGGGTTCATACATGTCCATTGAATGTGGTCGGACTTAGCTGGAGAAGTATATCATGTTTGGTAAGAGATCAGAGAAAAAGAGGAAGACCTCCAACGAGATGGACTGGCCAAGTGGCAGCATTGATGGACTCAAGCGTGGCAACAGTAGTGAGGTTGGCCCAGGATCGGGCAGTGTTTTGTTATGCTGTGCATATAAGGTTGCTATGAGTCGGTACCAACTAGGTGGCACCTAACAGCAATAACAACAACATTCACTTTTGTCTGCCTTTCCTTCACTGCCTTTCCTTCACTTTGTGCTAACAAAGACCAAAGAAAATAATAGAGAATCCTTAACAATAAACAGTAGGACTATTATGGTATACACTCTTTTCCTCCCTAGGGTTCATTCTCTTTCCTCCCATGTATACGGTATAAAAACCAATAGGCCTAGAAATAATTCTCATTTCTAGAGCGTTCTGAAGAAGGAAGGACTCAAGAATAGGAAACATGGAATAGGAGGGTTACTCATCATCACCACCTTTCAATTAGATTCCAGGAGAAGAGGGTAAGATGAATTTAGAAATGTATTACCCAGTTCAGTAAGCATCTGGAATAAAGGCCTCAGCTAAGTATACAGAGAATGCATTTAGCTGGAGTTTCCTATCACACGGGCTCCTAAATCTAGTGTGGTCTGCAATCAGGATTTTGTAAGCAAGAATCCTGTTACAGAATTAAAAGAACCACCTTAGAAATATTTTAATCCAGCCCTACTGATATGGATTTAACTGTTTCTACCAAAAAGTTGAATAAGCACTTGACTGCAAGGTCAGTATGAACTGCAAGGTAGGCAGTTCAAACTCACCAGTAGCAAAACTCTATAAAGGGTCGCTATGAATTGGAACAGGCTCGATGGCACTTAACAACAATCAAAAACAGATATTGATGTACTAACACTTGTACCTGTGAATATGCACTTGTTTGGAGAAATAGGGTCTTTCTTTGAAATCAGTTAAGACGTATCTAAGTAGGATAGGTCCTGATCCTAAATGACTGGTCTCTTATAAAAGAGCAGGACACAGGGTCACATAGAAGTAGATAGCAGTGAGGATCCATTTACAAGCTAAGGAACACCAGGAAATGCCTGGAATAAGAAAGAGATAAGGAAGGATCTTCTCTTAGAGGAGTTAGAGAGATGTCCAGAATTTGGATTTGTAGCTTTCAGAACTATGAGAAAATAATTTCTGTTCTGTAAAGTTACTGACTTTGGGGTATATGATAGATATCACAGGAGCCCTATGAAACTAGTAGTGGTTACCAATCGGGCTGCTAACCTCAGGGTCAGCAGTTTAAAACTGCTAGTTGTTCCATGGGAGAAAGATAAGGCTTTCTGCTCCTGTAAAGATTTACAGCCTCAGAAACTGGTACAGGATCACTATGAGTTGGAACTGACTCCGTGGCACATAACCACCACCACCACCATCAAACTAAGGCACTTGTTATTTTACAAAAAAGGAAGGCTAGGCCTTAAGAGAATATGTATTAGTATTAGTGCCTATTCTAGTTATCTATTGCTTCAGAACAAATCACTCAAAAACTTAGTGCATAAAACAGTAACAATTATTATTTCTCATGGTTCTGGAACTCATGACCATAGTCTTGGGTGATACCAAAGTAAACTGGTATAAGATCATCCATGAAGACAATATTTTATTTCTTAATTTGGTGAGTAGTGACTGGTATCTTAAGAACTTGTGGGTAGCCATCTAAGGTAAACTATTGGTCTCTTCTTGTCCAGTGGAAAGAAGAGTGAAGAAAATCAAAGATACATGGAAACAATTAGTCCAATGGACTAGTGAACTACACACACGACCATCAGTGACCCTGAGACTAGCACTACATGATGCCCAGCTACCACTACCAACTGCTCTAGAGGGGATCACATTAGAAGGTCCTAGATAGATTGGGAGAAAAATGGGGACCAAAACTAAACTCATAAAAACAACCAGGCTTATTAGTTGGATAGAGACTGGTGGGACCCATGAGATTATGATCCCTAGTCACCCTCTGTTGTTGTTATGTGCTGTTGAGTCGGTTCCGACTTATAATGACCCTGCACAGGGTTTCCGAGGCTGTAAATCTTTACGGGAGCAGAACGCTTCATCTTTCTCCCACGGAACCACTGGTAGTTTCGAAATGCTGACATTGAGGTTAGCAGCCCAATTCGTAACCACTATGCTACCAGAGCTCCTTTAGTCACCCTTTAGGTCTAGAAATTAACTCAGTCCCACAGCTCAATTTTCAGACAACAGGCAGGTCTACCAGAGGAACATTAGCACAGGGAAGGTATGCACACCTTACAATAATCAGTCATTTGATATAAAAAAGGCAGCATTTACCCAAGGACGAAGTTCAGAAGAGTTAAGAAAGAGGAATAGAAACAAAAAATACAAGGAGGAAGTAGGATAAGTGATGTTAAGTGTCAGGAATTGCAATCAATGACATGAAACAAAATGTGTATGAATTGTTGAATGAAAATGAATCGGTTTCATAAACCTTCACCTAATTAACAATAAAAAGTTTTATAAATATATATATATTTGTCAAATCAATGAACAAACAAATGAAATTCAAACTTTAAGAAATATTTTAAAATATTTCTAAAGTATCTATAATAACTCCTTATCTAAATCTCATAATCTGGCTTGCTTAAAGACTGTCAGCTTTTAGAACTATTCATAACTTGTAATTATCACTAATAATATCTTTTCTATTTAAGTAATGTATCTTTAAGTAAGCAACATCACTGTTACTTACTTAGGCAATAGTTTATGATAAGCAGCCTTATAAGGAAATTTAAGAATAACACCACTGTTAGCAAATACACCAAATGAAACAGTTTAAAACCATTCCAAGAATTTAGCATACTCAAGTGCAAACATATAATTTTCAAGTATTTTTATTCATAAATTATATATTTTCATATGTTATTGGACATAAGCCATTTAAACTTAAATTATCACTGTACAATCAACCTATTTTCTTTTTCTTACTGGAAAATATAACCAGGACAAAAAAAAAACCAAAAAACTTACACAAAGATCTTGTTAGCTAAGCTATTCCCTAGTCTGGACAAAGGCACACATATATTCAGCAAATTAAGTGCTTATTTTGCTATTCTGCAGCACACCATCCTTAATAATCTCACTTCTGCCGCAAGTATTGTCAAATAGTTTTTTACCTATTGAAACTGCATATAATTTTAATTTTATCATATCCTTCACAAAATGATAATCACAAAAGGTATTATCATTTTCATTTACTTCAACAAATAAAGACAGATGTTTACCAGTAACACTTACCAATTATTATCTGGCCAGTCTTCATAGCAGACCCTCCAGGCAGCAGACCATGAACCACAATCCTTTCTCCACCTCCTTGTTTCCCAGTTCTTCTCCAGCTCCACTTGGTCTGATGGATGATCCCAACCAGTACTTCCAGAAGCTTGAGCTGCTCTTTGGCTTTGGTGACAGTTAGCTTTTTGGGGTTTATATAAACATTCACATCTTTGTATCGCTGCTGGACAATGACTCCTGTTTTCTGATTGGACTGATGCTTTAGAATGGACACTGGCCCAGTGTCATTGCTATTTTTTTTATTGTAGCGCTTGGGTAAAAGTCTTTTACTTTTTAGAATTTTGGTAAACCGCTTCAGTTTGGGTTCATATTTTTTCCCTTCTTTGTAATCATCCTCTTCAATAATAATCTCATTTTCACTGAACCTAACATGATTTACAGTAGGTGTCTCAGGAAGGAGGCTTTCTTCTTCATCTTCACTCAATTCCAAATAAAACAGCTCTCCATTTTTCTGCACACTGTCCAGCCATTCAGGCTTAAGGTCACTACAAAGGAGACAGAGAAAAAAAGACATTTTGAATAGTAGTCCAAGATAAGAAAATCAGTCATGTCATAGTGGAGAGTGGAGGGGTGTAGCAAGTTGGGAGTGGATAAAAGTTCTTAAGAGTATTTCAAAAGCCTTTTACTTTTTCATTATGAACATCAGTATATTTTTCTTTTTGTGGAGGCATTTTTGCTGAACCTTGAAGGGCTGGGGGACTCAAAATGGTGCAAGGACTGAAAAGAAATGACTACTTTCTAGAATCTGAAGTTTTGTTGTTAATTCAGCCACTGTGTGGTCACTATTCACTTTAGATAATTTTACTGGATGAAAATTTAAATTAGCAGTTGATTGGGTAATTATATCCACAGAAGAAACCATCTTAAAGATTGTATAAGAAAACTTCCTGGTGCATAGAATTTATTTAACAAAAAAATTCATGTTAAAGTAAAAGGTAAAGGCTACCAAGTATTAATACATTTATACAACAAATTAAATTTTCAAAAAACACATGTTTGGGGGGTTTGCCGGGAAGCGGCAGCACAGCACCATCAGGTAGGCTCCATGGGGGAGGGGCTGAAATCCCAGGGACGTGACTCCCACAAAATTACACCAGCGCTTTGGATCTACCATAAAGGTCAGAGCGTCAGTTTCCCAAAACCGCCAGCGGAAAAATCACGGTATTAAGGAAAGCATTGCTTTTTGAAAATAAGCATGGTACTATCTCTACAGCTATCCCTCCTGGGAGGAAGCCAGACGGTGGGACTACAGCCAGGCTGGCAGAGTGCACCAGCACTGAAAGCAGGGAAGCGACAGTTGCGAAAGGGGGTGTGGAGGCATTTTACACATTTTTGTGTTTTTTTTCCCTCCCCTTCACTTCCCTCCCCTTTTTGCCCAGGCCACACCCCTTCAGGTGAGTGGGTGCACACACCCCATCAGGGTCCAGCATTAAGATCACAGCTTTCCCATGTTATAGAGAGAGAGCCCCACCTGCAAGGGACTTCCTCTGCAGCCATCCCACCTGGGAAGAAGTCAGAGGGCTGGACTACAGCCAAACCAGCAAAGGGTACCCGCATAAAAAGCAGGGAGGTTTTTGTCTTTGCTTTTATACTGCCTCTACTTTTGGACCTTTTGACCACATATTTTTTCAGGAGGTGGGAGCTTTTTCTCCATACGTTACCCAAGAAGTGACAGTAATCGCGACCATATAGCCAAGCTACAAGCATACCCCATAATACTCCACCACTGAGACAAGAGCCAATAACAGCTGCTAAACACTACATGTGAAAAGGGAAGCCTATCTCCTGATCATATCCACAAGGAGACACCCAGTAAGCTTAATAACACAACAAATACCCATTTAAGCATTAAAAAAATCACATAATTATTGGAAATGACTAACAAAAAACAACAAAAGATATCAGAAGAGGCAAATGAGCTGGAGAAAGATAAAGGCATTCTAGAAGAGGAAGAGCAGGTTTTAGATATGCCTGAGAAAGAATTCAGAAGAATGATATGGAAAACAAATTCAAATGCTCCGAAAGGGGTGCAGAAGAACAAGGAAGAAGTCAGGAAAGTACTACAAGAGCAATCAAATAAGATTGATACAGCATTGGAAACAATTCAAAACCTGCAAAAAGAGGTCCAGATGATTAATAATAAAATATCAGAAATGGACAATACACTAAAAGGGGAAAGGAGCAGAACAGAAGAGAAGGAAGCCAGAACTAGCGATCTGGAAGACAAATCTCTCAATGCTGCTAAGATAGAAGAACAAGCTGACAAAAGGATAAAAACTCTGAAGAGAGTTTAAGATTCATGCTGGATAATATGAAGAGGAACAACTTAAGAATTACTAGCATTCCGGAAAAGGAAGAATCTGAGAAGTCCACAGAGGAAATAGTTGAAGAGCTTCTGGAAGAAAATTTCCCTAACATCTTGAAAGATGAGAAGATAAAACATTCAAGAAGCTGAACGTACCCCAGGAAGGATAGACCCCAAGAGAAAGTCACCAAGACATATAATAATCAAGCTCTCCAAAATCAAAGACAAGGAGAGAATACTGAAAGTGGCCAGGGAGAAGAGAAGTGTCACTTATAAAGGCAAGCAAATCAGATTAAACTCTGACTATTCAGAACAAATCATGCAGGCAAGAAGGCAATGGGGAGACATATACAAAACCCTACAAGACAAAAACAGTCATCCAAGAATCATCTATCCAGCAAAACTATCAAATACAAAGGTACAATCAAAACATTCCATGATAAACAGAATCTGAGAGAATTTATCAAAACCAACCCAGCACTTCAAAGAATCCTAAAGGGAGTTCTGTGGACTGAAACAAGAATAGACAACAACCAGAGACTGACAGGCGTGGCAACACCACCTGGAACTTAGTTGACAGAGAACAGAGTCCAGAACAGAACAAGACCACAACAACAAACTCAAAGGAGCTGGGAGGTCAACCGAAGATCAAAATTATATCAGTGTCAAAGAAGGGATAAACATATCAACAGAGATCCAGGTGGTGAGGATGTCATGTAGATTACAGAATATAATAGAGTCTCTTAAATGAAGAGAAAAGTTAATAGACTATGAAGCAACCCCAAAGAGAGTTAATATTTCACAATGTACCATGAAAATGAACTTCCAAGCAGAACAAGCAAACATGAAAACTAAGAAGAAACTGACTAAGAAATAGCACAAAAAATACAAACTCAACACAAGAAGGCATGCAGAACAAAAGAACGAACAGCACTACCAAAAAAGTAACATTATGGCAGCAATTAATTCATACCTATTGATAATACATTGAATGTCAATGGGTTGAATGCACCAGTGGAAAGACAGAGCGTGGCAGAATGGATAAGAAAACAAGACCCTTCAATATGCTGCCTACAAGGGACACACCTTACACACAAAGACAAAAACAGACTAAAAATTTAAGGATGGAAAAAAATATACCAAGCTAATTGCAACAATAAACAAGCAGGAGTGGCAATACTAATCTCTGACAGGTAAACTTTAAGATAAAAACCAGCATAAGAGACAAAGACGGGCACTATATCATGATCAAAGGGTCAATTGAGCAAGATTATATAACCATAATAAATATCTGCGCTCCCAATGAAAGAGTACCAAGATACATGAAACAAACTCTACTAGAATTGAAGAAAGAAATAGATAAATCTACAATTATAGTTGTTGTTGTTAAGTTCCGTCAAGTCGATTCTGACGCATAATGACCCTGTATAGGGTTTCCGAGGAGCAGCTGGTGAGCTTGAACCGCCAACCTTGCAGTTCAAATGGCTTTGCAGTCTGCCGCCTTAACCCTTAGCGCCACACCAGGATAGTGGGAGATTTAAATACACCACTTTCGAAAAGGGACAGAACAACCAGAAAGAACCTTGACAAAGTTACAGAGGAACTAAATGACACAATCAGCCAACTTGACCTCATAGATGTATACAGCGCACTCAACCCAACAACAGCACGATAGACATTCTTCTCCAGTGTACATGGAACATTTTCCAGAATTGACCATGTGTTAGGTCACAAAGCAAGCCTCCATAAATTTACAAAGCATCTTTTCAGAACACAATGCTATACAACTAGAAATCAAAAATAAGAAGACCAAGGAAATAAAGTTGAATACATGGAAACTTAACAACACCCTGCTGAAAAGCGACTGGGTAGAAGAAGAAATTAAACGTGAATTCACAAAGTTCCT
>NW_006408871.1:1674571-1675352 GCF_000296735.1 Chrysochloris asiatica | reverse complement strand
TAACATGGATAAACCTTGAAGACATTATGCTGAGTGAAATTAGTCACAAGACCGTTATTATAAAAGACTAAGAAAAATAACCCACTCAAAAGGGGAAAACAAAAACAAAAGCTATATATATAATTGCTGATCACCAAGATGTATGGGATGAGAGGAGGGAAGGGTGGGAGGGGAAGATAGAGCACAGGGTAGGAAATAGACACAGGAGAGCCTGGGTGCTGAGGGGTGGTATGGGGGAGGCTGGCAATACACAAAAAGGGGGAGGGAAAAGAACAATGCAGATGGGAGAACAGTTAAGCAGGTTTGCAAGGGTTAGGTGGGACAGAGGTAAATGACGATGTATGCACAACCTTGGAATAACAGGGCTTCAAGATACAGGGATTGAGTGCGGAGAGTTCCTGCTCTCCGCGGGGGGTCGTGGGACACGAGAGGATACGCGGAATCAGAGGTGATGAAGAAATGAATGAATACAATCGAAAGGCTTTTCAACTTGCTGTGCTGTCTGGCTGTTCTCTCCAGCTTCTGCCCCTGCTTCTGCTTTCTGCTCTCTGCTGTCTGCCCTCTGCTGTCTGCTCTCTCTGCTGTCTGCCCTCTCTGCCTTCTTTCTGCCTCTTGCCTCTTTCTGCCTCTACTCCTGCTCTCTGCTTTCCTCTGCTGCTTCTACTTCCTTCTGCCTCTTCTGCTTTCTGCTTTCTCCTCCCCAGCTCAGCAAGTCTTTATTTTTTATACTTAAAATTACACAGTACATGCATTAACACTTTTATCATTTCTTGAATTATTA
>NW_006408871.1:1656007-1672303 GCF_000296735.1 Chrysochloris asiatica | reverse complement strand
CAGTGACATAGCCACAGAGGACTAGAGTGGAGAGTGAAGCGTCCAGCTGATAAGAAGAGAGGGCATATGCATAAGTACACAAACACTTGCAGATAATATCCACTTGACCTGGCTTCAATGACTAGATGATCAGAGCTCAACTAGAAGAAGAAAGAGGAAAAAAAAGGGTAATCTGATACAATTTGATGAACTTGACCTACACTTATGGATGCAGTAGCTCAAAAGAGGGAAGAAATCGTCACAGCGAGGATCATTCTCACCCCACTCCAAACATGTAGTGGACAGGGATGGGCAACTTGGACATTGGCTACCCAGATTGGTGGTGGTGGTGGGGGGGGCGGGCTACAGAGGCAAGAAGTGACCAGCTTACAAGCTTTCAAGAGGGTACCTAGATTCAGAGTGTGTGGAGAAAGGTAGAATCTCTACAGAGTAGTATCCCATCTGTCTAGGCAGGGCTGATGAAAAGAGATGAGGATAGGTCTCTTGCGAACAATAATGAATAATTACTACCAGGACTGATTGTGAGGCTTGGAATTGTAAGGGTAGATGTTTTGTGGCAAAAACAGGGGAGTGATTAACTTTGCAGAGGTCCCTGGGAACATCAAGGAAGAAGAGCTGAGAGTGAAGCCCTACCCAGAGAAGCAGTAATGCCAAAGATGGCTGCAGAGATGATGGTGTGGAGAGATGGAGTGGCTGGGGACTCTAAGCCCAGAGAGGGAGAAGGGCTGTGTGCTGACGACAGGGGCGCAGGCTTGCAGGGTATAACCTTTGGTTGGTTGATGATGCATGGAAGGGATTGTAACCATGGCAAGGAAACGATATGCGATAGGATGAATGTGAAGCTAATGTTCTCCCAAGTAACCTATCATATTTAATTCACAATAAAGCATTAAAAAAAAAAAAAAGATAACATGTGTTTCTGTATAGCAAAGGGGTGACAGTTTGATTTGCAAGTATTACACAGGCATTTCATACAGCATCTCCTTGAAAATCAATTAAAACAGTTACTGATTTATCCTAAAAAAAATTTTTTTTTGAAAGACACGTTTGCTTCACCATGAACTAAAATTCTTGATTAAAACAACCAGTTTACCATCACAGCTAGCAATGATCACTTCTAAAAATCTATAATTTCAGTAAACTTTTTTTATAAATAATGATAGTAGGAAAAGTAAACCACACATTACATAATTTGTCATGTAATTGGAAAGGACATTTTATTGAGTAGGCCATTGGAAAAAAATAAAATTATTGCTACTAAAATGATTAGATCTGTATGAAAGAAAATTAGGCAACAAACCTAATCATAAACTCTCCCATTTTTACTGTTATAAATAGTTTACCTTTCAGATATCTCTAATTTAAGTGGAAAGATTAACATCTGGGCAGTCTTTTCAGAAACATGAGCTGTAATATCTTGGCTTGAAAAGGTATAATTTGTGCTCTAATAATTTAATCAGAGAGAATACATATCTGTGTTCTTCAGTGTTTATTAGCAACTCTGGTATTTTTTTAAAGTCAAATGTCTCTTATTAAATACTGTGAAAATTAGTGCAAATAACGTATTACTCAGCTTAGCTCAGAATCTAACCACTGCCCTGATCTGTTCATTAACAAAAGAATTTTCAACTACATGTGAGTGGTTTAAAAAAAGTAAGAAAGAGTCACTACTAGCCCCAAATATTAAAACTCGTATTTCTTTGGAACTTGTTGGTCCCAGTGCCCTACATCATTTTAGGTACTTAGCACTACTAACTATAGGTTATTAATCATGTATCAGTTGTTTCGATCACAACTATCTGTACCTATAGTAATCAACATTCTTAACTCTGTAGTTCTTTTCTGAATTATGATAGTCTAAACAACAGTGTCTCTACCCTAACAATTTAGATAATAATGTGCCATACTTTACAATGGCACAATGTAAACATCTTAATAAAAATGACAGACACTATATATTAATTACTCATCAAAGTATAGACCTATTAAAAACTTAATGAAATTTACCTGACTTATATCTCTCAGCCTTGTAATCTGGTATATTACTTGGATCAGAGATCTGTGACACCCAAAGAAATATATATTTTTTTCCTACTTTGCTAAATATAAAGACCATTCATCTGAATCTTTAAAATCTGAATGTAAAACCATTTTTTGGTTATGGATCAAAGATCCATGCAGTGGAAGAAGGCAGAGCATTCATTTGTTGAGCAAATGAACAATCGCTGACTGCCAGAATTCCACTTCCAGCTTTTGTTGAGTAGGGAAGAGAATACAAGAAAGAATTCATGACATTTGCATGTGGTAAGTACGGGGAAGAAACATAAAGGAGAGCCTCCTAAATTAATCTGTGGTTTTAAGTGAAGGCAGGTAACACTTTCTGCCTGGCAGAGGAGACACCAGAATTGAGTTTTGCTATATAATAAGTGCTGTTGTTATTGTTAAGTGCCTTGGAGTCATTTCCGACTCACAGAGACCCTGTATAGGAGTTCTAAAAAGTGTCTGTTGAGTTTGAACTGCTAACCTTGCAGTTCAAACCAATATTGAGGTCAAGTACTTATCTTTTGGCACCACATCAGGATTCCATATAATAAATGTGGAGGTGGTATGCCGTGGAGTTGATTCCAACTCAAAGCAAACCTGTACAGGGTTTCTGAGGCTGTAAATCTACAGCAGAAAGCCCCATCTTTCTTCGTAGTTTCGAACTGCTGAACTTGAGGGTAGCAGCCTGACTCAGCTACCAGAGCTCCTTATAATAAGTGTAGGGGGAGAGAACTTACAAGGAGCTGAAGGGAAAAATAATTCTAATCAGACGTAATAGCATAAGTAAAAGCCTTGTGGGCATGTCCAAGGCCAATCTGGAGCATGACAAGCAATCTGTGGTTGCCAGAGTGCAATGTATGAGCGAAATGATAGGACAGTCAAGCCCAGACTTTCATAGGTAGTTTGAACAACGCCAAGCGGTCTGGAATGTATAGCATAGGTAATGGAGCATCAATGAAAAGTTCAAGGAGGGGAACTGACATGTCAGATATCCCTGGATAAATCTCCTCTGGCAAGTAAACAGGAGATAGATTTGAAGTAGATAGGACACAAGGCTGAAGGATCAGGGAGGAGGCTGTTGCAGGGCTCCAGACAAAGATGGTAAAAGACTAAACTAAGACAATGGTAAAAGAGATAGAAAGTAACAAAAACACTTGGGAAATACTTGAAGATCATCAAAACTTTAATACTGATTAGGTGAGAAGATGAGAGAGAAAAGAAGAAATGACTAGATTTCTAGTTGGTGACTATATTATAATTAACTTTTTATGTATACACATACGACTTACTTTACACAAATGGGAATATTATATTATACTTGTGATTTCTGCTTTTTATCTCTCACTGAAATAATGTTAAAAATTCACATTCTTAAAATCATATAAAAGTATAAAGTTCTTTTGTCATTGCTTCATTAAAGTGGAATAATATATATATATTGTATGTTGCTGTTAAGTGCTGTTATTTCCAACTCACAGCGACCCAGTATAGGGTTTTCAAGGAGTGGCTGGTGGGCTTGAACTGCCAACCTTGCAGTTAGCAGTCCAGTGCTTATCTTATAGAGCCACAGCAGAACTCTATATATGAAGTATATATAATGTTGTTGTTGTAAGTGCTGTCAAGTCAGTTCCAACTCATAGTGATCTTGCATAGGGTTTCTAAGGAGCAGCTGGTGGGTTGAACTGTCAACTTTGTAGTTCTCAGTCTAGTGCTGATGCACAGTGCCACATCAAAAGTTCAGTATATATATGTATATATAATATTTAGTCAGCTTGAGGACTAAGGTGACCCAAGTCATGGTATTTTCAATAAACGCACATGTATGTGAAAGCTGGATAATGAATAAAGAAGACCATAGAAGAACTGATGCATTTGAGTTATGGTATTGGAAATATTGGAAACACAATCGACTGTCAAAAGAACAAACAGATCTGTGTTGGAAGAAGTACAGCCAGAGTGCTCCTTGGAAGCCAGAATGGCCAGATTTCATCTCTCATACTTTGAACATATTATCATGAGGGACTAGTCCCTGGAGAAGGATATGATGTTTGGTAAAGTGCAGGGTCAGAGAAAGAGGGAGATTCTCAATGAGATGGATTGGCACAGTGGCAGCACAACGGGCTCAGGTGTAGGAACAATTGTGAGGTTGGCCCAGGACTGGGCAGTGTTTCGTTCTGTTGTGCTATGAGTCACTATGAGTTAGTACCTACACGATGGCATCAAACATCAACAACGACTTACATAAGTACAGATAATCCCTGTTTTATGAGGTATTTGAGTTACTGTACTTGAAACTTCTTTCTTCTCTATGTACTATGTACAATGTTTTAGTGTACAATTTGCTTATGCCATCACTCTCAAAAGGAGCCCTGATGGTGCAGTGGTTAAGCACTAGATTGCTAACTGAAAAGTTGGTAGTTTGAACCTATCAGCCACTCCACAGAAGAAAGAAGTTGCAGTCTATTATCATAAAGATTACAGTCTTGGTAAACACATGAAATCAATTAAAATGTTGTATAAGATCAGTATGGAGTTCTGGTGTGGTGCTGTGGGTTAATGAACCACACTGCATAGCTGTTTGAACTACAAAGTTGGCAGTTCAAGCTTACCAGCTGCTCCTCGGAAACCCTATACAGGGTCGATATCTGTTGGAACCTACTCAACAGGACTTAACAACGAAACAGGGTCAGTATGAGCCAGAATTTACTTGGTTTAGTACCATCAGAGGTTTACTCACAGATAAATTTAAGTTTATGATTTATAGTTCAAAACACTGCTGGCTATGGCATACTCTACAATGAAGCTGTTGTTGTTGTTTGAAGTTACAATGAATAGAATGCAGGGCAGTGTTCAACTCTAAGAACATAATAGCTGAACTGCACGTGCACCTGGCAACCACGAGGACTCCAATTTCATTGTTCTGACACTGAAGTGAACTTCATTGTAGACTAAGGCTATAGAGTGATCTTATTCATCATTTTGTATCATAAGAAGGATGGTTGTTAATTTCAAGCTGAGTGTTCAAGTTTCTCTTAACTGTAACATCTATACTACTTATCCCCAACCCCCTCCCCTCCCCTCCCCGCCCCCCCAACACACACACACACACCAAGCAAAAGAAGTCATGGACTGAAAGTTCTAATCCAAAAAGATGAGGAAGGTTCCATATAGAAATATAATGACAACAATCATTAAAGCCTATGGAAATGGGACATGAGTGAAACAGCACATGAGGAAGACTTTTATTCAACTATTTTAACAATCATTAAGAATAAGAACAGGATTTTGGAGGCAGTTAAAGGAATGACTAGCATAAAATTGATAATTTAAACAAGGTCAATTGTTTAAGAGGCAAAGGTCAATTCACAAGATGAAAAAGCTGTTGATGATTTGGATAGAAGAAGATTTCTAAGAGTTTCCTTAACGGAACTCAAACGAAAGCAGGCCACCTTTTGGAAAACCTGAAAAAACAGCAAGGAAAAGACTATGAATACTTTAATGACAGCAAGAGCTGGTTTCAAACACAGATTTTGCTTACATAACATGCATACAACTGGAAGGAAGTACTGATGTAGGATAGCTCATAGATCGTGAAGGGAAACTGACAAATCAGGACTTAATGAATTTTGAAGAAGAAAGAAATACTGAAGAAATAAATAATAAGTTGACAAAATTTTTTTATAGTGAAAGGATTAGCTGACATTTCTTCTAAATCAGAGGCCCAACAACAATGATAATTTTGTGGAAGTTGATAAGCAGATTCAGGAAACAGACATTACTGCTGTTAAGTGCTGTTGAGTCGATTCCGACCCATAGCGACACTGTATAGGGTTTCCAAAGGAGCAGGTGATGAGCTTGAATCACTGACCTTGCAGTTCAAACAACTTTGCAGTCTGATGCATTAGCCCACAAGGCCACACCAGGACTCCATGATGCATATGAAGAAAAAGACCAGCCATTCTCACTAATTTTCTGACTAGAAGTGCCAGCGCGATTCCCAGAGATAATGCAGATGATCCAGAATGTTCCACAAACTAACGTTTGTGTAGTCATTATCACAGCTGACAAAATGCCAATATCATCCAACTCTTTATCATCAAGATACACTTTTATGATTTGTGCATTTTTATGTATGTATTAAAAATATATTTATAAGCTTTTATGTAATGTTTGTAACCTCAAAGACAAATAATGATTGGGTTTCTGAAGATATTGATTTAAAAAGGCAATCATAATGGAAACTTTAAAAATAATAAATAAATGAGGTATCAGCCTACATCAGAATGGAACTTGTTGGACTACAATCCTGTCATAAAGTCAGGGCCTATCTATATAGATAGGAAGCTAAGTCAAAGAGTATTGATACGATGGTTCCATTTCATACACGCACGATTTTATTTCAAACAAAATACGTTTTAAAATGTCTCTGTTATCACTGGATAGCTGCAGAGAAGTTCTCTCAGTAATATACTTGTCTTAGTCTCATTAGGGTGCCTGGTGGGCTAATGTGTCAGACTGCAAAGTATTTGAACTGCAAGGTCAGTGGTTCAAGCTCACCAGCTGCTCCTTGGAAACCCTATACAGGGTCACTATGGGTTGGAATTGACTCGATGGCACTTAACAACAACATTGTGCCAGGGAAAAAATTATTTTGGAGTTTGAACTAATGTCAAATTTTAAACAAAACTCAAGTGAGCATAGTTTCAAATCATTGAAATTTTGCAACAAGTTTATAGGCATACGGCCCGTCATAAACCAACAATTTTTAGATGAACCGAGTGTTTTAAGTCAAATCCAGAATGTCTCAAAGATGAACTGAGGGAAGACCATCAAATTGTTGTTGTTTGTTGTTGTCAGGTGCCATCGAGTCGGAACCGACTCATAGCGACTCCATGCACAGCAGAACGAAACAATGTTCGATCCTGGGCCAACCTCACCACCGTTGCCACCCCCGAGTCCATCAATGATGCCACCTGGCCGATCCATCTCGTTGGAGGTCTTCCTCTTTTTCTCTGACCCTCCACCCTACCCAGCATGACATCCTTCTCCAACGATTGTTTCCTCCGGACTACATGTCCAAAGTAGGAGAGACGAAGCTTAGCCATCCTGGCCTCCAAGGAGCACTCTGGCTGCACTTCTTCCAAAACAGATCTATTGGTTCTTTTGGCAGTCCATGGCACCCTCAGTATTCTCCTCCAACACCACAACTCAAAGGCATCAATTCTTCTACGATCCTCTTTATTCACTGTCCAGCTTTCGCATCCATATGAGGCTATTGAAAACACAATGGCCTGGGTCAGGCGCACCCTAGTCCTCAAGCTGACATCTCTGCTCTTCAATACTTTAAAAAGTTCCTGTGCAGCAGATTTGCCCAGTGCAATACGTCGTCTGATCTCTTGACTGCTACTTCCGCGAGTGTTGATAGTTGATCCAAGAAGAATGAAGTCCTTGACAACTTCAATCCTTTCTCCATTGATAAGAATGTTGTTTATTGGTCCAGTGGTGAGGATTTTTGTTTTCTTGACATTGAGATGCAATCCATATCGAAGGCTGTGCTCTTTAATCTTCATAAGTAAATATTTCAAGTCCTCTTCACTTTCAGCGATCAAGGTTGTATCATCTGCATATCGCAGGTTGTTAATGAGGCATCAGGACCATCAAATTAGATGAATGAAAAACTGTGGCCGATATCCAGAAACTCACAGAAGACTATAGAATTATCACTGATAATAACTACTGAAGTTGTGATTTAACATGGTTCAACATTTTCAATTTTATACACACATTTTGGCCTCAAGCTTTTATTTAGATGGGTGTTAAAGGCATTATGGGAAGATTGGCTAGCTCAAAGTGATGATCTTTTACCTGCTTCTTAAGAGAGTTCAAAGGTAATGATGATTTTATGGAAGAAACTGTAACTAGGGAAGAGTCTTTGACTCACCAATATGATTCAGAGAAGAAAGGTCCAATTCAAAAAGTTGCTTCTGATGGGATCTGCTGGGCCAGTCAAATTCTAGATGGAGAGACCAGTTTAGAAGGCTGATAAAAACTAAAAAAGAAACTTTGAGGAACAATTTCTTGGAACTCTCAAGGGATAATCTTGACAGATTTTCTGAAAGGGCACAGGAGAATCATGGGGCTTTATAATGAAGTTTTAAGAAAACTGAAACCTGCATTGGTGAGCAAAAGACAAGGAAAGAATTTTTTGCATCATGACATTCTTCAAAGGTAGCAAGGGCTGTCCTATGAAATTTCTTTGGGAAACCTTCCCCTATCCATCCTACAGCTCTGATATTGCCCATTAAGACATATTTTTGCTCTCAAAACACAAATAACATGAAAGGAATGTGATTTGAGTTCCTTGAGGATGCCCAAACTATTGTTTTGTTGTGATATTAATAGAAGAGCACAGAATTCTTCAGGGAAGGGTTGTTGTTGCTGTTGTTAGGTGCCAATGAATCGGCACCGACTCATAGCAACCTTACACACATCAGAATGAAACACAGCCCGATCCTGGACCAACCTCACTATCATTGCCATGCTTGAGCCCAATGATGCTGCCACTTTGTCAATCCATCTCATTGGGGGTCTTCCTCTTTTTCTCTAACCCTCCACCCTACCAAACATGATATCCTTCTCTAGCAACTGGTCCTTTCTGACAATATGTCCAAAGTATGAAAGACGAAGTTTGGCCATCTTGGCCTCCAAGGAGCACTCTGGCTGCACTTCTTCCAACACAGATCTGTTGGTTCTTTTAGCAGCCCATGGGACTTTCAATATTCTCCTCCAACACCATAACTCAAAAACATCAATTCTTCTACGGTCTTCCTTACTCACTGTCCAGCTTTCGCATGCATATGAGGTTATTGAAAATACCATGGTTTGGGTCAGGTGCACCTTAGTCTTCAAGCTGACATTTTTGCTCTTCACTTTAAGAAAAGGAAGAAATTATTTTAAAAAGTAAGAACTACTTTAAAAGACAGGGATAAGATAGAAATAACACCTGGGAACTGCACAGAGGTGACTCAACAGAAGGACATCAAGTACGTGTAAAGTAAATGGACCAAGAAGTCACAAAAACCAGGGTTCAAATTCTGTTCTATTGTAATTTTAACCTTTATAAATATATGTTTAGTTTTTTTTTTTATTGTGAATTAGATGGGAGAACATCAGTTTTACATTCATCCTATCTTATTTCATTTCATTGCAATGATTACAATCCCCTCCATGCATCATCAAAATGTTTAGTTTTTATCTTCTAGAAAATAGATTACATTGATCTCACAATGCTATTATTAACTATAAATTAAACAGTTTATTGTTCCAGTTCCCTTATTCTTGCTTCACAGTGACAAAACTGTAGAGTTCTTCTGACTTTTCCAACTCTTGGCATTAAATAAAGATGTCTCCAATGACATACACTTGCCAGACATCCAGCTACTTATTTTGGTATAAGGAGCACAACTATATGCCTATTATAAGGTCCCTGCCCACTGTGATCAAGTTGATTCTGACTCATAGCGAGTTTTCAAGGCTGCAAATCTTTATGTGAGCAGAAAATCTCATCTTTCTCCTGCAGAGCAGCTGGTGGTTTGAACTGCTAACCCTTCAGTTAGCAGACCAGGACTTATTCAACAGTGCCACTGGGGCTTCTACAGTTCAGCATTCCTGAAAGGTTGCTTCTTCTAATCTGAAAGATTAATTCATAGTTATATATTCAAGAGCATAATTGATTAACGTGCTCAGAAGTTTTAACAGAGTTCTATGAGCTGCACCCCCAAACTAGTTCTACTAGAAGGATACATATATGTTGTTGTTGTTGTTAAGTGCTGTTGAGTCGGTTTCAACTCATAGCAACCCTGTATAGGGATTTTAAGGAGGAGCTGGTGAGTTTGAACCATCAACTTTGAGGTTCAATCTAACCTTGAAGTCCAGTGCTTTAACCCACAGCCCCACACTAGGACTCTCTGTCTGTCTGTCTCTCTCTATATATATCTATATATATTTGTTGTTGTTAAGTGCCATCAAATCAGTTCCAACTCATAGCACCCCTGTATAGGGTTTCCAAGGAGCAGTTGGTGGGTAGAACTGCTGACCTTGTAGTTTACAGTCCGGGCTGATCCTACAGCACCACATGAGGTGTCTCATTCATATGTGTATATATATATATATATATATATATATATATATATATATATATAATTAGAACAAAAACAACTTCTCATTACAACTATTCATTAATCACAAAGTTTAAGAAACTAATAATAAGAGGGGCTTTGAAAAGCTCAGGTAAAAAAATCTACTATCTTTTATTTCCATGAACTTTTGAAACCCCTCTTTATACAGTTACCTGTTCCTCCAAGAGATGAAGCATAATACTTTTTACGCTTGTATAAAGTAGACTTAAAACAGAGTAAAGAAAGGGAAAAATAATAACTTTATAGTGAAGTAATCTGGCAGACACTACCTTAACCAAAGGATTGAGGTTATGAAAAATAAGAAAATACTGAGAAACTGTCATGAACCAATGAGGACTAAGGAAATATGATGACTAAATGCAATGTGATATCCTAGAACGAGGTCCTGGAACAGAAAAAGGACAGTAGTGGAAAGTGGTGAAATTAGTGGAAAGTCTGGACTTGAAGTGGGTAAAGGATATGTGGGAATTTTCTGAACCATCTTTCCAACTAAATGCATTCCAAAGTAAAAAGTTTATTAAACAACAATAAAAACCTAAATGAATTAAATTATATCCAAATTAGCCATTTAAATTATGGGAGGGGTAATTTTTATAATACATGGGTCATTATCAGTCAGTACTAATATCAACAGTCTTTCAACATTTCTTGATAATATCCAATATTAGCTGTAAAGTTCTTCTTGAGAAAATGTCTTTTCATTTTTATTCAATGAGATTCTTATTTTGTTTACTCTGCTTTGCTCTAAACAGAGATAACTGTATATTTAAAGCTCACTTTCAAATTTTAAGGGCACTTTAATTGGCTTTCATGGCTCTAAATGATGTGGTAAACATGAACAGAGTCCTTCTTCCTATTCAATGTAATACTTGCTAATTTGCAAATAAGCAAGTCAATCTATATAGTCTATATCCATTGCCAAGGAACTCTAGTAGCATAATGGTTACGAATTGGGCTACTAACCTTGGGGTCAGCAGTTCGAAACTACCAGCTGTTTTGTGGGAGAAAGATGAGGCTTTCTTCTCCATCAAGATTTACAGCCTCAGAAACCCTATACAGCACATAACCACCGCCACCATTGAGTTGATTTCAGCTCATAGTGACCCTATAGAATAGAGTAGAACTGTCCAATAGGATTTCTGAGGCTGTAAATCTTTACAAAAGTAGAATGCTATGTCTTTCTCTGACAGAGCGGCAGATGGGTTCAAACTACCAATTTGTTTGTTCTTTGGCAGTCCATGGCACATTTAATATTCTTTACCAACACCATAATTCAAATGCATCAATGTTTCTTCAGTCTTCCTTATTCATTGTTTAGTTTTAACTTTCATATGAGGTAACTAAAAATACCATGGCCTTAAAGGATGTCAGTCCCAGAGGTGGAAGGTGACCTCACTACCATCAAGAATAGAGAGTGGAGAGCTTCCATTAAACCTGGGATCCTTGTGCTGAGAACTTCCTACACCCAGAAGATCTGCAACAATGATGATGGCATGAGTTGGTATCAGCACAGGACTGACAGGCTAGACTTGCTGATCCACTGAGCAAGAGAGTCAAGCAGCTTTGGGCAGGAGGTGGAATGTGGTGCCTCTGGGCACTTATTGGTAGAGCTACCAAGTTGTAATACTTGTGTGAACAGGGGAAAGGCCAAGAACAAAGGCTGAGGGGCAGCAGGAAGAGAAGAAGGTGTCCTGATTGAAGAACTATATCCTGAGTTGTTCCTGTTACTTCCAAGTTGTTCCTGACCACCTGTTACTTCCATAATAAAACCCATAATCACACATACACAAACAAAAATACCATGGCTTGAATCAAGTACACCCTAGTCCTCAATTTGTAGTAATATAGTGGCTTGTGAGTTGTGTGTTTTACATTATATCGATTTTTTTTTTCTTCTTGTGAGCAAAGCACAACGTACTTTACAAAAGTGGTAAATGACTACATGGTGCTAACAGGTATAGAAGGGATAACACTAGAAAGAGAGAAAAGTCACTCACACAGAATTAAAAACGTCATAGCAAAGCATACCAAGCTGGAGTGGCTAGAAGAACAGAAGCTACTTCTTGAAAGAAAGACCTACAGGAAAAATATAAAACAACATAGGCAGACCGATTGTTACTACAAGAATAAGCAACTTGCTTGCCCAGGAAACATCAAGGCAAGTGGTCGAATCCCCTCAGTGCAAACTCCCTTCCAAGACTACGACTCAATGGGAATACACGCTGTGATTGGTGATCACGCTCGACACCGATAAGGGGAAGTGAGGGAATAACAGCAATAAAATGGTGAGCGAAGCCCTACAACGTTCAATAGACTTCTGTGAACCCAGGTGAAGACCTGGTTGGCCAGCAGTGTGGCAAGACCTGGGGACTCTTGGGCCCAGAGTCAGTGACATAGCCACAGAGGACTAGAGTGGAGAGTGAAGCGTCCAGCTGATAAGAAGAGAGGGCATATGCATAAGAACACCCACACTTGCAGATAATACCCACTTATCCTGGCTTCAGTGACTGGATGATCAGAGCTCAACCAGAAGTAAAAAGAAGAGGGGAAAAAAAAAGTATTCTCATACAATTTGATGAACTTGACCTACACCTATGGAAGCAGTAGCTCAAAAGAGGGAACAAGTCCTTACAGCAAGAAAGAATCATTCCCACCCCCTCCACACACAGAGGAGACAGGGATGGGCAACTTGGACATTGGCTACCCAAAATGGGGGGTGGGAGCTACAAAGGCAAGAAGTGACTGGCTTACAAGCTTTCAAGAGGGAACCTAGATCCAGCGGGCCTGGAGGAAGGTAGAATCTCCAGTGAGTAGTATTGAATCTGACCAGGCGGGGCTGATGCAATGAAATGCAGACGGGTCTCTTGTGATACAATAGGAATAACTGTTATCAGGACTGATTGTGAGGGTCGGAAATGTAAAGGTAGACGTTTTATAGCAAGGAGAGGAGTGATTAACTTTTCAGTCTAGGAGCGGAGGTCCCTAGAACCATCAAGGGAGAAGAGCAGAGAGCGGGACCCTACCCAGAGAAGCAATGATGCCTGAAATGGAGGCAGAGATGATGACGTGGAGCGATGGAGCAGCTGGAGAATTTAGATCCAGAGAGGAAGAGCGACTGTGTGCTGAAGACCTGGGGGGCACGGGGGAAGGATTGCATGGAGGGGATTGTAACCATGGCAATGAGATGATATATGATAGAATGAATATAAAACTAATGTTCTCCCATGTAAACTATCACATTATTCACAATAAAACATTTAAGAAAAAAAAAAAAGTCATAGCAAATTAATATAGATTCTATCTGGCACTCAACTGGTACTCATCCAGCAAATACTCATCCAATGCTTGTGGTCTGTGTAAGTTTGTTTTCCTGTGCTCATCTACCAGCAATATTATTTTCTTCCTCAAAGGCTCTCTTATCCATGGCTCTAAAATTACATATTTAATTGTAAAAAGCTAGCTGGGTATTATTGTAACTTGATAGTCACCACTGGAACAACTGTAAAACATGTCAAAAAGATGAAGGGATCAGTCAGTGAACTGTATACTCATTGTATATACTAAATTTCTACATCAGGGATATATCTCCACTAGAATTATACTAATAATGACCCCATTCCCAGGACCAAACTTCCCATGACATCCCACATCAGGTAATCCAAGAAGCTGGATTATATGAAGAACATGACATCCAAATTGGAGGAAGACTCATTAACAGCTTGTGATAGTAAGATGATTCAGTCATGCTTACTGGAAGCAATGAGGACTTAAAATACTTATTAATGAAGATCAAAGACCACAGCTTTCTTATGGATTGCACCTCAATGTAAAGAAAACAAAAATCCTCACTTCACCAATAAATAACATCATGATAAATGGAGAAAAGATTAAAGTTGTCAAAGACTTCATTTTGCTTGGATCCACCATCAACACTAATGGAAGTTGTTGTTGTTAAGTGTCATCCAGTCGGTTTTGACTAATAGTGACCCTGTATAGGGTTTCCAAGGAGCAGCTGGTGAGCTTGAACCGACTTTGTGGTTCTGACCAACCTTGCAGTCTAGCACATTAAGCTGCAGGGCAAATCTGCTGCACAAGACCTTTAAAATGTTCAAAAGCAAGAATGTCAGTTTGACTGATTGGAATACCTAAAATGGGGCTACAGCGTACCCAGTGAACGAGGCTTCCTGCGGAGCCTCTGCAATACATAAGACTATAGGTAGAAACCAGAAATATATCCAGATCACCAAAGATGAGAAATCTCCACTTGAAAGGAGGAGCTGACCAGCCTGGAGCAGTGAGAAGAACAAAAGATACGTCTCGAATGAAAGACCTACAGGAAAAATACGAAACAACAGGTTTTGTTTAGTTCAACCAACGTTTATGAAGTGTTCTTTATCTGCCAGAGACCATGCTAGGTCTGAGGTTTAAAAACAAGAAATCAAAACAAGATCCACTCAAACCCCAAATCAGGGAAAATTCTTATCTTTAAGAAATTTAGAGTCTAGTGAAGAATCTGGAAAGGGGAACATGGATTTATAAACAATTACGAAAACACTGTAGGTACTGATTCACTAATAGAGCAGAGGTAGTATGCAGAAGTGAAAAAGCAGGGGCAAAAATGTTCCAAGATGACTTCTATGACAAGGAACTCAGTAATGATACTACACACAACTTTTTGGAATTGTGAACACAATAAAGATTTCCTGATGGAAACATTTGAGGTTTAAGAGACAATTGAGTTGTTGTATGGTAGACACCATAACAAGCAACAAAACAAATTCACTACTGTCAATTTAGTTCAATTCATGTGTTAGAGAATCGAACTGCTCCAGAGGACTGTCTTGGCTGTAATCTTTACGGAAACAGATAGCCAAGCTTTTCTTCTGTGGTACCACTAGATGAGTTTGAACTACCAATCTTCAGATTAACAATAGAGCGCAAATTGTTTGTGCCACTCAGGAACCTTTGAAAACATTCAGTAATAAAAGTCTTCATTGTGTGAAAAGTATCTGAATTAATTCAGATACTGAAAATATATAAGAATTCCAGCTAGTTCTGAAACTGGCACCTCTTTTGGAAAGTAATGGAGTATAGTATGCATGAAGAGCCATAAAGTTGTTCATACCCTTGGTCCTTAATGACTTCCTTCCCTCCTGTGAATGTATCTTAAAAATAATCCAAAATAGGAGAACAAAACAAAATTAGACTCTCTGATGCTTTCTTAAATTGTGGATCAAAATGACTTTGCAGTCCAGCACATTAGCCCACAGCACCACACCAGGAAATAACTAGGTGAGATCATTTATCTCCATCCCACCCAAACCAGGGTGCCCTATTAGCAATCAGAATCCCTGAATTTCTACATTGACATTACTACAGTTTTGCAACTTATGGGCAAGTTACAGGTTTTCTCTGGGCCAAAACTGTGTGATTTGAAGATGTCAAGAAATCAAGAGTTTGTATCTCATGTTGTTATGGCTCCCAGGCCTGAGCACACACCAATGCTAAACCATACGTGAACGTTCCATGTAATCCATAATTCCTTCAAATAGCCTCACTTGATAACCATGAGTTTTGTAATATTACGTAAGATATTTGATATTCTAAAATTTGTTCAGATGTTCAACAATATAATCTATTCTTATTAAATCTCTAGAATATATTAAGAGCCCCTGGATGGTGCAAGCAGTTAAGGGCTTCACTACCAGTATGGCTTAAGTGAATAGAAATAGACTCTGTGGCAATTAACAACAAGAACAATATACTAAGCAGCCATTAATCAGTATGGATTATACATTAAAGAAAACAAAAATCCTCATAACTGGACCAATACGTAACATCATGATAAACATAAAAGACTGAAGTTATCATGATTTCTTATTACTTGGATCCATAATCAATGCCTATGAAAGTAGAAATCAATATATATGGAGTTCTGGTGTGGCACTGTGGGATAAAACACTAGATCGCAAGGTCGGTTTGAACCATAAGGTTGGTGGTTCAAACTTATCAGTCGCTCCTTGGAAACCCTACATTTGATGGCACTTAAGATATA
>NW_006408871.1:1638157-1655907 GCF_000296735.1 Chrysochloris asiatica | reverse complement strand
TATATGTATATGTATATGTATATGTATATATATTGCTGTGAAGTGTCATCGATTGATTCCGACCCATAGCAGCCCTGTATAGGGTTTCTGAGGAGCAGCTGGTGAGCTTGAACAGCCGATCTTGCAGTTCAAATGGCTTTGCAGTCTGGTGCATTAGCCCACAGTGCCACACCAAGACTCTCTCTATATATATGAGCTCTGGTAACATAACGGTTACAAGTTGGGAAGGTCAGCAGTTCGATACTACCAGCTGTTCTGTGGGGAAAAAGGTGAAGTTTTCTGCTCCTGTAGAGATTTACAGCCTTGGAAACCCTATGCAGGGTCGCTATGAATCGGAACTGAATCCATAGGACATAACCACCACCATATATATATATATATGTCCTGGCGTGGTGTTACAGGATAATGAGCTGGACCACAGGGTCAGTTTGGGTCAATTTGAACCACAAGGTTGGCGGTTCAAACGCATCAGATGTTCCTCGCAAACCCTATTAGGATCGCTATGGGTCAGAATTGACCTGATGGCACTAACAACAACTTTATATATATATATATGGATTCTGAGGAACGGCTGGTGAGTTTGAACTGCTGACTTTGCAGTTCAAACCAACCTTGCAATTTGGGGAGTCTGCTGTAAAAGACAAAAGAGCTCTTAAAAATGTTTAAAAACAAAGACATCACTTCAAAGACTAAGGTGATGGTGAAGAACATCGACTGCACCATTTACTGCCAGAAGAATGAACAAATTGATCTTAGAAGAAGTACAGCCAGAAAGCTCCTTGAAGACACAGAAGGGGAGACTTTGTCTCATGTACTTTGGACATGTTATCAGGAGGGACCAGTACCTGGAGAAAGACATTATGTTTGGTAAAACTGAGAGTCAGCAAAAAAGAGGAAGACCCACCACAAAATGGATTGATACAGTGGCTGCAACCATGGGCTCAAACATAGCAATGATCGTGAGGATGGTGCAGGACTGAGCAGTGTCTCATTCTGCTGTACACAACAAGTTTGCTATAAGTTGCAACTGACCCGATGGAATCTAACAACAATGATATTGTTTCTCCCAAATAATTAAAAAAAAAAAGACAAAAACGTTTTACCCATCTATGTTGCTGTTAAGTGCTGTCCATTGAGTTGTTTCTGACTCATAGTGACCCTGCATAAGGTTTTCGAGGAGCAACTGGTAGGTTTGAACTACCAAGCTTGTGATTAGCAACCTAGTGCTTATTCTGCAGTACCACACAGTTATTTGCGTAGTGTTAGAAGTGGACTACTAACTGCTCCTGTAAAAAGATTTACAGCCTTGGATACGAGGGTCGCTATAAGTCAGAACTGACTTGGCACAAAACCACCACTACCAAAGGTGAAAATAACCATCAGGTTAATTATTCTTCTTGTTGTGGTTGTTGTTAAGTGCCATTGAGTGGATTCTGACCCATAGTGACCCTGTATAGGGTTTCCAAGGAGCAGCTGGTGAGCTTGAACCACCAACCTTGCAGTTCAAACGACTTTGCAGTCTGATGCATTAGCCCACAGCACCACACCAGGACTACGTACACTTTAAATACTTATAACTGCTATTTCTAAATACACATACAAAATGGATGACAGTCCATTAAGGAGCTAGCTGATGTTTTGGTGTCTGTTTTCCATTATTAATTTCAAGCTACTATTATATTAATTAAATGTCCCCCAAAGTTCTTAATTCACAGCAATTAGGGATAGATTTTAGTTTCTTTAAAATTGACGTCAAATTGTATTCTGTGACTCAAAACAACTTTTTCACAGTCTTACTAAGAATAAAAAAGGACAAAATAACACATTCTGTATTTCAAAAATTATGTCATGTTATAGTGCTGCGAGTTAATGCACTGGACTGCAAGATCGGTTTGAGCCGCAAGGTCAGTGGTTCAAGCTCACCAAGCTCTCCTTGGAAACCCTATACAGGGTTGTTATGAGTTGGAATCGACTCGACGGCATTAACAACTTAACAACATCAAATACAAACCAAAAATTCCTTGGGATGTATAGGAAAATATGGCAGAAATACTCAAAAGAAAAGAGAAGTTGTCTTCCATAGTAAGACTATAGGAGACTTTCTTTCCTATATAGGAGGGGGTTTAAAAAACTATTTTTCCATTAATTCACTTCTGTTGGGGTGGGGGGAACACACAAAAACAAAACTTGGTAATTTATGGAATTACCTTATAAAAGATGCAGTCTCTCTATTACGTTGTTATGTGCTGTGGAGTCGGTTCCGACTCATAGCGACCCTGTACAGGGTTGTTGAGGCTGCAAATCTTTACGGGAGCAGAAAGCCTCATCTTTCTCCCATGGAACACATGGTAGTTTCGAACTGCTGACCTTGCGGTTCACAGCCTGATTCATAACCACCACGCTACCAGAGCTCCTTCTCTCTATTATAAATACACTTAACTGTCCAATTATTCTGATAAATAGCAACTTTACATGACAGCGTAGAACTGCTCCATAAAGTTTCCAAAGTTGTAAATCTTTAGAGAAAAACAGCCTTACCTTTCCCCTAGGGAGTGGATTTGAACCATCGACCTTGTGGTTAGCCGCCCAATGCATAACCCACAGCATCACCAGGGCTTCTCTAGATACCGAGGTTAAGTTCACAAAGATCATGACACCAGAAAAGCAAGAGACACTGCGATATGTACAGTTTTATGAAAGTTCTAACAGCTAATATCCTCAAATACTACACATCCTCCTCATCTGAGAATCATAAAAGGCCAACCATAGCACACACACACAAAAAAAGCAGTTATAACATCATTCATTTGAAACGTGGCTCAAATAAACACAAATTATATAGCCTCAAACATCCAATCCTAAACATTTCAATACCCTCTGCTGGACTCCAAGTCACATGCACATTTTCCGTTGGAAGGAATGGACCTAATTGTCCCTTTTCGAGAGCCTTACTCAGAATCGCTACTCGCTGAGGAGCAGGAACACGAGTCGCTGACCCAGTCTTCAGAGTTACACTCCTCATCTTCTCGTGAAGGGTCTCCAGGAAGTTCATCTGAGCTCCGACGCAAATTAAACATAGCCGGAACCGCCATGGTCAGTGTTGTGGCAGCTATAAGAGTAACTCAAACTCGCAGCTACAGTTTACCGGGTCGCCATGTTGTAGCCGCTTGGGAAGGGGCAGAGGACACGTGGCCAATAATCCTTAGCTGCAATTGGTGGTTGCTGGGTTGCCAAGGAGACGGGAAAGCGTCTCAGAACTGGGAGGACGGGAAGGCGCCACAGAGCTGGAATTTCGTTGAGGGTGTTTTTGTCGGAGGAGTGCTAGTAGCTGCGGTCTACTTTCCCTGGCTCTGTGGGTTAATGCGCCGAACTGCAACACCGTTTGAATTGCAAGGTCGGCGGTTCAAGCTCACCAGCTGCTCCTCGGAAACCCTATACAGGGTCGCTATGGGTCGGAACCCACTCGCCGACACTTAACCATAACAAACGCATTCCTGATGTGGCGCTGTGGAATAAAGCATTGGACCGTAAGGTCGGCTTGAACCGCAAAGTCGGCGGTTCAATCTCTCCAGCCGCTTTTTGGAAACCCTGTACAGGGTCATTATGAGTCAGAACCTACTCCAAGACACTTAACAACAAACACACTCCAAGGAACTCTAGTAGCCTAGTAGATAAGCACTGAGCTGCTAATCAAAGTTAGAAGTTAAAAAACCCTTCAGACGCTCCACTGGAGAAAAACGTGGTAGTTTGTTTCTCTAAAGATTACATAAACCCTATGCGTCAGTTAGGAGTACTGGTGTGGCGCTGTGGGTTAATGCGCCAGACTGTAGAGCCCTTTGAACCGCAACGTTGGCGGTTCAAGCTCATCAGCTGCTCCTTGGAAACCCTATACAGGGTCTCTATGGGTCGCGACTGACTTCACAACAACAAAATGTGTCAGTTTATATGTTATAGGGCCAGTGTGAGTTGAAATCCACTTGCATGCACACTGCAACAAGCAAAGTTATTTATTAAAATAAGCAGAGACTCGCTGGGTTTCCCTCTCCACCCGCACCCCCTCAGTGTTGACATCTTCTAGTTTGCACTTTGTCTTGAGTTCCTAATACAGGAGAGGCACTCATAAGGAAATACATTAGAATCACTTGGGGATATTGTTAAACTGCAGGTTCTGATTCAATATACCTAAAGTGGAAATTCAGATTATTAGTGGGGTCGGGGTCGGGGTCGGGGTCGGGGTGGGGTGGAACCAGACTGAACCCTTTGGAAGCCTTGGTTTCCTTTGAAGCAAAGGAAACTACCCTTCTCAGAGCCACTATATCCTTGCAGGAATGAACTCTCTTCAGCAATGCCCTGTAGGTGATAATGTAAACACACTCCATCTTCATATGGTTTGTGATGTGGTAAAAAACATTCCAAGTCTGTTTAAGTACATATAAATAGTTGTTCTGGTACATACACACAATGGAATATTATGCTACCTTGAAGAATATAAATAGTTGTATTAATGGCAAAGGGTGTTTTGAAAAATATAGAAAAAGAATCAAGAAGTCTTTGAAAAAGTGTTACATGGAATCTAGAATTACCGAAGTTGATAAAGGCAAAAGCCAAAATTAAAGGGGGGTACATTTGGGATATTTCTGATTGGACAACACAAAGTTGCAGGTGGCAGAATCTTGGTTGACCACTTTTACAGAAGTTGACTTCCTTTGTACCGATGACTATAGGTCACAGGATTAGAGCTGACTTCAGGTGGGGCCTAGTAGGGTAAGTACTGGACTACTAACTACAAGTTGGTGGTTCAAACCTACCAGCCTCTCCTTGGAAACTTTATACAGGGTCACCATGAGTTAAAACTGACTTGATGGCACTTAACAATAACAATATCAACATAAGTGCCCTGGAATAAATTTAAAATATAGATGTAAACTATCACATAATTCACAATAAAACATTAAAAAAAATAAAAGGACATTGAGAGGAATTTTTTGAGAATTGACTAACCATCAAAGTCACATGTTTCCTGGCATGTTAGATCATCTGGACACCTGTAGCTCTGTTTCTGAAGTCAGCAAAGCTGGACCAGTTTTCTGAGAAATGATCAAGGGAGCAATGATGGAGCTGGGTTTGTATTATACTGATGGACTCTGTTAAAATGTGAAAGTAAACAGTTTTCTGAAAGAATAAAAGGCCCACAATTGAAAATGCTAAATATTCTGATGCTCAAGGGGAGAAGAAGTGTTTTGATACAGAAAAAGCTATAAGCATGTCTTTATTTAACATTAGTTAATTCTAAGTTATAAGTACGTTTCTGAAGCTTATCCACAACTTGCTGTCTTTAGCCCCTATGTGAGCAAGGTAAGCCAAATCATATTTTTCTGCAGAACTGCTTGTTTCTAGGTCAAAGGTACTCTGGAAATTTCTACAGGGGTGCCAGACTGCACTATATGACAGAGGCTGACTTACAAGACATAAAAGGGAGTTATTTAGGATAAGAAGAGATTTGGTTTAGATCTTTGCTAAAAGTTTCAGTGGTGTCAACAGCATTAGTTTTTAATTGTTCTTCCTCCTTTCACAATTACAAATATTTCTACACTTCTCCCAACCATGTTTACCTGTTATTGTAGTTGTAAGTGCCTTTGAGTCAGTTCTGACTCATAGTGACCCTATATAGAGTTTCCAAGGAGCAGCCGGTGGGTTATAACTGCTGACCTTGTACTTAGCAGTTCAGTGCTTTAGAGTGCTTCAAATAGGTGGCAATATTGTAAAACTACAGATTCATGTTCTATTCAAAGTTGGAAATGTAAACGAGTAAATCTCATTACTTATCAATACCTAAATCAAGTGTTTTTTTGTAAGTATAAGATAATAGCTATTATTGTGTCAGCCCTTGTTCTGGTCACTTTCTTTATTTATATACTATGCTACAGAATCCATATACTTTGAGGGTGATAATACTATTGTCCTTATATTGAAGTAAGTAAATTGAGACTTAGAGAGGTTATTCTTTTGCTAAAGGTCACACACTCTAGCAGGCAATAAAACCAACCAAGTTTGAATCTAAGTTATTAATCACTATATTAATTTTCCTCCTTGTAATTCAACTACTAAGTAATTTAGTCTAAGAAGGGTTACAAATAAAAGTGAAAAACTGAAAGCAATCTAAATGTATAACATTAGGACAAAAACTAAATATATTAAAATATGATGGATATTATGCTAACAAATGATTTCAAAGAATAATGCATGGGGAGAATGTCATATTATTGCAAGTAAAAAAGATATAATGTTGTTTTATGATCTCACTGCATGAGTGCTGGGAATTCATTTTAAACAAGATGGTAGAAGGTGGAGACTGAAAGACAGGCATTATAGTACATAGTGTTAAGTATTATGAAAAATACAAGGTTCTAACGGAATATCCAGAATTACAGAGGCTCTGTAGGATAAGCATTGGACTGTTAACTACAAGGTTGGTGGTTCAAGCCCAACAGCCACTTCATGGAAGAAAGATGGCACTTTCTGCGCCTATAAAGATTTACAGCCACAGAAACTTACACAGAGTCACTGTGAGTCTGAACCAAGTCAATGACAGTTAACAACAAATAAGAATGGAATATCCAGAGGAAACCAAACTAGGCCATGTGGGGCTATAGTAAAGTTCATAGAAGAAGTCTTAATTCATTTTGTTAGTATGGGATATAATTAGTATGGGAGATAAGTTATCGAGGGACCCACAGTGGTATATGCATGGAGAATACAAAAGAACCAGGGCAGTAGCTGTTAAAACAGTATTCACATTTTCAAGTTGCAATTCAGTTTCATTTGTCACATTATACTATGTAGATTTGAATTTTGGAGTTTTATTTGCATCAGTTTTGGGGGATTTCTTAATATCCAGATAACCAAACACAAAACGTAAGCCAAAATCTAATTCTAAAGAGTTAGATATTTAAATTTCTAAACGCACTTTTTATAGTTATATAAAAGCTATTGAATATTCTTTTGTAATTTATTTGTATTAATGTATAAAATTGCTTTTTAAAAATCTCATATAAGAGATATAACTCACAGTTTACACTATTTTATTTAACATTATAATAAAAAGATTTAAGTCAACCCTGTATGTCTACAGAGATTTTTTTTCCTCGAAAGAAAACCATATATTACTCAAGTTGAAGAACATACATCTAGTTCATTCATATGGAGGTCATGGGTAAAGAGATACAGAGGAATATGGCCGTGACACCTCTTTTCTTGGATGTAGAAGGAAAAACCAAAGGTACAGGCATGGACGCTGCAGGTTGAAGCAGGAAGCTGACGCAGTGCCCATGTGATGGTATGTATTTCACTGGTAAGTAGAAGGCAACTAAAAGAGGGAAGAATTAATGAGGTCAGAAGGAGAGAGTGGAGTAAGGAAGGAAAGGGAACAAATATTCCCATCAACATTGAGGTCCAATAAAAATGGATTACTTTTTGAATCAGAGAAACAATATATATAAAAAACACTATAATAGTCATTTTATATTTTGTGTTAAAATATATGCATATATAATCTAAAGCTACATAGGATTCCATTCTAAAATAAAAGGTGCTTTTTGTACCTTTTTAGTAAGCTAGCATTTCTTCATTTGAAAATGACCTTATCAGAAGTTTTAAAAAATCTTAAAATTGAACAACAACAGTACTTTTCTTCCTATAAAGTATATTCCATTTGTTTTTTCCTATTAATATATAATAATTTCATATCTTGCTCATAAACCTTCAGCTGTTGTTGTTAAGTGCCATCAAGTTGAATCCGACTCATAGTGACCTTGTATAGGGTTTCTAAGGAACAGCTGGTGGGTTTGAACAGACTCTGAGAAGCACCTGTTGAGTTTGAATCAACCTTGCGGTCCAGTGCTTATCCTACAGCACCACACCAAGACTCCATAAACCTTCAGTTGTTGTTGTTGTTGTTGTTAAGTGCCTTCGAGTCAGTTCCGACCCATAGCGACCCTGTTTAGAGTTTCCAAGGAGTGGCTGGTGAGTTTGAACTGCTGACCTTGTGGTTCATGCTGACTTTGCAATCCAGCGTATTAACCCACAGTACCACACCAGGACACCACACCTTCAGTTGTTTTGTTGTTAATTGTCATTGAGTCAGTTCTGACCCATAGCAACTCTGTATAGGGATTCTGAGGAGCAGCTGGTAAGCTTGAACCACTGACCTTGCGGTTCAAAACAACCTTCAGTAGTACTCCATTAAACAGAATAAAATCTAAACCTTGTGACTTTTTAAAAAAATTTCAGTTCTACAAAAAATTGAACACCAGTAAAAAGTTGTTGCAGCTGTTAACTGCTGTTGAGTCTGTCCCATCTCATAGTAATCCTATGTAAGGTTTCCAAGGAGCAGCTGGTGAGTTTGAACCGCCAATCTTCTGGATAGCAGGACTAGCAGTTCAGTGCTTATGCTACAGTGCCACACCAGGACTCCAATAAAGAGTTAGATACCTATTTTCTATTATATCTTAATCAAGCTAATCAAGTGTGTCCAGCTTGTCTGGTCAAAAGAATCAACTTGAATGCTGGTTAAACATACGGATTTTGAGACCTTACCCACACCAGGTTTGTGCTGGATTATTAACCTAAAGGTTGTTGGTTCAAATCCACCAAGTGGTACTGCTGAAGAGAGGCCTGGCAATTTGTTTCCAGAAAGATTGTTGTTGTTGTTTAGTGCCATCAAGTCCGTTCCAACTCATAGCCACCCTGTATAGGGTTTCCAAGTTGCTGCTGGTGGATTTGAACTGGCGACCTTGCAATTCAAACCGACCCTGTGGTCCAGTGCTTATCCTACAGCATCACAGCAGGACTCCTTTCATAAAGATTACAGCTAAGAAAACATTGAACAGTTCTACTCTGTAACATGAGTCAGAATCGACTCAGTGGCAAAGGGTATTTTTGCTGTACACCAAGATCAGAATCTCCAGGGGGAAGGGAATGGAAATCTCTATTTGAAACAAGTGCTTCAACTTATTCTTAAAATTAAGACAAACTTGGGAAACACTACCCTCAGTTTTATGCTTCATACTAACAGTCTCATTGGTCATTTCCTTAATGAACTAGAACCTACTCCCACCTAATATTTTTGAACCTAGCAGACAGACCTATCTTTGCTACCTATCTTTGCTACAATTGTTTTTATAACCATAAGTAAATCAATGCCTCCAAGTTTCGGTTTCCGATCTGTAAATTGAGATATTAGGACCTACTCCCTGAGACTGTGTACAATCCAATGATTTAAGGCTTGTAAAGTACATAGCACAGAAAGTATCAATATAATGAGCCCTGGTAGTACTGTAAGATAAGCACTGGACTGCTAATGGTAAAGTCAGCTGTTCAAACCCACCAGAAGCTCCACAGGAGAAAGATGAAGCTTTCTGTTTCCATTACAGATTAATAGCTTTCGAAACCCTACACAGGGTTGCTGTGAGTTGGAATTGATTCAATGGTAGTGTTTTTTTTTGTTGTTGTTTATGGTTTTTTTTGTTGTTGTTGTTGTTTTTTGGTTTATGCTATGTATTATTTAAGTAGCCCTGGTAGAGAAGTGGATTACAAGCTGGAATGCTAACCACAAGTTCAGTAGTTTGAATCTACCAGTTCAAAGAACAGAAGATGAGGCTTTCTGCTCCCATAAAGATTTGTAGCCTCAGAAACCTTATACAGGGTTGCAATGAGTTGGAACTGATTTGGTGGCACACCAACACCATGTATTATTTACAAACACAATTCTCTCACTGTGGAATGTCCCTTGTTCAAAATATGCTTGCTCAAATATTATATTTTCCTTCAAGACCAAATTAAAATAGCACCTTTTCCAAGAAGTCTTCTCAGACATCTCTCCCACTTCAGTAGGATTTCCTTTCCACCTTCTCCTCATAATACCTCCAGTAAATTTCTGCTATTGTATCAGACTGTCTTGTATCTGAATTATTTAGGAGGGTGTCTCTGTTTGTCACCTAATGACAAGTTCCTGGAAGACATCAATGAGTCTTCCCTTCCCCCAAACAGGGTTGAACTGTAACAAGAAATGCCATATGAAAGTCTAATCTTTTAAGAAATGAGCTCACACACTAGATACATATACCCCTGAACTATGTCAGTTTCCTTGGCTAATGTGTTTCCATGTGTTCATTCAGTGACAAAAGGGGAAAAACAAAACAAAACAAAAACAACAAAACAACTTGCCATCTTGCTTGATCTTTTATAAAAGAAGAAATAGCAGTTATTTTTAGTTTTCTTGTTCAATTTCAGGTATGTTATTAGTGAATCTGATTTCTAAATTTAGGTATCAAATCTGTATATTATTGTTGCTGTTGTTAAGTGCCACTGAGTTGGTTCCAACTCTTTTTTTTTTTTAATTATAATTTAAATAAAAGCATCCTAAGCAATACAGTATATACTTGGTTAGAAATTAGTTTTACACGTTTAAATGATAATTTGTTTACATATATAAACTTATTATTAAAACAAAAATAGTTAAGAAGAAACATTATTTCATTTTAAGGAGTTACTACAAATCATAAATGTGCTCAAGGGTTCTTTTTATTATTTACTAAAATAAAAGCATGCTTTGATGCAGTGAAAATAAATACTCAACATCTATTCAGTAACCCAATCAAAGAAAAATATTTTACAGAGACATGGTTCACAAAAAGACTAGGGAATTATTAAAGAGAATAAAGGTATTTGGGGATTTCTTAACATCCAAATAACCAAACACAAAACGTAAGCCATAAGCTAAATAATAATCATAACAAAGCTTACGGTCCTATGAACTAGGCACTATATACAAACATTTTACATACATCAATTCATAGAATCAAATTTTATCTGCACTGACCAATGAGGTTTACTCAGACATTAAAAACTATCAAACTGTAGCTGTTCTTGCAACTGGAGATACAGCAAATGTGATATCCTAGACCTGGCAGTTGTTAAAACATTTTCCAGGACTACACTAGATGCTTATGATAGATCTGCCTAGTATGGTCTGATTTTAAAGTGCATTTAATTATTAGAGAAGAATAATATCCACAAAAGCCTCAGCCTCTGTAATATCACTGTATATCACAGTTTTACATACTCATGAATATTAAATTAATATAAAACAAAAATCTCATATAAAAACTTCAAGAGGTATATAGTTTGTTATAGGTTTCTTCAAAGAAGGTTAACATGTTCTTTGTCTGGGTTGATTTATGAAGAGTCTCCACGTCCTTTAGAAGAGCATTCTTGTTTGGAATTAGAGTCAAAATTTCTTCCTGAAGTATAGGTGCTTTGAGACTCTCCTGAGGAAGTTCTGGAAGACACAGTACCCCACAATGATCTATTTGAAGTATCTCTTTTGCCTTCTCCTCGTCTTCTTCCAGTTCAGTTGTCAGAATTTGAATTTTGTGCTGTAGGCTCTGAATATTCCTAGTCACCGACTCTGTAGTCCCTACCATTTTACCTACTTCTTCCTGCAATAATGCCAGACCATCTTCATTAGCTTTGTGCCATACTTTTTCCATTTTCAGTAGACTTGACACATTAGTTATATTTTTCAAATTTCTGGGAGGGACTTTCTACTTTAACTCTGTTGTTGTTGTTATTAGGTGCCACCGAGTCAGTACCGACACACAGCGACCCTATGCACAACAGAATGAAACACTGTCCGGTCCTGTACCATCTTCACGATTGCTATGTGTGAGCACATTGTTGAGGCTACTGTGTCAGTCCATTTTGTTGAGGGTCTTCCTATTTTCTGCTTGCCCTCCACTTTACCAAATATGATATTCTTCTCTAGGGACTGGTCCTTCCTGACAATATTTCTGAAGTATGAAAGACGAAATCTGGCCATCCTGGCTTCTAAGGAGCACTCTGGCTGTACTTCTTCCAATACAGATCTATTTGTTCTTTTGGCAATCCATGGTACTTTCAAATTTGTCCTGCAACACCATAACTCAAATGCATCAATTCTTCTACTATCTTCCTTATTTACTGTCCAACTTCACATGCATATGAGGTTATTGAAAGTATCAGGGCTTGAGTCAGGTGCACCTTAGTCCTCAAACTGACATTTTTGCTTTTCAACACTTTAAAGAGGTCTTGTGCAGCACATTTGCCCAATGCAATATGTCATTTGATTTCTTGGCTGCTGCTTCCATGAGTGTTGATGGTTGATCCAAGCAAAATGAAGTCATTGACAACTTCAGTATTTTCTCCATTTATGTGGATGTTATTTATTGGTTCAGTGGTGAGGATTTTTGTTTTCTTTACAATGGATATGGGTGCAACCCATACCAAAGGCTGTGATCTTTGATCTTCATCAATAAGTATTTTAAGTCCTCTTCACTTTCAACAAGCAAGGCTGTATTATCTGCACATTGCAAGCTGTTAATGAGCCTTCCTCCAGCTTCTCTTATTATTTGTTCAGCATACAGATTGAATAAGTATGGTAAAAAAAAAAAAAAATACAACTCTGGCACACAACTTTCCTAATTTTAAACTATTCGGTGTTCCCTTGTTCCGTTTGAACAATTGCCTTTTGGTCTATGTACAGGTTCTTCATGAGAACAATTAAGTGTTCAGAAATACTCATACTTTGTAATGTTGTCCATAGCTTGTCATAATCCACACAATCAAAATTGTATAGTCAATAAGTACAAGTAAACATCTTTCTGGTAGTCTCTACTTTCAGCCCAGATCCATCTGACATCAGCAATGATATTCCTCATTTCACATCTTCTTCTCAAACCAGCTTGAACTTCTGGAAGGTCTCTAGGTCAATTGATGATTGTAGCTATTTCTGTTTTACCTTGAGCAAATCTTTACTTGCATGGGATATCAATGATATTATCTGATGATTTCCACATTCCATTGGGTCACCTCTCTTTGGAATGGGCACAAATACAGACCTCTTCCAGTCAGTTGACCAGGTAGTTGTCTTCCAAATTTCTTGGCATGGATGAGTGAGTGCCTCGAGTGACTCTTCACTTTGTGGAAAGATTCCAATTTGGATTTCATCAATTCCTGGTGCTTTGTTCTTTGCCAGTTCCTTCAATGCACCTTGGACTTCTTCCTTCAGGATCATTGGCTCTTCATCATATACTGCCTCTTGAAATGGATGACATCGACCACTTCTTTTTAGTACAGTGACTGTGTGTTTCTTCCATCTTCTATTGATGCTTTCTGCATAATTCAGTATTTTGCCCATAGAATCCTTCAATATTTCAAGTTGAGGTTTGAATTTTTTCTTCAGTTTCCTCAGTTTGAGAAATGCTGAAAGTGTTCTTCCCTTTTGGTGTTCTAACTCCAGCTCTTTGCACATTTTGTTATATTTAACCTTGTCTTCTCAAGCTGATCTTTGAAATGTTCTGTTCAGCTCTTGTATCTCCTCACTTCTTTCATTTGCTTTAAATCTCTATGCTAGAAAGCATATTTCAGTCTCTTCTAACACCCAGTTTGGTCTTTTCCTTCTCTCTTGTCTTCTCAAATGACCTTTTGCTTTCTTGATGTAAGATAATACAGTTTGTATTGCCTTAATGTGTTGGAGATAATTAATTAAGAAAAGAATATGAATTAATTTTCAAGACTTTTATAGGAATACTATTTTAGCCCATTTCATAATTAAGTAGACTTAAAAGATTTAGACTGGGAAATAATATTCTCATTTTCCATTTTCTGCTGTACAAAATAACCCCGATGTGGCACTCTAGGATAAGCACTTGACCAATAGCTACAAAGTTGATGGTTCAAACCCTCCAGCTGCTCTTGGAAACCCTATACAGGTTGCTGTAGTTGGAACAGATTTGACAGCACTTTTAAAAAAAACAACACAAAAAAACACAACTATACAAAGTGGAAGTGAGCCAGCTATCTTCTGAAATCCAAATATGTTTTGCTTAATACATAAACAAATAAGGTCCTCAGCCCCATAAATTATCACCACAAATAGGCAAACAATACAATTCTGACATAAAATATACCAGATAAGAACATAATTATTTAGCATCTTTAGCAGCTTCAAGAGCTCTTTCCCTACTGGTAATAGAGCCTAGCAATGAGAAATAAATGAAAACAGGGCCACACAAGGTCATGTTCATTTAAAAGTTTTAAACTGAACAACAAAAATTATTATAATGGAATTATGTTAGGACAAAAATAAAAATTTACTAACTATCTGGTAGTACAACCACTATCATTTTTTTAAAATGGTGAATAAATAGCATAGTTGTATTATTTTTAGGCACCATTGAGTTGGTTCTGAAGATCCTATGCACAACAGAATGAAACACTGCCCGGTCCCACACCATCTTCAAAATTGCTATGTTTGAGTCCATTGTTGAGGCTACTGTGTCAGCCCGTTTGATTGAGGGTCTTTCCATTTTATGCTTGCCCTCCACTTTACCAAGTATGATTCCCTTTCACCAGGGACTGGTCCTTTATGACAACATGTTCAAAGTAGGAGAGATGAAGTCTCAACATCCTCGCTTCTAAGGAGGATTTTGGCTGCACTTCCTCCAACACAGATTTGTTCATTATTCTGGTAGTTCATGGTACTTCAATATTCTTTGCCAACACCATAATTCAAATACATTGATTTTTCTCCAGTCTTCCTTATTTGTTGTGCAACTTTCACATGCATATGTTGTTGTTAAGTGCCGTCGAGTCGGTTCCGACCCATAGCGACCCTGTACAGGATTTCCGAGGGTGTAAATCTTTACGGGAGTAGAAAGCCTCATCTTTCTCCCGCGGAGCAGCTGATAGTTTCGAACCGCTGACCTTAAGGTTCGCAGTCCGATTCGTAACCACTACGCTAAAATACCATATGGGGCTTGCATCAGACAAGCCTTAGTCCTCAAACTGACATTGCCTAATGCAATACATCATTTAATACCTTGATTACTGCTTCCATAAGCATGTTTTTTGGTTCCAAGAAAATGAATCTTTGACAACTTCAATCATTTATCCATTTATGGTGTAATTGGTCCAAATTGTGAGGATTTTTATTTTTACATTGGGGTGCAATTCATACTGAATGCTACAGCCTTTGATCTTCATCAGCAAGTGCTTCCAGTCCTCTTGGATTCCAGCAATTAAGATTGTGTCATCTGTTAATGAGTCTTCCTTCTAGCCTGATGGTCATGTTCTTCTTCATATAATCCTGTTGTTGTTAAGTGCCGTCGAGTCAGTTCTGACCCATAGCGACCCTGTATAGGGTTTCCAAGGAGCAGCTGGTGAGCTTGAACCACCAGGCTTTGCAGTCTGGTGCATTAACCGACAGCACCACACCAGGACTCCATACAGATTGAATAAATATGGTTACAGGATACAGCCCTGGTGCATACCGTTCCTGATTTAAAACCACTCAGTTCCCCCTTGTTTTGTTCTAACTTCTACCTCTTGTACAGGTTATTTATTCACCATTTAAAAAAACATGATAGTGGTTGCATTACCACATAGTTAATAAATTATTATTTTCTTGCACAGGTTTCTCATAAGCACAAGTAAATGTTCTGGAGCATCTATTCTCTATACATAGTTCATTATGATCCACACAGCTGAATGTCTTTGCATAGCCAATAAAAAAACAACATGGTAGGTCTACAAAATAGCTCTAAAAACGGAACTTTATAATATGAAAAATTTCAAATTTAGATAGAGTCATAATGCGAGAATAAATATTTCAACACTCCTATGGTGGAGCCCTGGGGTGGCGCTGTGGGCTAATGCACTAGACTGCAAAGTCAGTTTGAACTGCAAGATCGGTGGTTCAAGCTCACCAATCACTTCTTGGAAACCCTATACAGGGTCGCTATGGGTGGAACCTACTCGACAGAACTTAACAACTACAACAGTGTTTGCAGGAGTCCTGGTATGCTGCTGTGGGATAAAGCACTGGAGCACAAGTTTGGTTTGATCCACAAGGTCAGAGTTTCAAACTCACCAGCTGCTCCTTGGGAACTCTATACAGGGTCGCTATGAATCGGAACTGACTTGATGGCACTTAACAAAAAATGTTTATAGAAATGCTATACAGGGTCAATATGAGTCGGAACTGATTTGATGACACTTAATGTTCATAAAATTACATTATGACTAAAATTCGATGTTTTCTTTATATAAGTTGAATTACCTGTAAAAATGTATTGTGCATACTTGTTTTAAGTTCATACATTGTATATTTGAATAGCATAGATTGCAGAAGCATAAAAGTAACTTAAATAGAAGGCACAAAACTTGAGTTTCAAACCCAATTAATTTACTCTTAGATATCTTCACTATATGTCTTCATTCACAAATGATAACAAATTTAGTGAACTGATGTATCACCAGAGTTGTCAACCAGAAGAAAGGTAGGCCGCATTAAAGGAGGCATACAACTGCAGCAGATACTGTTGTTGATGTCTGACAATCTGCTGAGCAAGAAGAAAGTAAACAACAACAACAAAAATAGCTAAATAAATGCAAACTTCCATTAGTAGCACCTAAAAAAAAAAAAAACAAAACAATCCCTGCATTGTTGAATCCCCCAGTAGTTTGGTGAGATAACAATTTGGTGAGATCACATCTGTGAAAATGATTGACAATTCATACATTGCAGGCAGCCTAAAACAGAGGAGCCAAGTTCTGGTCCTGACTGTGGCACTAATAACCAATTGAAAGTGGACAAAGCCCATTTCCTCACCTGAAAACAGCAATAGTAATGCTAGCCTACTACACAGGACTGCTGACCACCAGTTAGACAACCACTGGAATCCAAAGCCTTACACATTAAAATATAGAGTAGAGTGTGGTATATGCAATATTTTCAAAAGGCTTTGATTTTGTTCTAATTTTCAGTATTTTAGTATGAAGGGAGATATTATTTTTTCAGTAATATTAGCTAATGGGGCACATGTTTACCTCCAAGAATTCTGGATATTTGAGGTATTTATATATTACCCACTTTCACTTGATTGTTAGTCAGGACTAGAACCTGACTCCACTGATTTAGGATGCCTGGCTTGTATGGATTGTCACATGGAGTCCTAGTGTGATGGTGTAGGATAAGCAGTAGACTGCTGCCCACAAGGTCAGCTGTTCAAACCTACCAGCTGCTCCTTGGAAACCCTATACAGGGTCTCTATGAATTAGAACTGACTTGATGGCATATAACTGCAGCATAAAATACATACTTTCACTGTTGGCTAAACTATTGACTTTGGGTTACCAAACAGTATTTTCAGAGACTTACCACCATCTAGCTCACTCTCGGTTGGCTGAGGGATTAAAACCCTGGCTCTCAAACCTGGACCTATGCCATTTATTTCCCACAAGGCCTTGGACAAAGTCACTTACCTGAATTTTCTCAGTACCTGTAGCAATAATTATCTTTTGTGTTTTGTTTTAGTTTTCCAGGACAGCTGTTAAATATTTCTGCTTGACAGAATTTTAGGTTTACCAAACATGTACATAGCATCTGAATGTTATGGACACCCTGTGAGGTGGGTTGTATCCCATTATGTTACTGAAAGAGTTCCTGGGTGATAAAAATGGTTAACAAGCTGGGCTTCTAACAAAACATCGGGAGTTCAAATCCTCCAAGATGCACATCAAAAGATATTCTTTATCTACTTTCAAATAGAAACCTTTAGAAACCCTAAGTAGTATAGTTCTAAGGAGCTCTGGTAGCACAGTGGTAACGAATTGGGCTGCTAATTTCACGGTCAGCAGTTGGAAACTACCAG